>NW_028126467.1:0-586455 GCF_965194825.1 Balaenoptera physalus
TAGATTGTGGAATACTTTGGCCTGGGAACCTGACTGAGCCTTGGTTCTGGAACACTGTGCACTAGGAACATGACTGAGGTTTTATTCTGGAACCCTGTAGCCTGGGAACATAACTGAGGATTGATTCTGGAACCCTGTGTCCTTGGAACATGACATGGGTGGATTCTGGAACCCTGAGGCCTGGGAACATGACATCTGTTTAGATTGTGGAATACTGTGCCCCGGGTACCTGACTGAGCCTTGATTCTGGAACCCTGTGGACTGGGAACATGACTGAGGTTTTATTCCGGAACCCTGTAGCCTGCGAACATAACTGAGGATTGATTCTGGAACCCTGTGGCCTGGCCGCATGACATCGGTGGATTCTGGAACTCTGTGGCCTGGGAACCTGCGAACGGTTTGACTCTGGTACCCTGTGGCCTGGGAACATGTCTGAGGTTTGATGGTGGAAACCTGTGGCCTGGCAACATGACTGAGGATTGATTCTGGAAGACTGTGGCCCGGGAATATGATATCTGGTTGATTCTGGAAACCTGTGTCCTGGGAACATGACTGAGGTTTGATTCTGCAACCCTGTGGCTTGGGAACATGACTGAGGTTTGTTTCTGGAAGCCTGTTCCCTGGGAACATGACTGCGGTTTGATTCTGGACACCTGTGTCCTGGGAACAAGACTGAGGTTTGATTCTGCAACCCTGTGGCTTGGGAACATGACTGAGGTTTGTTTCTGGAAGCCTGTTCTCTGGGAACATGACTGAGGTTTGATTCTGGACACCTGTGTCCTGGGAACATGACTGAGGTTTGATTGTTGAAACCTGTGGCCTTCGAACATGACTCAGGTTGATTCTGGAACCATGTGTCCTGGGAATATGACTGAGGTTTGATTCTGGAAACCTTTGGCCTGGGAAAATGACTGAGGTTTCATTGTGGAAACATGTGGCCTGGGATCATGACTGAGGTTTGATGGTGGAACACTCTGGCCTGGCAAAATGACTGAGGCTTGATTCTGGAGCCCTGTTTACTGGGAACATGACTGAGGTTTGATGGCAGAAACCTGTGGACTGGCAACATGACTGAGGTTTGATTTGGAACCCTGTGCACGGGGACCATGCCTGAGGCCTGATACTGGAACCCCGTGGCATGGGAACATGACATTGGTTTGATTCTGGAGCCCTGTTTACTGGGAACATGACTGAGGTTTCATGGTTGAATCCTGTGGCCTGGCAACATGATTGAGGTTTGATAGTGGAACCCTCAGGCTTGGGAACATGAGTGAGGCTTGATGGTGGAACACTGTGGCCTGGCAATATGCCTGAGGTTTGATGGTGGAACCCTGTGGCTTGGCAAGATGACTTAGGTTAGATTGTGGAACACTCTGACCTGGGAACATGACTGAGGCTTGATGGTGGAACCGTGGCCTGGCAACAGGACTGAGGTTTGATTGTGGAACCCTCTGGCCTGGGAATATGACTGAGGTTTAATTGTGGAACCCTATGGCCTGGGAACATGACTGGGATTTGATTTCTGAAACCTGTGTCCAGGGAACATGACTGAGGTTTTATTCTGGAACCCTGTGTCCTGGGAACACGACTGAGGTTTGATTCTGTAACCATGTGGCCTGGGAATATGACTGAGGTTTGATTCTGGAAACCATTGGCCTGGGAACATGACTGATGTAAGAATGTGGAATCCTGTGGCCTGGGAACATGACATCGGTTTGGATTCTGGTACCCTGTTGCCTGGGAACATGAAATCGGTTTGATTCTGTAAACCTGAGGTCTGGGAATATGACTGAGGTTTGATTGTGGTACCCTATGGCCTGGCAACATGACTGAGGTTTGATTCTGGATGCCTGTGGCCTGGGAACATGACTGAGGCATGATTCTGGAAACCTGTGGCCTGGGAACATGACATCTGTTTAGATTGTGGAATACTGTGCCCCGGGAACCTGACTGAGCCTTGGTTCTGGAACCCTGTGGACTGGGAACATGACTGACGTTTTATTCTGGAACCCTGTAGCCTGGGAACATAACTGAGGATTGATTCTGGAACCCTGTGGCCTGGGAACATGACTGGGATTTCATTTCTGAAACCTGTGTCCAGGGAAAATGACTGAGGTTTTATTCTGGAACCCTGTGTCCTGGGAACACGACTGAGGTTTGATTCTGGAACCATGTGGCCTGGGAATATGACTTAGGTTTGATTCTGGAAACCATTGGCCTGGGAACATGACTGATGTTAGAGTGTGGAATCCTGTGCCCTGGGAACATGACATCGGTTTGGATTCTGGTACCCTGTTGCCTGGAAACATGAAATCGGTTTGATTCTGGAAACCTTAGGCCTGGGAATATGACTGAGGTTTGATGGTGGTACCCTATGGCCTGGCAACATGACTGAGGTTTGATTCTGGATCCCTGTGGCCTGGGAACATGACATCTGTTTAGATTGTGGAATACTGTGCCCCGGGAACCTGACTGAGCCTTGGTTCTGGACCCCTGTGGACTGGGAACATGACTGAGGTTTTATTCTGGAACCCTGTGTCCTGTTAACATGACATGGGTGGATTCTGGAACCCTGAGGCCTGGGAACATGAAATCTGTTTAGATTGTGGAATACTGTGGCCTGGGAACTTGACTGAGCCTTGGTTCTGGAAACCTGTGGACTGGGAATATGACTGAGGTTTTATTCTGGAGCCGTGTAGCCTGGGAACATAACTGAGGATTCACTTTGGAACCCTGTGGCCCAGGTACATGACATGGGTGGATTCTGGAAACCTGAGGCCTTGGAACATGACATCTGTTTAGATTGTGGAATACTGTGGCCCGGGAACCTGACTGAGCCTTGGTTCTGGAACCCTGTGGACTGGGAACATGACTGAGGTTTTATTCTGGATCCCTGTAGCCTGGGAACATAACTGAGGATTGATTCTGGAAGCCTGTGGCCTGGGAACATGACATCGGTGGATTCTGGAAGACTGTGGCCTGGGAACCTGCGAATGGTTTGACTCTGGAACCCTGTGGCCTGGGAACACGAAATCGGTTTGATTCCGGAAATCTGAGGCCTGGCAACATGACTGAGGTTTGATTCTGGATCTCTGTGGCCTGGGAAAATGACTGAGGCGTGATTCTGAAGACCTGTGGCCTGGAAACATGACATCTGTTTAGATTGTGGAATACTTTGGCCTGGGAACCTGACTGAGCCTTGGTTCTGTAACACTGTGCACTAGGAACATGACTGAGGTTTTATTCTGGAACCCTGTAGCCTGGGAACATAACTGAGGATTGATTCTGGAACCCTGTGGCCTGGGAACATAACATGGGTGGATTCTGGAACCCTGAGGCCTGGTAACATGACATCTGTTTAGATTGTGGAATACTGTGACCCGGGAACCTGACTGAGCCTTGGTTCTGGAACCCTATGTACTGGGAATATGACTGAGGTTTTATTCTGGAACCCTGTAGCCTGGGAACATAACTGAGGATTGATTCTGGAACCCTGTGGCCTGGGAACATGACATGGGTGGATTCTGGAACCCTGAGGCCTGGGAACATGACATCTGTTTAGATTGTGGAATACTGTGCCCCGGGTACCTGACTGAGCCTTGATTCTGGAACCCTGTGGACTGGGAACATGACTGAGGTTTTATTCCGGAACCCTGTAGCCTGCGAACATAACTGAGGATTGATTCTGGAACCCTGTGGCCTGGGAATATGACATGGGTGGATTCTGGAACCCTGAGGCCTGGGAACATGACATCTGTTTAGATTGTGGAATACTGTGCCCCGGGTACCTGACTGAGCCTTGATTCTGGAACCCTGTGGACTGGGAACATGACTGAGGTTTTATTCCGGAACCCTGTAGCCTGCGAACATAACTGAGGATTGATTCTGGAACCCTGTGGCCTGGCCACATGACATCGGTGGATTCTGGAATTCTGTGGCCTGGGAACCTGCGAACGGTTTGACTCTGGTACCCTGTGGCCTGGGAACATGTCTGAGGTTTGATGGTGGAAACCTGTGGCCTGGCAACATGACTGAGGATTGATTCTGGAAGACTGTGGCCAGGGAACATGATATCTGGTTGATTCTGGAAACCTGTGTCCTGGGAACAAGACTGAAGTTTGATTCTGGAACCCTGGGTCTGGGAACATGACTGAGGTTTGTTTCTGGAAGCCTGTTCCCTGGGAACATGACTGCGGTTTGATTCTGGACACCTGTGTCCTGGGAACAAGACTGAGGTTTGATTCTGCAACCCTGTGGCTTGGGAACATGACTGAGGTTTGTTTCTGGAAGCCTGTTCCCTGGGAACATGACTGCGGTTTGATTCTGGACACCTGTGTCCTGGGAACAAGACTGAGGTTTGATTCTGCAACCCTGTGGCTTGGGAACATGACTGAGGTTTGTTTCTGGAAGCCTGTTCTCTGGGAACATGACTGAGGTTTGATTCTGGACACCTGTGTCCTGGGAACATGACTGAGGTTTGATTGTTGAAACCTGTGGCCTTCGAACATGACTCAGGTTGATTCTGGAACCATGTTTCCTGGGAATATGACTGAGGTTTGATTCTGGAAACCTTTGGCCTGGGAAAATGACTGAGGTTTCATTGTGGAAACATGTGGCCTGGGATCATGACTGAGGTTCGATGGTGGAACACTCTGGCCTGGCAAAATGACTGAGGCTTGATTCTGGAGCCCTGTTTACTAGGAACATGACTGAGGTTTGATGGCAGAAACCTGTGGACTGGCAACATGACTGAGGTTTGATTTGGAACCCTGTGCACGGGGACCATGACTGAGGCCTGATACTGGAACCCCGTGGCATGGGAACATGACATTGGTTTGATTCTGGAGCCCTGTTTACTGGGAACATGACTGAGGTTTCATGGTTGAATCCTGTGGCCTGGCCACATGATTGAGGTTTGATAGTGGAACCCTCAGGCTTGGGAACATGAGTGAGGCTTGATGGTGGAACACTGTGGCCTGGCAATATGCCTGAGGTTTGATGGTGGAACCCTGTGGCTTGGCAAGATGACTTAGGTTAGATTGTGGAACACTCTGACCTGGGAACATGACTGAGGCTTGATGGTGGAACCGTGGCCTGGCCACAGGACTGAGGTTTGATTGTGGAACCCTCTGGCCTGGGAATATGACTGAGGTTTAATTGTGGAACCCTGTGGCCTGGGAACATGACTGGGATTTGATTACTGAAACCTGTGTCCAGGGAACATGACTGAGGTTTTCTTCTGGAACCCTGTGTCCTGGGACCACGACTGAGGTTTGATTCTGGAACCATGTGGCCTGGGAACATGACTGATGTTAGAGTGCAGAATCCTGTGGCCTGGGAACATGACATCTGTTTAGATTGTGGAATACTGTGCCCCGGGAACCTGACTGAGCCTTGGTTCTGGAACCCTGTGGCCTGGCCGCATGACATCGGTGGATTCTGGAACTCTGTGGCCTGGGAACCTGCGAACGGTTTGACTCTGGTACACTGTGGCCTGGGAACATGTCTGAGGTTTGATGGTGGAAACCTGTGGCCTGGCAACATGACTGAGGATTGATTCTGGAAGACTGTGGCCAGGGAACATGATATCTGGTTGATTCTGGAAACCTGTGTCCTGGGAACAAGACTGAAGTTTGATTCTGGAACCCTGGGCCTGGGAACATGACTGAGGTTTGTTTCTGGAAGCCTGTTCCCTGGGAACATGACTGCGGTTTGATTCTGGACACCTGTGTCCTGGGAACAAGACTGAGGTTTGATTCTGCAACCCTGTGGCTTGGGAACATGACTGAGGTTTGTTTCTGGAAGCCTGTTCCCTGGGAACATGACTGCGGTTTGATTCTGGACACCTGTGTCCTGGGAACAAGACTGAGGTTTGATTCTGCAACCCTGTGGCTTGGGAACATGACTGAGGTTTGTTTCTGGAAGCCTGTTCTCTGGGAACATGACTGAGGTTTGATTCTGGACACCTGTGTCCTGGGAACATGACTGAGGTTTGATTGTTGAAACCTGTGGCCTTCGAACATGACTCAGGTTGATTCTGGAACCATGTGTCCTGGGAATATGACTGAGGTTTGATTCTGGAAACCTTTGGCCTGGGAAAATGACTGAGGTTTCATTGTGGAAACATGTGGCCTGGGATCATGACTGAGGTTCGATGGTGGAACACTCTGGCCTGGCAAAATGACTGAGGCTTGATTCTGGAGCCCTGTTTACTGGGAACATGACTGAGGTTTGATGGCAGAAACCTGTGGACTGGCAACATGACTGAGGTTTGATTTGGAACCCTGTGCACGGGGACCATGCCTGAGGCCTGATACTGGAACCCCGTGGCATGGGAACATGACATTGGTTTGATTCTGGAGCCCTGTTTACTGGGAACATGACTGAGGTTTCATGGTTGAATCCTGTGGCCTGGCAACATGATTGAGGTTTGATAGTGGAACCCTCAGGCTTGGGAACATGAGTGAGGCTTGATGGTGGAACACTGTGGCCTGGCAATATGCCTGAGGTTTGATGGTGGAACCCTGTGGCTTGGCAAGATGACTTAGGTTAGATTGTGGAACACTCTGACCTGGGAACATGACTGAGGCTTGATGGTGGAACCGTGGCCTGGCAACAGGACTGAGGTTTGATTGTGGAACCCTCTGGCCTGGGAATATGACTGAGGTTTAATTGTGGAACCCTGTGGCCTGGGAACATGACTGGGATTTGATTTCTGAAACCTGTGTCCAGGGAACATGACTGAGGTTTTATTCTGGAACCCTGTGTCCTGGGAACACGACTGAGGTTTGATTCTGTAACCATGTGGCCTGGGAATATGACTGAGGTTTGATTCTGGAAACCATTGGCCTGGGAACATGACTGATGTAAGAATGTGGAATCCTGTGGCCTGGGAACATGACATCGGTTTGGATTCTGGTACCCTGTTGCCTGGGAACATGAAATCGGTTTGATTCTGTAAACCTGAGGTCTGGGAATATGACTGAGGTTTGATTGTGGTACCCTATGGCCTGGCAACATGACTGAGGTTTGATTCTGGATGCCTGTGGCCTGGGAACATGACTGAGGCATGATTCTGGAAACCTGTGGCCTGGGAACATGACATCTGTTTAGATTGTGGAATACTGTGCCCCGGGAACCTGACTGAGCCTTGGTTCTGGAACCCTGTGGACTGGGAACATGACTGAGGTTTTATTCTGGAACCCTGTGGCCTGGGCACATGACAACGGTGGATTCTGGAACCCTGTGGACTAGGAACATGACTGAGGTTTTATTCTGGAACCTTGTAGCCTGGGAACATAACTGAGGATTGATTCTGGAACCCTGTGGCCTGGGAACATGACATGGGTGGATTCAGGAACCCTGAGGCCTGGGAACATGACATCTGTTTAGATTGTGGAATACTGTGCCCTGGGAACGTGACTGAGCCTTGGTTCTGGAACCCTGTGGACTGGGAACATGACTGACGTTTTATTCTGGAACCCTGTAGCCTGGGAACATAACTGAGGATTGATTCTGGAACCCTGTGGCCTGGGAACATGACTGGGATTTGATTCCTGAAACCTGTGTCCAGGGAAAATGACTGAGGTTTTATTCTGGAACCCTGTGTCCTGGGAACACGACTGAGGTTTGATTCTGGAACCATGTGGCCTGGGAATATGACTTAGGTTTGATTCTGGAAACCATTGGCCTGGGAACATGACTGATGTTAGAGTGTGGAATCCTGTGCCCTGGGAACATGACATCGGTTTGGATTCTGGTACCCTGTTGCCTGGAAACATGAAATCGGTTTGATTCTGGAAACCTTAGGCCTGGGAATATGACTGAGGTTTGATGGTGGTACCCTATGGCCTGGCAACATGACTGAGGTTTGATTCTGGATCCCTGTGGCCTGGGAACATGACATCTGTTTAGATTGTGGAATACTGTGCCCCGGGAACCTGACTGAGCCTTGGTTCTGGACCCCTGTGGACTGGGAACATGACTGAGGTTTTATTCTGGAACCCTGTGTCCTGATAACATGACATGGGTGGATTCTGGAACCCTGAGGCCTGGGAACATGAAATCTGTTTAGATTGTGGAATACTGTGGCCTGGGAACTTGACTGAGCCTTGGTTCTGGAAACCTGTGGACTGGGAATATGACTGAGGTTTTATTCTGGAGCCGTGTAGCCTGGGAACATAACTGAGGATTCACTTTGGAACCCTGTGGCCCAGGAACATGGCATGGGTGGATTCTGGAAACCTGAGGCCTTGGAACATGACATCTGTTTAGATTTTGGAATACTGTGGCCCGGGAACCTGACTGAGCCTTGGTTCTGGAACCCTGTGGACTGGGAACATGACTGTGGTTTTATTCTGGAACCGTGTAGCCTGGGAACATAACTGAGGATTGATTGTGGAAGCCTGTGGCCTGGGAACATGACATCGGTGGATTCTGGAACACTGTGGCCTGGGAACCTGCGAACGGTTTGACTCTGGAACCCTGTGGCCTGGGAACACGAAATCGGTTTGATTCCGGAAATCTGAGGCCTGGCAACATGACTGAGGTTTGATTCTGGGTCTCTGTGGCCTGGGAAAATGACTGAGGCGTGATTCTGAAGACCTGTGGCCTGGAAACATGACATCTGTTTAGATTGTGGAATACTGTGACCCGGGAACCTGACTGAGCCTTGGTTCTGGAACCCTATGTACTGGGAATATGACTGAGGTTTTATTCTGGAACCCTGTAGCCTGGGAACATAACTGAGGATTGATTCTGGAACCCTGTGGCCTGGGAACATGACATGGGTGGATTCTGGAACCCTGAGCCCTGGGAACATGACATCTGTTTAGATTGTGGAATACTGTGCCCCGGGTACCTGACTGAGCCTTGATTCTGGAACCCTGTGGACTGGGAACATGACTGAGGTTTTATTCCGGAACCCTGTAGCCTGCGAACATAACTGAGGATTGATTCTGGAACCCTGTGGCCTGGCCGCATGACATCGGTGGATTCTGGAACTCTGTGGCCTGGGAACCTGCGAACGGTTTGACTCTGGTACCCTGTGGCCTGGGAACATGTCTGAGGTTTGATGGTGGAAACCTGTGGCCTGGCAACATGACTGAGGATTGATTCTGGAAGACTGTGGCCCGGGAACATGATATCTGGTTGATTCTGGAAACCTGTGTCCTGGGAACAAGACTGAAGTTTGATTCTGGAACCCTGTGGCCTGGGAACATGACTGAGGTTTGTTTCTGGAAGCCTGTTCCCTGGGAACATGACTGCGGTTTGATTCTGGCCACCTGTGTCCTGGGAACAAGACTGAGGTTTGATTCTGCAACCCTGTGGCTTGGGAACATGACTGAGGTTTGTTTCTGGAATCCTGTTCTCTGGGAACATGACTGAGGTTTGATTCTGGACACCTGTGTCCTGGGAACATGACTGAGGTTTGATTGTTGAAACCTGTGGCCTTCGAACATGACTCAGGTTGATTCTGGAACCATGTGTCCTGGGAATATGACTGAGGTTTGATTCTGGAAACCTTTGGCCTGGGAAAATGACTGAGGTTTCATTGTGGAAACATGTGGCCTGGGATCATGACTGAGGTTCGATGGTGGAACACTCTGGCCTGGCAAAATGACTGAGGCTTGATTCTGGAGCCCTGTTTACTGGGAACATGACTGAGGTTTGATGGCAGAAACCTGTGGACTGGCAACATGACTGAGGTTTGATTTGGAACCCTGTGCACGGGGACCATGACTGAGGCCTGATACTGGAACCCCGTGGCATGGGAACATGACATTGGTTTGATTCTGGAGCCCTGTTTACTGGGAACATGACTGAGGTTTCATGGTTGAATCCTGTGGCCTGGCCACATGATTGAGGTTTGATAGTGGAACCCTCAGGCTTGGGAACATGAGTGAGGCTTGATGGTGGAACACTGTGGCCTGGCAATATGCCTGAGGTTTGATGGTGGAACCCTGTGTCTTGGCAAGATGACTTAGGTTAGATTGTGGAACACTCTGACCTGGGAACATGACTGAGGCTTGATGGTGGAACCGTGGCCTGGCCACAGGACTGAGGTTTGATTGTGGAACCCTCTGGCCTGAGAATATGACTGAGGTTTAATTGTGGAACCCTGTGGCCTGGGAACATGACTGGGATTTGATTACTGAAACCTGTGTCCAGGGAACATGACTGAGGTTTTCTTCTGGAACCCTGTGTCCTGGGACCACGACTGAGGTTTGATTCTGGAACCATGTGGCCTGGGAACATGACTGATGTTAGAGTGCGGAATCCTGTGGCCTGGGAACATGACATCTGTTTAGATTGTGGAATACTGTGCCCCGGGAACCTGACTGAGCCTTGGTTCTGGAACCCTGTGGACTGTGAACATGACTGACGTTTTATTCTGGAACCCTGTAGCCTGGGAACATAACTGAGGATTGATTCTGGAACCCTGTGGCCTGGGAACATGACATGGGTGGATTCTGGAACCCTGAGGCCTGGGAACATGACATCTGTTTAGATTGTGGAATACTGTGCCCCGGGTTCCTGACTGAGTCTTGGTTCTGGAACCCTGTGGACTGGGAACATGGCTGAGGTTTTATTCGGGAACCCTGTAGCCTGCGAACATAACTGAGGATTGATTCTAGAAGCCTGTGCCCTGGGAACATGACATCGGTGGATTCTGGAACACTGTGGCCTGGGAACCTGCGAACTGTTTGACTCTGGAACCCTGTGGCCTGGGAACACGAAATCGGTTTGATTCCGGAAATCTGAGGCCTGGCAACATGACTGAGGTTTGATTCTGGATCTCTGTGGCCTGGGAAAATGACTGAGGCGTGATTCTGAAGACCTGTGGCCTGGAAACATGACATCTGTTTAGATTGTGGAATACTTTGGCCCGGGAACCTGACTGAGCCTTGGTTCTGGAACACTGTGCACTAGGAACATGACTGAGGTTTTATTCTGGAACCCTGTAGCCTGGGAACATAACTGAGGATTGATTCTGGAACCCTGTGGCCTGGGAACATGACATGGGTGGATTCTGGAACCCTGAGGCCTGGGAACATGACATCTGTTTAGATTGTGGAATACTGTGCCCTGGGAACGTGACTGAGCCTTGGTTCTGGAACCCTGTGGACTGGGAACATGACTGACGTTTTATTCTGGAACACTGTAGCCTGGGAACATAACTGAGGATTGATTCTGGAACCCTGTGGCCTGGGAACATGACTGGGATTTGATTTCTGAAACCTGTGTCCAGGGAAAATGACTGAGGTTTTATTCTGGAACCCTGTGTCCTGGGAACACGACTGAGGTTTGATTCTGGAACCATGTGGCCTGGGAATATGACTTAGGTTTGATTCTGGAAACCATTGGCCTTGGAACATGACTGATGTTAGAGTGTGGAATCCTGTGCCCTGGGAACATGACATCGGTTTGGATTCTGGTACCCTGTGGCCTGGAAACATGAAATCGGTTTGATTCTGGAAACCTTAGGCCTGGGAATATGACTGAGGTTTGATGGTGGTACCCTATGGCCTGGAAACATGACTGAGGTTTGATTCTGGATCCCTGTGGCCTGGGAACATGACATCTCTTTAGATTGTGGAATACTGTGCCCCGGGAACCTGACTGAGCCTTGGTTCTGGACCCCTGTGGACTGGGAACATGACTGAGGTTTTATTCTGGAAGCCTGTGTCCTGTTAACATGACATGGGTGGATTCTGGAACCCTGAGGCCTGGGAACATGAAATCTGTTTAGATTGTGGAATACTGTGGCCTGGGAACTTGACTGAGCCTTGGTTCTGGAACCCTGTGGACTGGGAACATGACTGAGGTTTTATTCTGGAACCCTGTAGCCTGGGAACATAACTGAGGATTGATTCTAGAAGCCTGTGGCCTGGGAACATGACATCGGTGGATTCTGGAACACTGTGGCCTGGGAACCTGCGAACGGTTTGACTCTGGAACCCTGTGGCCTGGGATCACGAAATCGGTTTGATTCCGGAAATCTGAGGCCTGGCAACATGACTGAGGTTTGATTCTGGATCTCTGTGGCCTGGGAAAATGACTGAGGCGTGATTCTGAAGACCTGTGGCCTGGAAACATGACATCTGTTTAGATTGTGGAATACTTTGGCCCGGGAACCTGACTGAGCCTTGGTTCTGGAACACTGTGCACTAGGAACATGACTGAGGTTTTATTCTGGAACCCTGTAGCCTGGGAACATAACTGAGGATTGATTCTGGAACCCTGTGGCCTGGGAACATAACATGGGTGGATTCTGGAACCCTGAGGCCTGGGAACAAGACATCTGTTTAGATTGTGGAATACTGTGACCCGGGAACCTGAATGAGCCTTGGTTCTGGAACCCTATGTACTGGGAATATGACTGAGGTTTTATTCTGAAACCCTGTAGCCTGGGAACATAACTGAGGATTGATTCTGGAACCCTGTGGCCTGGGAACATGACATGGGTGGATTCTGGAACCCTGAGGCCTGGGAACATGACATCTGTTTAGATTGTGGAATACTGTGCCCCGGGTACCTGACTGAGCCTTGATTCTGGAACCCTGTGGACTGGGAACATGACTGAGGTTTTATTCCGGAACCCTGTAGCCTGCGAACATAACTGAGGATTGATTCTGGAACCCTGTGGCCTGGCCGCATGACATCGGTGGATTCTGGAACTCTGTGGCCTGGGAACCTGCGAACGGTTTGACTCTGGTACCCTGTGGCCTGGGAACATGTCTGAGGTTTGATGGTGGAAATCTGTGGCCTGGCAACATGACTGAGGATTGATTCTGGAAGACTGTGGCCAGGGAACATGATATCTGGTTGATTCTGGAAACCTGTGTCCTGGGAACAAGACTGAAGTTTGATTCTGGAACCCTGGGCCTGGGAACATGACTGAGGTTTGTTTCTGGAAGCCTGTTCCCTGGGAACATGACTGCGGTTTGATTCTGGACACCTGTGTCCTGGGAACAAGACTGAGGTTTGATTCTGCAACCCTGTGGCTTGGGAACATGACTGAGGTTTGTTTCTGGAAGCCTGTTCCCTGGGAACATGACTGCGGTTTGATTCTGGCCACCTGTGTCCTGGGAACAAGACTGAGGTTTGATTCTGCAACCCTGTGGCTTGGGAACATGACTGAGGTTTGTTTCTGGAAGCCTGTTCTCTGGGAACATGACTGAGGTTTGATTCTGGACACCTGTGTCCTGGGAACATGACTGAGGTTTGATTGTTGAAACCTGTGGCCTTCGAACATGACTCAGGTTGATTCTGGAACCATGTGTCCTGGGAATATGACTGAGGTTTGATTCTGGAAACCTTTGGCCTGGGAAAATGACTGAGGTTTCATTGTGGAAACATGTGGCCTGGGATCATGACTGAGGTTTGATGGTGGAACACTCTGGCCTGGCAAAATGACTGAGGCTTGATTCTGGAGCCCTGTTTACTGGGAACATGACTGAGGTTTGATGGCAGAAACCTGTGGACTGGCAACATGACTGAGGTTTGATTTGGAACCCTGTGCACGGGGACCATGACTGAGGCCTGATACTGGAACCCCGTGGCATGGGAACATGACATTGGTTTGATTCTGGAGTCTTGTTTACTGGGAACATGACTGAGGTTTCATGGTTGAATCCTGTGGCCTGGCAACATGATTGAGGTTTGATAGTGGAACCCTCAGGCTTGGGAACATGAGTGAGGCTTGATGGTGGAACACTGTGGCCTGGCAATATGCCTGAGGTTTGATGGTGGAACCCTGTGGCTTGGCAAGATGACTTAGGTTAGATTGTGGAACACTCTGACCTGGGAACATGACTGAGGCTTGATGGTGGAACCGTGGCCTGGCCACAGGACTGCGGTTTGACTGTGGAACCCTCTGGCCTGGGAATATGACTGAGGTTTAATTGTGGAACCCTGTGGCCTGGGAACATGACTGGGATTTGATTTCTGAAACCTGTGTCCAGGGAACATGACTGAGGTTTTATTCTGGAACCCTGTGTCCTGGGAACACGACTGAGGTTTGATTCTGTAACCATGTGGCCTGGGAATATGACTGAGGTTTGATTCTGGAAACCATTGGCCTGGGAACATGACTGATGTAAGAATGTGGAATCCTGTGGCCTGGGAACATGACATCGGTTTGGATTCTGGTACCCTGTTGCCTGGGAACATGAAATCGGTTTGATTCTGTAAACCTGAGGTCTGGGAATATGACTGAGGTTTGATTGTGGTACCCTATGGCCTGGCAACATGACTGAGGTTTGATTCTGGATGCCTGTGGCCTGGGAACATGACTGAGGCATGATTCTGGAAACCTGTGGCCTGGGAACATGACATCTGTTTAGATTGTGGAATACTGTGCCCCGGGAACCTGACTGAGCCTTGGTTCTGGAACCCTGTGGACTGGGAACATGACTGACGTTTTATTCTGGAACCCTGTAGCCTGGGAACATAACTGAGGATTGATTCTGGAACCCTGTGGCCTGGGAACATGACTGGGATTTCATTTCTGAAACCTGTGTCCAGGGAAAATGACTGAGGTTTTATTCTGGAACCCTGTGTCCTGGGAACACGACTGAGGTTTGATTCTGGAACCATGTGGCCTGGGAATATGACTTAGGTTTGATTCTGGAAACCATTGGCCTGGGAACATGACTGATGTTAGAGTGTGGAATCCTGTGCCCTGGGAACATGACATCGGTTTGGATTCTGGTACCCTGTTGCCTGGAAACATGAAATCGGTTTGATTCTGGAAACCTTAGGCCTGGGAATATGACTGAGGTTTGATGGTGGTACCCTATGGCCTGGCAACATGACTGAGGTTTGATTCTGGATCCCTGTGGCCTGGGAACATGACATCTGTTTAGATTGTGGAATACTGTGCCCCGGGAACCTGACTGAGCCTTGGTTCTGGACCCCTGTGGACTGGGAACATGACTGAGGTTTTATTCTGGAACCCTGTGTCCTGTTAACATGACATGGGTGGATTCTGGAACCCTGAGGCCTGGGAACATGAAATCTGTTTAGATTGTGGAATACTGTGGCCTGGGAACTTGACTGAGCCTTGGTTCTGGAAACCTGTGGACTGGGAATATGACTGAGGTTTTATTCTGGAGCCGTGTAGCCTGGGAACATAACTGAGGATTCACTTTGGAACCCTGTGGCCCAGGAACATGACATGGGTGGATTCTGGAAACCTGAGGCCTTGGAACATGACATCTGTTTAGATTGTGGAATACTGTGGCCCGGGAACCTGACTGAGCCTTGGTTCTGGAACCCTGTGGACTGGGAACATGACTGAGGTTTTATTCTGGATCCCTGTAGCCTGGGAACATAACTGAGGATTGATTCTGGAAGCCTGTGGCCTGGGAACATGACATCGGTGGATTCTGGAAGACTGTGGCCTGGGAACCTGCGAATGGTTTGACTCTGGAACCCTGTGGCCTGGGAACACGAAATCGGTTTGATTCCGGAAATCTGAGGCCTGGCAACATGACTGAGGTTTGATTCTGGATCTCTGTGGCCTGGGAAAATGACTGAGGCGTGATTCTGAAGACCTGTGGCCTGGAAACATGACATCTGTTTAGATTGTGGAATACTTTTGCCTGGGAACCTGACTGAGCCTTGGTTCTGTAACACTGTGCACTAGGAACATGACTGAGGTTTTATTCTGGAACCCTGTAGCCTGGGAACATAACTGAGGATTGATTCTGGAACCCTGTGGCCTGGGAACATAACATGGGTGGATTCTGGAACCCTGAGGCCTGGTAACATGACATCTGTTTAGA
This sequence comes from Balaenoptera physalus, assembly GCF_965194825.1. NCBI lineage: Eukaryota > Metazoa > Chordata > Mammalia > Artiodactyla > Balaenopteridae > Balaenoptera > Balaenoptera physalus. Next base: position 15,792 of record NW_028126467.1, read on the forward strand.
TTGTGGAATACTGTGACCCGGGAACCTGACTGAGCCTTGGTTCTGGAACCCTATGTACTGGGAATATGACTGAGGTTTTATTCTGGAACCCTGTAGCCTGGGAACATAACTGAGGATTGATTCTGGAACCCTGTGGCCTGGGAACATGACATGGGTGGATTCTGGAACCCTGAGGCCTGGGAACATGACATCTGTTTAGATTGTGGAATACTGTGCCCCGGGTACCTGACTGAGCCTTGATTCTGGAACCCTGTGGACTGGGAACATGACTGAGGTTTTATTCCGGAACCCTGTAGCCTGCGAACATAACTGAGGATTGATTCTGGAACCCTGTGGCCTGGGAATATGACATGGGTGGATTCTGGAACCCTGAGGCCTGGGAACATGACATCTGTTTAGATTGTGGAATACTGTGCCCCGGGTACCTGACTGAGCCTTGATTCTGGAACCCTGTGGACTGGGAACATGACTGAGGTTTTATTCCGGAACCCTGTAGCCTGCGAACATAACTGAGGATTGATTCTGGAACCCTGTGGCCTGGCCACATGACATCGGTGGATTCTGGAATTCTGTGGCCTGGGAACCTGCGAACGGTTTGACTCTGGTACCCTGTGGCCTGGGAACATGTCTGAGGTTTGATGGTGGAAACCTGTGGCCTGGCAACATGACTGAGGATTGATTCTGGAAGACTGTGGCCAGGGAACATGATATCTGGTTGATTCTGGAAACCTGTGTCCTGGGAACAAGACTGAAGTTTGATTCTGGAACCCTGGGTCTGGGAACATGACTGAGGTTTGTTTCTGGAAGCCTGTTCCCTGGGAACATGACTGCGGTTTGATTCTGGACACCTGTGTCCTGGGAACAAGACTGAGGTTTGATTCTGCAACCCTGTGGCTTGGGAACATGACTGAGGTTTGTTTCTGGAAGCCTGTTCCCTGGGAACATGACTGCGGTTTGATTCTGGACACCTGTGTCCTGGGAACAAGACTGAGGTTTGATTCTGCAACCCTGTGGCTTGGGAACATGACTGAGGTTTGTTTCTGGAAGCCTGTTCTCTGGGAACATGACTGAGGTTTGATTCTGGACACCTGTGTCCTGGGAACATGACTGAGGTTTGATTGTTGAAACCTGTGGCCTTCGAACATGACTCAGGTTGATTCTGGAACCATGTTTCCTGGGAATATGACTGAGGTTTGATTCTGGAAACCTTTGGCCTGGGAAAATGACTGAGGTTTCATTGTGGAAACATGTGGCCTGGGATCATGACTGAGGTTCGATGGTGGAACACTCTGGCCTGGCAAAATGACTGAGGCTTGATTCTGGAGCCCTGTTTACTAGGAACATGACTGAGGTTTGATGGCAGAAACCTGTGGACTGGCAACATGACTGAGGTTTGATTTGGAACCCTGTGCACGGGGACCATGACTGAGGCCTGATACTGGAACCCCGTGGCATGGGAACATGACATTGGTTTGATTCTGGAGCCCTGTTTACTGGGAACATGACTGAGGTTTCATGGTTGAATCCTGTGGCCTGGCCACATGATTGAGGTTTGATAGTGGAACCCTCAGGCTTGGGAACATGAGTGAGGCTTGATGGTGGAACACTGTGGCCTGGCAATATGCCTGAGGTTTGATGGTGGAACCCTGTGGCTTGGCAAGATGACTTAGGTTAGATTGTGGAACACTCTGACCTGGGAACATGACTGAGGCTTGATGGTGGAACCGTGGCCTGGCCACAGGACTGAGGTTTGATTGTGGAACCCTCTGGCCTGGGAATATGACTGAGGTTTAATTGTGGAACCCTGTGGCCTGGGAACATGACTGGGATTTGATTACTGAAACCTGTGTCCAGGGAACATGACTGAGGTTTTCTTCTGGAACCCTGTGTCCTGGGACCACGACTGAGGTTTGATTCTGGAACCATGTGGCCTGGGAACATGACTGATGTTAGAGTGCAGAATCCTGTGGCCTGGGAACATGACATCTGTTTAGATTGTGGAATACTGTGCCCCGGGAACCTGACTGAGCCTTGGTTCTGGAACCCTGTGGACTGGGAACATGACTGAGGTTTTATTCTGGAACCCTGTAGCCTGGGACCATAACTGAGGATTGATTCTGGAACCCTGTGGCCTGGGCACATGACAACGGTGGATTCTGGAACCCTGTGGACTAGGAACATGACTGAGGTTTTATTCTGGAACCTTGTAGCCTGGGAACATAACTGAGGATTGATTCTGGAACCCTGTGGCCTGGGAACATGACATGGGTGGATTCTGGAACCCTGAGGCCTGGGAACATGACATCTGTTTAGATTGTGGAATACTGTGCCCTGGGAACGTGACTGAGCCTTGGTTCTGGAACCCTGTGGACTGGGAACATGACTGACGTTTTATTCTGGAACCCTGTAGCCTGGGAACATAACTGAGGATTGATTCTGGAACCCTGTGGCCTGGGAACATGACTGGGATTTGATTCCTGAAACCTGTGTCCAGGGAAAATGACTGAGGTTTTATTCTGGAACCCTGTGTCCTGGGAACACGACTGAGGTTTGATTCTGGAACCATGTGGCCTGGGAATATGACTTAGGTTTGATTCTGGAAACCATTGGCCTGGGAACATGACTGATGTTAGAGTGTGGAATCCTGTGCCCTGGGAACATGACATCGGTTTGGATTCTGGTACCCTGTTGCCTGGAAACATGAAATCGGTTTGATTCTGGAAACCTTAGGCCTGGGAATATGACTGAGGTTTGATGGTGGTACCCTATGGCCTGGCAACATGACTGAGGTTTGATTCTGGATCCCTGTGGCCTGGGAACATGACATCTGTTTAGATTGTGGAATACTGTGCCCCGGGAACCTGACTGAGCCTTGGTTCTGGACCCCTGTGGACTGGGAACATGACTGAGGTTTTATTCTGGAACCCTGTGTCCTGATAACATGACATGGGTGGATTCTGGAACCCTGAGGCCTGGGAACATGAAATCTGTTTAGATTGTGGAATACTGTGGCCTGGGAACTTGACTGAGCCTTGGTTCTGGAAACCTGTGGACTGGGAATATGACTGAGGTTTTATTCTGGAGCCGTGTAGCCTGGGAACATAACTGAGGATTCACTTTGGAACCCTGTGGCCCAGGAACATGGCATGGGTGGATTCTGGAAACCTGAGGCCTTGGAACATGACATCTGTTTAGATTTTGGAATACTGTGGCCCGGGAACCTGACTGAGCCTTGGTTCTGGAACCCTGTGGACTGGGAACATAACTGTGGTTTTATTCTGGAACCGTGTAGCCTGGGAACATAACTGAGGATTGATTGTGGAAGCCTGTGGCCTGGGAACATGACATCGGTGGATTCTGGAACACTGTGGCCTGGGAACCTGCGAACGGTTTGACTCTGGAACCCTGTGGCCTGGGAACACGAAATCGGTTTGATTCCGGAAATCTGAGGCCTGGCAACATGACTGAGGTTTGATTCTGGGTCTCTGTGGCCTGGGAAAATGACTGAGGCGTGATTCTGAAGACCTGTGGCCTGGAAACATGACATCTGTTTAGATTGTGGAATACTGTGACCCGGGAACCTGACTGAGCCTTGGTTCTGGAACCCTATGTACTGGGAATATGACTGAGGTTTTATTCTGGAACCCTGTAGCCTGGGAACATAACTGAGGATTGATTCTGGAACCCTGTGGCCTGGGAACATGACATGGGTGGATTCTGGAACCCTGAGGCCTGGGAACATGACATCTGTTTAGATTGTGGAATACTGTGCCCCGGGTACCTGACTGAGCCTTGATTCTGGAACCCTGTGGACTGGGAACATGACTGAGGTTTTATTCCGGAACCCTGTAGCCTGCGAACATAACTGAGGATTGATTCTGGAACCCTGTGGCCTGGCCGCATGACATCGGTGGATTCTGGAACTCTGTGGCCTGGGAACCTGCGAACGGTTTGACTCTGGTACCCTGTGGCCTGGGAACATGTCTGAGGTTTGATGGTGGAAACCTGTGGCCTGGCAACATGACTGAGGATTGATTCTGGAAGACTGTGGCCCGGGAACATGATATCTGGTTGATTCTGGAAACCTGTGTCCTGGGAACAAGACTGAAGTTTGATTCTGGAACCCTGTGGCCTGGGAACATGACTGAGGTTTGTTTCTGGAAGCCTGTTCCCTGGGAACATGACTGCGGTTTGATTCTGGCCACCTGTGTCCTGGGAACAAGACTGAGGTTTGATTCTGCAACCCTGTGGCTTGGGAACATGACTGAGGTTTGTTTCTGGAATCCTGTTCTCTGGGAACATGACTGAGGTTTGATTCTGGACACCTGTGTCCTGGGAACATGACTGAGGTTTGATTGTTGAAACCTGTGGCCTTCGAACATGACTCAGGTTGATTCTGGAACCATGTGTCCTGGGAATATGACTGAGGTTTGATTCTGGAAACCTTTGGCCTGGGAAAATGACTGAGGTTTCATTGTGGAAACATGTGGCCTGGGATCATGACTGAGGTTCGATGGTGGAACACTCTGGCCTGGCAAAATGACTGAGGCTTGATTCTGGAGCCCTGTTTACTGGGAACATGACTGAGGTTTGATGGCAGAAACCTGTGGACTGGCAACATGACTGAGGTTTGATTTGGAACCCTGTGCACGGGGACCATGACTGAGGCCTGATACTGGAACCCCGTGGCATGGGAACATGACATTGGTTTGATTCTGGAGCCCTGTTTACTGGGAACATGACTGAGGTTTCATGGTTGAATCCTGTGGCCTGGCCACATGATTGAGGTTTGATAGTGGAACCCTCAGGCTTGGGAACATGAGTGAGGCTTGATGGTGGAACACTGTGGCCTGGCAATATGCCTGAGGTTTGATGGTGGAACCCTGTGTCTTGGCAAGATGACTTAGGTTAGATTGTGGAACACTCTGACCTGGGAACATGACTGAGGCTTGATGGTGGAACCGTGGCCTGGCCACAGGACTGAGGTTTGATTGTGGAACCCTCTGGCCTGAGAATATGACTGAGGTTTAATTGTGGAACCCTGTGGCCTGGGAACATGACTGGGATTTGATTACTGAAACCTGTGTCCAGGGAACATGACTGAGGTTTTCTTCTGGAACCCTGTGTCCTGGGACCACGACTGAGGTTTGATTCTGGAACCATGTGGCCTGGGAACATGACTGATGTTAGAGTGCGGAATCCTGTGGCCTGGGAACATGACATCTGTTTAGATTGTGGAATACTGTGCCCCGGGAACCTGACTGAGCCTTGGTTCTGGAACCCTGTGGACTGTGAACATGACTGACGTTTTATTCTGGAACCCTGTAGCCTGGGAACATAACTGAGGATTGATTCTGGAACCCTGTGGCCTGGGAACATGACATGGGTGGATTCTGGAACCCTGAGGCCTGGGAACATGACATCTGTTTAGATTGTGGAATACTGTGCCCCGGGTTCCTGACTGAGTCTTGGTTCTGGAACCCTGTGGACTGGGAACATGGCTGAGGTTTTATTCGGGAACCCTGTAGCCTGCGAACATAACTGAGGATTGATTCTAGAAGCCTGTGCCCTGGGAACATGACATCGGTGGATTCTGGAACACTGTGGCCTGGGAACCTGCGAACTGTTTGACTCTGGAACCCTGTGGCCTGGGATCACGAAATCGGTTTGATTCCGGAAATCTGAGGCCTGGCAACATGACTGAGGTTTGATTCTGGATCTCTGTGGCCTGGGAAAATGACTGAGGCGTGATTCTGAAGACCTGTGGCCTGGAAACATGACATCTGTTTAGATTGTGGAATACTTTGGCCCGGGAACCTGACTGAGCCTTGGTTCTGGAACACTGTGCACTAGGAACATGACTGAGGTTTTATTCTGGAACCCTGTAGCCTGGGAACATAACTGAGGATTGATTCTGGAACCCTGTGGCCTGGGAACATAACATGGGTGGATTCTGGAACCCTGAGGCCTGGGAACAAGACATCTGTTTAGATTGTGGAATACTGTGACCCGGGAACCTGACTGAGCCTTGGTTCTGGAACCCTATGTACTGGGAATATGACTGAGGTTTTATTCTGAAACCCTGTAGCCTGGGAACATAACTGAGGATTGATTCTGGAACCCTGTGGCCTGGGAACATGACATGGGTGGATTCTGGAACCCTGAGGCCTGGGAACATGACATCTGTTTAGATTGTGGAATACTGTGCCCCGGGTACCTGACTGAGCCTTGATTCTGGAACCCTGTGGACTGGGAACATGACTGAGGTTTTATTCCGGAACCCTGTAGCCTGCGAACATAACTGAGGATTGATTCTGGAACCCTGTGGCCTGGCCGCATGACATCGGTGGATTCTGGAACTCTGTGGCCTGGGAACCTGCGAACGGTTTGACTCTGGTACCCTGTGGCCTGGGAACATGTCTGAGGTTTGATGGTGGAAACCTGTGGCCTGGCAACATGACTGAGGATTGATTCTGGAAGACTGTGGCCAGGGAACATGATATCTGGTTGATTCTGGAAACCTGTGTCCTGGGAACAAGACTGAAGTTTGATTCTGGAACCCTGGGCCTGGGAACATGACTGAGGTTTGTTTCTGGAAGCCTGTTCCCTGGGAACATGACTGCGGTTTGATTCTGGACACCTGTGTCCTGGGAACAAGACTGAGGTTTGATTCTGCAACCCTGTGGCTTGGGAACATGACTGAGGTTTGTTTCTGGAAGCCTGTTCCCTGGGAACATGACTGCGGTTTGATTCTGGACACCTGTGTCCTGGGAACAAGACTGAGGTTTGATTCTGCAACCCTGTGGCTTGGGAACATGACTGAGGTTTGTTTCTGGAAGCCTGTTCTCTGGGAACATGACTGAGGTTTGATTCTGGACACCTGTGTCCTGGGAACATGACTGAGGTTTGATTGTTGAAACCTGTGGCCTTCGAACATGACTCAGGTTGATTCTGGAACCATGTGTCCTGGGAATATGACTGAGGTTTGATTCTGGAAACCTTTGGCCTGGGAAAATGACTGAGGTTTCATTGTGGAAACATGTGGCCTGGGATCATGACTGAGGTTCGATGGTGGAACACTCTGGCCTGGCAAAATGACTGAGGCTTGATTCTGGAGCCCTGTTTACTGGGAACATGACTGAGGTTTGATGGCAGAAACCTGTGGACTGGCAACATGACTGAGGTTTGATTTGGAACCCTGTGCACGGGGACCATGCCTGAGGCCTGATACTGGAACCCCGTGGCATGGGAACATGACATTGGTTTGATTCTGGAGCCCTGTTTACTGGGAACATGACTGAGGTTTCATGGTTGAATCCTGTGGCCTGGCAACATGATTGAGGTTTGATAGTGGAACCCTCAGGCTTGGGAACATGAGTGAGGCTTGATGGTGGAACACTGTGGCCTGGCAATATGCCTGAGGTTTGATGGTGGAACCCTGTGGCTTGGCAAGATGACTTAGGTTAGATTGTGGAACACTCTGACCTGGGAACATGACTGAGGCTTGATGGTGGAACCGTGGCCTGGCAACAGGACTGAGGTTTGATTGTGGAACCCTCTGGCCTGGGAATATGACTGAGGTTTAATTGTGGAACCCTGTGGCCTGGGAACATGACTGGGATTTGATTTCTGAAACCTGTGTCCAGGGAACATGACTGAGGTTTTATTCTGGAACCCTGTGTCCTGGGAACACGACTGAGGTTTGATTCTGTAACCATGTGGCCTGGGAATATGACTGAGGTTTGATTCTGGAAACCATTGGCCTGGGAACATGACTGATGTAAGAATGTGGAATCCTGTGGCCTGGGAACATGACATCGGTTTGGATTCTGGTACCCTGTTGCCTGGGAACATGAAATCGGTTTGATTCTGTAAACCTGAGGTCTGGGAATATGACTGAGGTTTGATTGTGGTACCCTATGGCCTGGCAACATGACTGAGGTTTGATTCTGGATGCCTGTGGCCTGGGAACATGACTGAGGCATGATTCTGGAAACCTGTTGCCTGGGAACATGACATCTGTTTAGATTGTGGAATACTGTGCCCCGGGAACCTGACTGAGCCTTGGTTCTGGAACCCTGTGGACTGGGAACATGACTGAGGTTTTATTCTGGAACCCTGTGGCCTGGGCACATTACAACGGTGGATTCTGGAACCCTGTGGACTAGGAACATGACTGAGGTTTTATTCTGGAACCTTGTAGCCTGGGAACATAACTGAGGATTGATTCTGGAACCCTGTGGCCTGGGAACATGACATGGGTGGATTCTGGAACCCTGAGGCCTGGGAACATGAAATCGGTTTGATTCTGGAAACCTTAGGCCTGGGAATATGACTGAGGTTTGATGGTGGTACCCTATGGCCTGGAAACATGACTGAGGTTTGATTCTGGATCCCTGTGGCCTGGGAACATGACATCTCTTTAGATTGTGGAATACTGTGCCCCGGGAACCTGACTGAGCCTTGGTTCTGGACCCCTGTGGACTGGGAACATGACTGAGGTTTTATTCTGGAAGCCTGTGTCCTGTTAACATGACATGGGTGGATTCTGGTACCCTGAGGCCTGGGAACATGAAATCTGTTTAGATTGTGGAATACTGTGGCCTGGGAACTTGACTGAGCCTTGGTTCTGGAACCCTGTGGACTGGGAACATGACTGAGGTTTTATTCTGGAACCCTGTAGCCTGGGAACATAACTGAGGATTGATTCTAGAAGCCTGTGCCCTGGGAACATGACATCGGTGGATTCTGGAACACTGTGGCCTGGGAACCTGCGAACGGTTTGACTCTGGAACCCTGTGGCCTGGGAACACGAAATCGGTTTGATTCCGGAAATCTGAGGCCTGGCAACATGACTGAGGTTTGATTCTGGATCTCTGTGGCCTGGGAAAATGACTGAGGCGTGATTCTGAAGACCTGTGGCCTGGAAACATGACATCTGTTTAGATTGTGGAATACTTTGGCCCGGGAACCTGACTGAGCCTTGGTTCTGGAACACTGTGCACTAGGAACATGACTGAGGTTTTATTCTGGAACCCTGTAGCCTGGGAACATAACTGAGGATTGATTCTGGAACCCTGTGGCCTGGGAACATAACATGGGTGGATTCTGGAACCCTGAGGCCTGGGAACAAGACATCTGTTTAGATTGTGGAATACTGTGACCCGGGAACCTGACTGAGCCTTGGTTCTGGAACCCTATGTACTGGGAATATGACTGAGGTTTTATTCTGAAACCCTGTAGCCTGGGAACATAACTGAGGATTGATTCTGGAACCCTGTGGCCTGGGAACATGACATGGGTGGATTCTGGAACTCTGTGGCCTGGGAACCTGCGAACGGTTTGACTCTGGTACACTGTGGCCTGGGAACATGTCTGAGGTTTGATGGTGGAAACCTGTGGCCTGGCAACATGACTGAGGATTGATTCTGGAAGACTGTGGCCAGGGAACATGATATCTGGTTGATTCTGGAAACCTGTGTCCTGGGAACAAGACTGAAGTTTGATTCTGGAACCCTGGGCCTGGGAACATGACTGAGGTTTGTTTCTGGAAGCCTGTTCCCTGGGAACATGACTGCGGTTTGATTCTGGACACCTGTGTCCTGGGAACAAGACTGAGGTTTGATTCTGCAACCCTGTGGCTTGGGAACATGACTGAGGTTTGTTTCTGGAAGCCTGTTCCCTGGGAACATGACTGCGGTTTGATTCTGGACACCTGTGTCCTGGGAACAAGACTGAGGTTTGATTCTGCAACCCTGTGGCTTGGGAACATGACTGAGGTTTGTTTCTGGAAGCCTGTTCTCTGGGAACATGACTGAGGTTTGATTCTGGACACCTGTGTCCTGGGAACATGACTGAGGTTTGATTGTTGAAACCTGTGGCCTTCGAACATGACTCAGGTTGATTCTGGAACCATGTGTCCTGGGAATATGACTGAGGTTTGATTCTGGAATCCTTTGGCCTGGGAAAATGACTGAGGTTTCATTGTGGAAACATGTGGCCTGGGATCATGACTGAGGTTCGATGGTGGAACACTCTGGCCTGGCAAAATGACTGAGGCTTGATTCTGGAGCCCTGTTTACTGGGAACATGACTGAGGTTTGATGGCAGAAACCTGTGGACTGGCAACATGACTGAGGTTTGATTTGGAACCCTGTGCACGGGGACCATGCCTGAGGCCTGATACTGGAACCCCGTGGCATGGGAACATGACATTGGTTTGATTCTGGAGCCCTGTTTACTGGGAACATGACTGAGGTTTCATGGTTGAATCCTGTGGCCTGGCAACATGATTGAGGTTTGATAGTGGAACCCTCAGGCTTGGGAACATGAGTGAGGCTTGATGGTGGAACACTGTGGCCTGGCAATATGCCTGAGGTTTGATGGTGGAACCCTGTGGCTTGGCAAGATGACTTAGGTTAGATTGTGGAACACTCTGACCTGGGAACATGACTGAGGCTTGATGGTGGAACCGTGGCCTGGCAACAGGACTGAGGTTTGATTGTGGAACCCTCTGGCCTGGGAATATGACTGAGGTTTAATTGTGGAACCCTGTGGCCTGGGAACATGACTGGGATTTGATTTCTGAAACCTGTGTCCAGGGAACATGACTGAGGTTTTATTCTGGAACCCTGTGTCCTGGGAACACGACTGAGGTTTGATTCTGTAACCATGTGGCCTGGGAATATGACTGAGGTTTGATTCTGGAAACCATTGGCCTGGGAACATGACTGATGTAAGAATGTGGAATCCTGTGGCCTGGGAACATGACATCGGTTTGGATTCTGGTACCCTGTTGCCTGGGAACATGAAATCGGTTTGATTCTGTAAACATGAGGTCTGGGAATATGACTGAGGTTTGATTGTGGTACCCTATGGCCTGGCAACATGACTGAGTTTTGATTCTGGATGCCTGTGGCCTGGGAACATGACTGAGGCATGATTCTGGAAACCTGTGGCCTGGGAACATGACATCTGTTTAGATTGTGGAATACTGTGCCCCGGGAACCTGACTGAGCCTTGGTTCTGGAACCCTGTGGACTGGGAACATGACTGAGGTTTTATTCTGGAACCCTATAGCCTGGGACCATAACTGAGGATTGATTCTGGAACCCTGTGGCCTGGGCACATGACAACGGTGGATTCTGGAACCCTGTGGACTAGGAACATGACTGAGGTTTTATTCTGGAACCTTGTAGCCTGGGAACATAACTGAGGATTGATTCTGGAACCCTGTGGCCTGGGAACATGACATGGGTGGATTCTGGAACCCTGAGGCCTGGGAACATGACATCTGTTTAGATTGTGGAATACTGTGCCCTGGGAACGTGACTGAGCCTTGGTTCTGGAACCCTGTGGACTGGGAACATGACTGACGTTTTATTCTGGAACCCTGTAGCCTGGGAACATAACTGAGGATTGATTCTGGAACCCTGTGGCCTGGGAACATGACTGGGATTTGATTCCTGAAACCTGTGTCCAGGGAAAATGACTGAGGTTTTATTCTGGAACCCTGTGTCCTGGGAACACGACTGAGGTTTGATTCTGGAACCATGTGGCCTGGGAATATGACTTAGGTTTGATTCTTTAAACCATTGGCCTGGGAACATGACTGATGTTAGAGTGTGGAATCCTGTGCCCTGGGAACATGACATCGGTTTGGATTCTGGTACCCTGTTGCCTGGAAACATGAAATCGGTTTGATTCTGGAAACCTTAGGCCTGGGAATATGACTGAGGTTTGATGGTGGTACCCTATGGCCTGGCAACATGACTGAGGTTTGATTCTGGATCCCTGTGGCCTGGGAACATGACATCTGTTTAGATTGTGGAATACTGTGCCCCGGGAACCTGACTGAGCCTTGGTTCTGGACCCCTGTGGACTGGGAACATGACTGAGGTTTTATTCTGGAACCCTGTGTCCTGATAACATGACATGGGTGGATTCTGGAACCCTGAGGCCTGGGAACATGAAATCTGTTTAGATTGTGGAATACTGTGGCCTGGGAACTTGACTGAGCCTTGGTTCTGGAAACCTGTGGACTGGGAATATGACTGAGGTTTTATTCTGGAGCCGTGTAGCCTGGGAACATAACTGAGGATTCACTTTGGAACCCTGTGGCCCAGGAACATGGCATGGGTGGATTCTGGAAACCTGAGGCCTTGGAACATGACATCTGTTTAGATTTTGGAATACTGTGGCCCGGGAACCTGACTGAGCCTTGGTTCTGGAACCCTGTGGACTGGGAACATGACTGTGGTTTTATTCTGGAACCCTGTAGCCTGGGAACATAACTGAGGATTGATTGTGGAAGCCTGTGGCCTGGGAACATGACATCGGTGGATTCTGGAACACTGTGGCCTGGGAACCTGCGAACGGTTTGACTCTGGAACCCTGTGGCCTGGGAACACGAAATCGGTTTGATTCCGGAAATCTGAGGCCTGGCAACATGACTGAGGTTTGATTCTGGGTCTCTGTGGCCTGGGAAAATGACTGAGGCGTGATTCTGAAGACCTGTGGCCTGGAAACATGACATCTGTTTAGATTGTGGAATACTGTGACCCGGGAACCTGACTGAGCCTTGGTTCTGGAACCCTATGTACTGGGAATATGACTGAGGTTTTATTCTGGAACCCTGTAGCCTGGGAACATAACTGAGGATTGATTCTGGAACCCTGTGGCCTGGGAACATGACATGGGTGGATTCTGGAACCCTGAGGCCTGGGAACATGACATCTGTTTAGATTGTGGAATACTGTGCCCCGGGTACCTGACTGAGCCTTGATTCTGGAACCCTGTGGACTGGGAACATGACTGAGGTTTTATTCCGGAACCCTGTAGCCTGCGAACATAACTGAGGATTGATTCTGGAACCCTGTGGCCTGGCCGCATGACATCGGTGGATTCTGGAACTCTGTGGCCTGGGAACCTGCGAACGGTTTGACTCTGGTACCCTGTGGCCTGGGAACATGTCTGAGGTTTGATGGTGGAAACCTGTGGCCTGGCAACATGACTGAGGATTGATTCTGGAAGACTGTGGCCCGGGAACATGATATCTGGTTGATTCTGGAAACCTGTGTCCTGGGAACAAGACTGAAGTTTGATTCTGGAACCCTGTGGCCTGGGAACATGACTGAGGTTTGTTTCTGGAAGCCTGTTCCCTGGGAACATGACTGCGGTTTGATTCTGGCCACCTGTGTCCTGGGAACAAGACTGAGGTTTGATTCTGCAACCCTGTGGCTTGGGAACATGACTGAGGTTTGTTTCTGGAATCCTGTTCTCTGGGAACATGACTGAGGTTTGATTCTGGACACCTGTGTCCTGGGAACATGACTGAGGTTTGATTGTTGAAACCTGTGGCCTTCGAACATGACTCAGGTTGATTCTGGAACCATGTGTCCTGGGAATATGACTGAGGTTTGATTCTGGAAACCTTTGGCCTGGGAAAATGACTGAGGTTTCATTGTGGAAACATGTGGCCTGGGATCATGACTGAGGTTCGATGGTGGAACACTCTGGCCTGGCAAAATGACTGAGGCTTGATTCTGGAGCCCTGTTTACTGGGAACATGACTGAGGTTTGATGGCAGAAACCTGTGGACTGGCAACATGACTGAGGTTTGATTTGGAACCCTGTGCACGGGGACCATGACTGAGGCCTGATACTGGAACCCCGTGGCATGGGAACATGACATTGGTTTGATTCTGGAGCCCTGTTTACTGGGAACATGACTGAGGTTTCATGGTTGAATCCTGTGGCCTGGCCACATGATTGAGGTTTGATAGTGGAACCCTCAGGCTTGGGAACATGAGTGAGGCTTGATGGTGGAACACTGTGGCCTGGCAATATGCCTGAGGTTTGATGGTGGAACCCTGTGGCTTGGCAAGATGACTTAGGTTAGATTGTGGAACACTCTGACCTGGGAACATGACTGAGGCTTGATGGTGGAACCGTGGCCTGGCAACAGGACTGAGGTTTGATTGTGGAACCCTCTGGCCTGAGAATATGACTGAGGTTTAATTGTGGAACCCTGTGGCCTGGGAACATGACTGGGATTTGATTACTGAAACCTGTGTCCAGGGAACATGACTGAGGTTTTCTTCTGGAACCCTGTGTCCTGGGACCACGACTGAGGTTTGATTCTGGAACCATGTGGCCTGGGAACATGACTGATGTTAGAGTGCGGAATCCTGTGGCCTGGGAACATGACATCTGTTTAGATTGTGGAATATTGTGCCCCGGGAACCTGACTGAGCCTTGGTTCGGGAACCCTGTGGACTGTGAACATGACTGACGTTTTATTCTGGAACCCTGTAGCCTGGGAACATAACTGAGGATTGATTCTGGAACCCTGTGGCCTGGGAACATGACATGGGTGGATTCTGGAACCCTGAGGCCTGGGAACATGACATCTGTTTAGATTGTGGAATACTGTGCCCTGGGTACCTGACTGAGCCTTGATTCTGGAACCCTGTGGACTGGGAACATGACTGAGGTTTTATTCCGGAACCCTGTGGCCTGGGAACATAACTGAGGATTGATTCTGGAACCCTGTGGCCTGGGAACATGACATGGGTGGATTCTGGAACCCTGAGGCCTGGGAACATGACATCTGTTTAGATTGTAGAATACTGTGCCCTGGGAACGTGACTGAGCCTTGGTTCTGGAACCCTGTGGACTGGGAACATGACTGACGTTTTATTCTGGAACCCTGTAGCCTGGGAACATAACTGAGGATTGATTCTGGAACCCTGTGGCCTGGGAACATGACTGGGATTTGATTTCTGAAACCTGTGTCCAGGGAAAATGACTGAGGTTTTATTCTGGAACCCTGTGTCCTGGGAACACGACTGAGGTTTGATTCTGGAACCATGTGGCCTGGGAATATGACTTAGGTTTGATTCTGGAAACCATTGGCCTTGGAACATTACTGATGTTAGAATGTGGAATCCTGTGCCCCGGGAACATGACATCGGTTTGGATTCTGGTACCCTGTGGCCTGGAAACATGAAATCGGTTTGATTCTGGAAACCTTAGGCCTGGGAATATGACTGAGGTTTGATGGTGGTACCCTATGGCCTGGAAACATGACTGAGGTTTGATTCTGGATCCCTGTGGCCTGGGAACATGACATCTGTTTAGATTGTGGAATACTGTGCCCCGGGAACCTGACTGAGCCTTGGTTCTGGACCCCTGTGGACTGGGAACATGACTGAGGTTTTATTCTGGAAGCCTGTGTCCTGTTAACATGACATGGGTGGATTCTGGAACCCTGAGGCCTGGGAACATGAAATCTGTTTAGATTGTGGAATACTGTGGCCTGGGAACTTGACTGAGCCTTGGTTCTGGAACCCTGTGGACTGGGAACATGACTGAGGTCTTATTCTGGAACCCTGTAGCCTGGGAACATAACTGAGGATTGATTCTAGAAGCCTGTGCCCTGGGAACATGACATCGGTGGATTCTGGAACACTGTGGCCTGGGAACCTGCGAACGGTTTGACTCTGGAACCCTGTGGCCTGGGAACACGAAATCGGTTTGATTCCGGAAATCTGAGGCCTGGCAACATGACTGAGGTTTGATTCTGGATCTCTGTGGCCTGGGAAAATGACTGAGGCGTGATTCTGAAGACCTGTGGCCTGGAAACATGACATCTGTTTAGATTGTGGAATACTTTGGCCCGGGAACCTGACTGAGCCTTGGTTCTGGAACACTGTGCACTAGGAACATGACTGAGGTTTTATTCTGGAACCCTGTAGCCTGGGAACATAACTGAGGATTGATTCTGGAACCCTGTGGCCTGGGAACATAACATGGGTGGATTCTGGAACCCTGAGGCCTGGGAACAAGACATCTGTTTAGATTGTGGAATACTGTGACCCGGGAACCTGACTGAGCCTTGGTTCTGGAACCCTATGTACTGGGAATATGACTGAGGTTTTATTCTGAAACCCTGTAGCCTGGGAACATAACTGAGGATTGATTCTGGAACCCTGTGGCCTGGGAACATGACATGGGTGGATTCTGGAACCCTGAGGCCTGGGAACATGACATCTGTTTAGATTGTGGAATACTGTGCCCCGGGTACCTGACTGAGCCTTGATTCTGGAACCCTGTGGACTGGGAACATGACTGAGGTTTTATTCCGGAACCCTGTGGCCTGGGAACATAACTGAGGATTGATTCTGGAACCCTGTGGCCTGGGAACATGACATGGGTGGATTCTGGAACTCTGTGGCCTGGGAACCTGCGAACGGTTTGACTCTGGTACACTGTGGCCTGGGAACATGTCTGAGGTTTGATGGTGGAAACCTGTGGCCTGGCAACATGACTGAGGATTGATTCTGGAAGACTGTGGCCAGGGAACATGATATCTGGTTGATTCTGGAAACCTGTGTCCTGGGAACAAGACTGAAGTTTGATTCTGGAACCCTGGGCCTGGGAACATGACTGAGGTTTGTTTCTGGAAGCCTGTTCCCTGGGAACATGACTGCGGTTTGATTCTGGACACCTGTGTCCTGGGAACAAGACTGAGGTTTGATTCTGCAACCCTGTGGCTTGGGAACATGACTGAGGTTTGTTTCTGGAAGCCTGTTCCCTGGGAACATGACTGCGGTTTGATTCTGGACACCTGTGTCCTGGGAACAAGACTGAGGTTTGATTCTGCAACCCTGTGGCTTGGGAACATGACTGAGGTTTGTTTCTGGAAGCCTGTTCTCTGGGAACATGACTGAGGTTTGATTCTGGACACCTGTGTCCTGGGAACATGACTGAGGTTTGATTGTTGAAACCTGTGGCCTTCGAACATGACTCAGGTTGATTCTGGAACCATGTGTCCTGGGAATATGACTGAGGTTTGATTCTGGAAACCTTTGGCCTGGGAAAATGACTGAGGTTTCATTGTGGAAACATGTGGCCTGGGATCATGACTGAGGTTCGATGGTGGAACACTCTGGCCTGGCAAAATGACTGAGGCTTGATTCTGGAGCCCTGTTTACTGGGAACATGACTGAGGTTTGATGGCAGAAACCTGTGGACTGGCAACATGACTGAGGTTTGATTTGGAACCCTGTGCACGGGGACCATGCCTGAGGCCTGATACTGGAACCCCGTGGCATGGGAACATGACATTGGTTTGATTCTGGAGCCCTGTTTACTGGGAACATGACTGAGGTTTCATGGTTGAATCCTGTGGCCTGGCAATATGCCTGAGGTTTGATGGTGGAACCCTGTGGCTTGGCAAGATGACTTAGGTTAGATTGTGGAACACTCTGACCTGGGAACATGACTGAGGCTTGATGGTGGAACCGTGGCCTGGCAACAGGACTGAGGTTTGATTGTGGAACCCTCTGGCCTGGGAATATGACTGAGGTTTAATTGTGGAACCCTGTGGCCTGGGAACATGACTGGGATTTGATTTCTGAAACCTGTGTCCAGGGAACATGACTGAGGTTTTATTCTGGAACCCTGTGTCCTGGGAACACGACTGAGGTTTGATTCTGTAACCATGTGGCCTGGGAATATGACTGAGGTTTGATTCTGGAAACCATTGGCCTGGGAACATGACTGATGTAAGAATGTGGAATCCTGTGGCCTGGGAACATGACATCGGTTTGGATTCTGGTACCCTGTTGCCTGGGAACATGAAATCGGTTTGATTCTGTAAACCTGAGGTCTGGGAATATGACTGAGGTTTGATTGTGGTACCCTATGGCCTGGCAACATGACTGAGTTTTGATTCTGGATGCCTGTGGCCTGGGAACATGACTGAGGCATGATTCTGGAAACCTGTGGCCTGGGAACATGACATCTGTTTAGATTGTGGAATACTGTGCCCCGGGAACCTGACTGAGCCTTGGTTCTGGAACCCTGTGGACTGGGAACATGACTGAGGTTTTATTCTGGAACCCTGTAGCCTGGGACCATAACTGAGGATTGATTCTGGAACCCTGTGGCCTGGGCACATGACAACGGTGGATTCTGGAACCCTGTGGACTAGGAACATGACTGAGGTTTTATTCTGGAACCTTGTAGCCTGGGAACATAACTGAGGATTGATTCTGGAACCCTGTGGCCTGGGAACATGACATGGGTGGATTCTGGAACCCTGAGGCCTGGGAACATGACATCTGTTTAGATTGTGGAATACTGTGCCCTGGGAACGTGACTGAGCCTTGGTTCTGGAACCCTGTGGACTGGGAACATGACTGACGTTTTATTCTGGAACCCTGTAGCCTGGGAACATAACTGAGGATTGATTCTGGAACCCTGTGGCCTGGGAACATGACTGGGATTTGATTCCTGAAACCTGTGTCCAGGGAAAATGACTGAGGTTTTATTCTGGAACCCTGTGTCCTGGGAACACGACTGAGGTTTGATTCTGGAACCATGTGGCCTGGGAATATGACTTAGGTTTGATTCTTTAAACCATTGGCCTGGGAACATGACTGATGTTAGAGTGTGGAATCCTGTGCCCTGGGAACATGACATCGGTTTGGATTCTGGTACCCTGTTGCCTGGAAACATGAAATCGGTTTGATTCTGGAAACCTTAGGCCTGGGAATATGACTGAGGTTTGATGGTGGTACCCTATGGCCTGGCAACATGACTGAGGTTTGATTCTGGATCCCTGTGGCCTGGGAACATGACATCTGTTTAGATTGTGGAATACTGTGCCCCGGGAACCTGACTGAGCCTTGGTTCTGGACCCCTGTGGACTGGGAACATGACTGAGGTTTTATTCTGGAACCCTGTGTCCTGATAACATGACATGGGTGGATTCTGGAACCCTGAGGCCTGGGAACATGAAATCTGTTTAGATTGTGGAATACTGTGGCCTGGGAACTTGACTGAGCCTTGGTTCTGGAAACCTGTGGACTGGGAATATGACTGAGGTTTTATTCTGGAGCCGTGTAGCCTGGGAACATAACTGAGGATTCACTTTGGAACCCTGTGGCCCAGGAACATGGCATGGGTGGATTCTGGAAACCTGAGGCCTTGGAACATGACATCTGTTTAGATTTTGGAATACTGTGGCCCGGGAACCTGACTGAGCCTTGGTTCTGGAACCCTGTGGACTGGGAACATGACTGTGGTTTTATTCTGGAACCCTGTAGCCTGGGAACATAACTGAGGATTGATTGTGGAAGCCTGTGGCCTGGGAACATGACATCGGTGGATTCTGGAACACTGTGGCCTGGGAACCTGCGAACGGTTTGACTCTGGAACCCTGTGGCCTGGGAACACGAAATCGGTTTGATTCCGGAAATCTGAGGCCTGGCAACATGACTGAGGTTTGATTCTGGGTCTCTGTGGCCTGGGAAAATGACTGAGGCGTGATTCTGAAGACCTGTGGCCTGGAAACATGACATCTGTTTAGATTGTGGAATACTGTGACCCGGGAACCTGACTGAGCCTTGGTTCTGGAACCCTATGTACTGGGAATATGACTGAGGTTTTATTCTGGAACCCTGTAGCCTGGGAACATAACTGAGGATTGATTCTGGAACCCTGTGGCCTGGGAACATGACATGGGTGGATTCTGGAACCCTGAGGCCTGGGAACATGACATCTGTTTAGATTGTGGAATACTGTGCCCCGGGTACCTGACTGAGCCTTGATTCTGGAACCCTGTGGACTGGGAACATGACTGAGGTTTTATTCCGGAACCCTGTAGCCTGCGAACATAACTGAGGATTGATTCTGGAACCCTGTGGCCTGGCCGCATGACATCGGTGGATTCTGGAACTCTGTGGCCTGGGAACCTGCGAACGGTTTGACTCTGGTACCCTGTGGCCTGGGAACATGTCTGAGGTTTGATGGTGGAAACCTGTGGCCTGGCAACATGACTGAGGATTGATTCTGGAAGACTGTGGCCCGGGAACATGATATCTGGTTGATTCTGGAAACCTGTGTCCTGGGAACAAGACTGAAGTTTGATTCTGGAACCCTGTGGCCTGGGAACATGACTGAGGTTTGTTTCTGGAAGCCTGTTCCCTGGGAACATGACTGCGGTTTGATTCTGGACACCTGTGTCCTGGGAACAAGACTGAGGTTTGATTCTGCAACCCTGTGGCTTGGGAACATGACTGAGGTTTGTTTCTGGAATCCTGTTCTCTGGGAACATGACTGAGGTTTGATTCTGGACACCTGTGTCCTGGGAACATGACTGAGGTTTGATTGTTGAAACCTGTGGCCTTCGAACATGACTCAGGTTGATTCTGGAACCATGTGTCCTGGGAATATGACTGAGGTTTGATTCTGGAAACCTTTGGCCTGGGAAAATGACTGAGGTTTCATTGTGGAAACATGTGGCCTGGGATCATGACTGAGGTTCGATGGTGGAACACTCTGGCCTGGCAAAATGACTGAGGCTTGATTCTGGAGCCCTGTTTACTGGGAACATGACTGAGGTTTGATGGCAGAAACCTGTGGACTGGCAACATGACTGAGGTTTGATTTGGAACCCTGTGCACGGGGACCATGACTGAGGCCTGATACTGGAACCCCGTGGCATGGGAACATGACATTGGTTTGATTCTGGAGCCCTGTTTACTGGGAACATGACTGAGGTTTCATGGTTGAATCCTGTGGCCTGGCCACATGATTGAGGTTTGATAGTGGAACCCTCAGGCTTGGGAACATGAGTGAGGCTTGATGGTGGAACACTGTGGCCTGGCAATATGCCTGAGGTTTGATGGTGGAACCCTGTGGCTTGGCAAGATGACTTAGGTTAGATTGTGGAACACTCTGACCTGGGAACATGACTGAGGCTTGATGGTGGAACCGTGGCCTGGCAACAGGACTGAGGTTTGATTGTGGAACCCTCTGGCCTGAGAATATGACTGAGGTTTAATTGTGGAACCCTGTGGCCTGGGAACATGACTGGGATTTGATTACTGAAACCTGTGTCCAGGGAACATGACTGAGGTTTTCTTCTGGAACCCTGTGTCCTGGGACCACGACTGAGGTTTGATTCTGGAACCATGTGGCCTGGGAACATGACTGATGTTAGAGTGCGGAATCCTGTGGCCTGGGAACATGACATCTGTTTAGATTGTGGAATATTGTGCCCCGGGAACCTGACTGAGCCTTGGTTCGGGAACCCTGTGGACTGTGAACATGACTGACGTTTTATTCTGGAACCCTGTAGCCTGGGAACATAACTGAGGATTGATTCTGGAACCCTGTGGCCTGGGAACATGACATGGGTGGATTCTGGAACCCTGAGGCCTGGGAACATGACATCTGTTTAGATTGTGGAATACTGTGCCCCGGGTACCTGACTGAGCCTTGATTCTGGAACCCTGTGGACTGGGAACATGACTGAGGTTTTATTCCGGAACCCTGTGGCCTGGGAACATAACTGAGGATTGATTCTGGAACCCTGTGGCCTGGGAACATGACATGGGTGGATTCTGGAACCCTGAGGCCTGGGAACATGACATCTGTTTAGATTGTAGAATACTGTGCCCTGGGAACGTGACTGAGCCTTGGTTCTGGAACCCTGTGGACTGGGAACATGACTGACGTTTTATTCTGGAACCCTGTAGCCTGGGAACATAACTGAGGATTGATTCTGGAACCCTGTGGCCTGGGAACATGACTGGGATTTGATTTCTGAAACCTGTGTCCAGAGAAAATGACTGAGGTTTTATTCTGGAACCCTGTGTCCTGGGAACACGACTGAGGTTTGATTCTGGAACCATGTGGCCTGGGAATATGACTTAGGTTTGATTCTGGAAACCATTGGCCTTGGAACATTACTGATGTTAGAATGTGGAATCCTGTGCCCCGGGAACATGACATCGGTTTGGATTCTGGTACCCTGTGGCCTGGAAACATGAAATCGGTTTGATTCTGGAAACCTTAGGCCTGGGAATATGACTGAGGTTTGATGGTGGTACCCTATGGCCTGGAAACATGACTGAGGTTTGATTCTGGATCCCTGTGGCCTGGGAACATGACATCTGTTTAGATTGTGGAATACTGTGCCCCGGGAACCTGACTGAGCCTTGGTTCTGGACCCCTGTGGACTGGGAACATGACTGAGGTTTTATTCTGGAAGCCTGTGTCCTGTTAACATGACATGGGTGGATTCTGGAACCCTGAGGCCTGGGAACATGAAATCTGTTTAGATTGTGGAATACTGTGGCCTGGGAACTTGACTGAGCCTTGGTTCTGGAACCCTGTGGACTGGGAACATGACTGAGGTCTTATTCTGGAACCCTGTAGCCTGGGAACATAACTGAGGATTGATTCTAGAAGCCTGTGCCCTGGGAACATGACATCGGTGGATTCTGGAACACTGTGGCCTGGGAACCTGCGAACGGTTTGACTCTGGAACCCTGTGGCCTGGGAACACGAAATCGGTTTGATTCCGGAAATCTGAGGCCTGGCAACATGACTGAGGTTTGATTCTGGATCTCTGTGGCCTGGGAAAATGACTGAGGCGTGATTCTGAAGACCTGTGGCCTGGAAACATGACATCTGTTTAGATTGTGGAATACTTTGGCCCGGGAACCTGACTGAGCCTTGGTTCTGGAACACTGTGCACTAGGAACATGACTGAGGTTTTATTCTGGAACCCTGTAGCCTGGGAACATAACTGAGGATTGATTCTGGAACCCTGTGGCCTGGGAACATAACATGGGTGGATTCTGGAACCCTGAGGCCTGGGAACAAGACATCTGTTTAGATTGTGGAATACTGTGACCCGGGAACCTGACTGAGCCTTGGTTCTGGAACCCTATGTACTGGGAATATGACTGAGGTTTTATTCTGAAACCCTGTAGCCTGGGAACATAACTGAGGATTGATTCTGGAACCCTGTGGCCTGGGAACATGACATGGGTGGATTCTGGAACCCTGAGGCCTGGGAACATGACATCTGTTTAGATTGTGGAATACTGTGCCCCGGGTACCTGACTGAGCCTTGATTCTGGAACCCTGTAGACTGGGAACATGACTGAGGTTTTATTCCGGAACCCTGTAGCCTGCGAACATAACTGAGGATTGATTCTGGAACCCTGTGGCCTGGCCGCATGACATCGGTGGATTCTGGAACTCTGTGGCCTGGGAACCTGCGAACGGTTTGACTCTGGTACACTGTGGCCTGGGAACATGTCTGAGGTTTGATGGTGGAAACCTGTGGCCTGGCAACATGACTGAGGATTGATTCTGGAAGACTGCGGCCAGGGAACATGATATCTGGTTGATTCTGGAAACCTGTGTCCTGGGAACAAGACTGAAGTTTGATTCTGGAACCCTGGGCCTGGGAACATGACTGAGGTTTGTTTCTGGAAGCCTGTTCCCTGGGAACATGACTGCGGTTTGATTCTGGACACCTGTGTCCTGGGAACAAGACTGAGGTTTGATTCTGCAACCCTGTGGCTTGGGAACATGACTGAGGTTTGTTTCTGGAAGCCTGTTCCCTGGGAACATGACTGCGGTTTGATTCTGGACACCTGTGTCCTGGGAACAAGACTGAGGTTTGATTCTGCAACCCTGTGGCTTGGGAACATGACTGAGGTTTGTTTCTGGAAGCCTGTTCTCTGGGAACATGACTGAGGTTTGATTCTGGACACCTGTGTCCTGGGAACATGACTGAGGTTTGATTGTTGAAACCTGTGGCCTTCGAACATGACTCAGGTTGATTCTGGAACCATGTGTCCTGGCAATATGACTGAGGTTTGATTCTGGAAACCTTTGGCCTGGGAAAATGACTGAGGTTTCATTGTGGAAACATGTGGCCTGGGATCATGACTGAGGTTCGATGGTGGAACACTCTGGCCTGGCAAAATGACTGAGGCTTGATTCTGGAGCCCTGTTTACTGGGAACATGACTGAGGTTTGATGGCAGAAACCTGTGGACTGGCAACATGACTGAGGTTTGATTTGGAACCCTGTGCACGGGGACCATGCCTGAGGCCTGATACTGGAACCCCGTGGCATGGGAACATGACATTGGTTTGATTCTGGAGCCCTGTTTACTGGGAACATGACTGAGGTTTCATGGTTGAATCCTGTGGCCTGGCAACATGATTGAGGTTTGATAGTGGAACCCTCAGGCTTGGGAACATGAGTGAGGCTTGATGGTGGAACACTGTGGCCTGGCAATATGCCTGAGGTTTGATGGTGGAACCCTGTGGCTTGGCAAGATGACTTAGGTTAGATTGTGGAACACTCTGACCTGGGAACATGACTGAGGCTTGATGGTGGAACCGTGGCCTGGCAACAGGACTGAGGTTTGATTGTGGAACCCTCTGGCCTGGGAATATGACTGAGGTTTAATTGTGGAACCCTGTGGCCTGGGAACATGACTGGGATTTGATTTCTGAAACCTGTGTCCAGGGAACATGACTGAGGTTTTATTCTGGAACCCTGTGTCCTGGGAACACGACTGAGGTTTGATTCTGTAACCATGTGGCCTGGGAATATGACTGAGGTTTGATTGTGGAAACCATTGGCCTGGGAACATGACTGATGTAAGAATGTGGAATCCTGTGGCCTGGGAACATGACATCGGTTTGGATTCTGGTACCCTGTTGCCTGGGAACATGAAATCGGTTTGATTCTGTAAACCTGAGGTCTGGGAATATGACTGAGGTTTGATTGTGGTACCCTATGGCCTGGCAACATGACTGAGGTTTGATTCTGGATGCCTGTGGCCTGGGAACATGACTGAGGCATGATTCTGGAAACCTGTGGCCTGGGAACATGACATCTGTTTAGATTGTGGAATACTGTGCCCCGGGAACCTGACTGAGCCTTGGTTCTGGAACCCTGTGGACTGGGAACATGACTGAGGTTTTATTCTGGAACCCTGTAGCCTGGGACCATAACTGAGGATTGATTCTGGAACCCTGTGGCCTGGGCACATGACAACGGTGGATTCTGGAACCCTGTGGACTAGGAACATGACTGAGGTTTTATTCTGAAACCTTGTAACCTGGGAACATAACTGAGGATTGATTCTGGAACCCTGTGGCCTGGGAACATGACATGGGTGGATTCAGGAACCCTGAGGCCTGGGAACATGACATCTGTTTAGATTGTGGAATACTGTGCCCTGGGAACGTGACTGAGCCTTGGTTCTGGAACCCTGTGGACTGGGAACATGACTGACGTTTTATTCTGGAACCCTGTAGCCTGGAAACATAACTGAGGATTGATTCTGGAACCCTGTGGCCTGGGAACATGACATGGGTGGATTCTGGAACCCTGAGGCCTGGGAACATGACATCTGTTTAGATTGTGGAATACTGTGCCCCGGGAACCTGACTGAGCCTTGGTTCTGGAACCCTGTGGACTGGGAACATGACTGACGTTTTATTCTGGAACCCTGTAGCCTGGGAACATAACTGAGGATTGATTCTGGAACCCTGTGGCCTGGGAACATGACATGGGTGGATTCTGGAACCCTGAGGCCTGGGAACATGACATCTGTTTAGATTGTGGAATACTGTGCCCCGGGTACCTGACTGAGCCTTGATTCTGGAACCCTGTGGACTGGGAACATGACTGAGGTTTTATTCCGGAACCCTGTGGCCTGGGAACATAACTGAGGATTGATTCTGGAACCCTGTGGCCTGGGAACATGACATGGGTGGATTCTGGAACCCTGAGGCCTGGGAACATGACTGAGGTTTTATTCTGGAACCCTGTAGCCTGGGAACATAACTGAGGATTGATTCTAGAAGCCTGTGCCCTGGGAACATGACATCGGTGGATTCTGGAACACTGTGGCCTGGGAACCTGCGAACGGTTTGACTCTGGAACCCTGTGGCCTGGGAACACGAAATCGGTTTGATTCCGGAAATCTGAGGCCTGGCAACATGACTGAGGTTTGATTCTGGATCTCTGTGGCCTGGGAAAATGACTGAGGCGTGATTCTGAAGACCTGTGGCCTGGAAACATGACATCTGTTTAGATTGTGGAATACTTTGGCCCGGGAACCTGACTGAGCCTTGGTTCTGGAACACTGTGCACTAGGAACATGACTGAGGTTTTATTCTGGAACCCTGTAGCCTGGGAACATAACTGAGGATTGATTCTGGAACCCTGTGGCCTGGGAACATAACATGGGTGGATTCTGGAACCCTGAGGCCTGGGAACAAGACATCTGTTTAGATTGTGGAATACTGTGACCCGGGAACCTGACTGAGCCTTGGTTCTGGAACCCTATGTACTGGGAATATGACTGAGGTTTTATTCTGAAACCCTGTAGCCTGGGAACATAACTGAGGATTGATTCTGGAACCCTGTGGCCTGGGAACATGACATGGGTGGATTCTGGAACCCTGAGGCATGGGAACATGACATCTGTTTAGATTGTGGAATACTGTGCCCCGGGTACCTGACTGAGCCTTGATTCTGGAACCCTGTTGACTGGGAACATGACTGAGGTTTTATTCCGGAACCCTGTGGCCTGGGAACATAACTGAGGATTGATTCTGGAACCCTGTGGCCTGGGAACATGACATGGGTGGATTCTGGAACTCTGTGGCCTGGGAACCTGCGAACGGTTTGACTCTGGTACACTGTGGCCTGGGAACATGTCTGAGGTTTGATGGTGGAAACCTGTGGCCTGGCAACATGACTGAGGATTGATTCTGGAAGACTGTGGCCAGGGAACATGATATCTGGTTGATTCTGGAAACCTGTGTCCTGGGAACAAGACTGAAGTTTGATTCTGGAACCCTGGGCCTGGGAACATGACTGAGGTTTGTTTCTGGAAGCCTGTTCCCTGGGAACATGACTGCGGTTTGATTCTGGACACCTGTGTCCTGGGAACAAGACTGAGGTTTGATTCTGCAACCCTGTGGCTTGGGAACATGACTGAGGTTTGTTTCTGGAAGCCTGTTCCCTGGGAACATGACTGCGGTTTGATTCTGGACACCTGTGTCCTGGGAACAAGACTGAGGTTTGATTCTGCAACCCTGTGGCTTGGGAACATGACTGAGGTTTGTTTCTGGAAGCCTGTTCTCTGGGAACATGACTGAGGTTTGATTCTGGACACCTGTGTCCTGGGAACATGACTGAGGTTTGATTGTTGAAACCTGTGGCCTTCGAACATGACTCAGGTTGATTCTGGAACCATGTGTCCTGGGAATATGACTGAGGTTTGATTCTGGAATCCTTTGGCCTGGGAAAATGACTGAGGTTTCATTGTGGAAACATGTGGCCTGGGATCATGACTGAGGTTCGATGGTGGAACACTCTGGCCTGGCAAAATGACTGAGGCTTGATTCTGGAGCCCTGTTTACTGGGAACATGACTGAGGTTTGATGGCAGAAACCTGTGGACTGGCAACATGACTGAGGTTTGATTTGGAACCCTGTGCACGGGGACCATGCCTGAGGCCTGATACTGGAACCCCGTGGCATGGGAACATGACATTGGTTTGATTCTGGAGCCCTGTTTACTGGGAACATGACTGAGGTTTCATGGTTGAATCCTGTGGCCTGGCAACATGATTGAGGTTTGATAGTGGAACCCTCAGGCTTGGGAACATGAGTGAGGCTTGATGGTGGAACACTGTGGCCTGGCAATATGCCTGAGGTTTGATGGTGGAACCCTGTGGCTTGGCAAGATGACTTAGGTTAGATTGTGGAACACTCTGACCTGGGAACATGACTGAGGCTTAATTGTGGAACCCTGTGGCCTGGGAACATGACTGGGATTTGATTTCTGAAACCTGTGTCCAGGGAACATGACTGAGGTTTTATTCTGGAACCCTGTGTCCTGGGAACACGACTGAGGTTTGATTCTGGAACCATGTGGCCTGGGAATATGACTGAGGTTTGATTCTGGAAACCATTGGCCTGGGAACATGACTGATGTTAGAATGTGGAATCCTGTGGCCTGGGAACATGACATTGGTTTGGATTCTGGTACCCTGTTGCCTGGGAACATGAAATCGGTTAGATTCTGTAAACCTGAGGTCTGGGAATATGACTGAGGTTTGATTCTGGATGCCTGTGGCCTGGGAACATGACTGAGGCATGATTCTGGAAACCTGTGGCCTGGGAACATGACATCTGTTTAGATTGTGGAATACTGTGCCCCGGGAACCTGACTGAGCCTTGGTTCTGGAACCCTGTGGACTGGGAACATGACTGAGGTTTTATTCTGGAACCCTGTAGCCTGGGACCATAACTGAGGATTGATTCTGGAACCATGTGGCCTGGGCACATGACAACGGTGGATTCTGGAACGCTGTGGACTAGGAACATGACTGAGGTTTTATTCTGGAACCTTGTAGCCTGGGAACATAACTGAGGATTGATTCTGGAACCCTGTGGCCTGGGAACATGACATGGGTGGATTCTGGAACCCTGAGGCCTGGGAACATGACATCTGTTTAGATTGTGGAATACTGTGCCCTTGGAACGTGACTGAGCCTTGGTTCTGGAACCCTGTGGACTGGGAACATGACTGACGTTTTATTCTGGAACCCTGTAGCCTGGGAACATAACTGAGGATTGATTCTGGAACCCTGTGGCCTGGGAACATGACTGGGATTTGATTTCTGAAACCTGTGTCCAGGGAAAATGACTGAGGTTTTATTCTGGAACCCTGTGTCCTGGGAACACGACTGAGGTTTGATTCTGGAACCATGTGGCCTGGGAATATGACTTAGGTTTGATTCTGGAAACCATTGGCCTGGGAACATGACTGATGTTAGAGTGTGGAATCCTGTGCCCTGGGAACATGACATCGGTTTGGATTCTGGTACCCTGTTGCCTGGAAACCTGAAATCGGTTTGATTCTGGAAACCTTAGGCCTGGGAATATGACTGAGGTTTCATGGTGGTACCCTATGGCCTGGCAACATGACTGAGGTTTGATTCTGGATCCCTGTGGCCTGGGAACATGACATCTGTTTAGATTGTGGAATACTGTGCCCCGGGAACCTGACTGAGCCTTGGTTCTGGAACCCTGTGGACTGGGAACATGACTGACGTTTTATTCTGGAACCCTGTAGCCTGGGAACATAACTGAGGATTGATTCTGGAACCCTGTGGCCTGGGAACATGACATGGGTGGATTCTGGAACCCTGAGGCCTGGGAACATGACATCTGTTTAGATTGTGGAATACTGTGCCCCGGGTACCTGACTGAGCCTTGATTCTGGAACCCTGTGGACTGGGAACATGACTGAGGTTTTATTCCGGAACCCTGTGGCCTGGGAACATAACTGAGGATTGATTCTGGAACCCTGTGGCCTGGGAACATGACATGGGTGGATTCTGGAACCCTGAGGCCTGGGAACATGACATCTGTTTAGATTGTGGAATACTGTGCCCTGGGAACGTGACTGAGCCTTGGTTCTGGAACCCTGTGGACTGGGAACATGACTGACGTTTTATTCTGGAACCCTGTAGCCTGGGAACATAACTGAGGATTGATTCTGGAACCCTGTGGCCTGGGAACATGACTGGGATTTGATTTCTGAAACCTGTGTCCAGGGAAAATGACTGAGGTTTTATTCTGGAACCCTGTGTCCTGGGAACACGACTGAGGTTTGATTCTGGAACCATGTGGCCTGGGAATATGACTTAGGTTTGATTCTGGAAACCATTGGCCTTGGAACATGACTGATGTTAGAGTGTGGAATCCTGTGCCCCGGGAACATGACATCGGTTTGGATTCTGGTACCCTGTGGCCTGGGAACATGAAATCGGTTTGATTCTGGAAACCTTAGGCCTGGGAATATGACTGAGGTTTGATGGTGGTACCCTATGGCCTGGAAACATGACTGAGGTTTGATTCTGGATCCCTGTGGCCTGGGAACATGACATCTGTTTAGATTGTGGAATACTGTGCCCCGGGAACCTGACTGAGCCTTGGTTCTGGACCCCTGTGGACTGGGAACATGACTGAGGTTTTATTCTGGAAGCCTGTGTCCTGTTAACATGACATGGGTGGATTCTGGTACCCTGAGGCCTGGGAACATGAAATCTGTTTAGATTGTGGAATACTGTGGCCTGGGAACTTGACTGAGCCTTGGTTCTGGAACCCTGTGGACTGGGAACATGACTGAGGTTTTATTCTGGAACCCTGTAGCCTGGGAACATAACTGAGGATTGATTCTAGAAGCCTGTGCCCTGGGAACATGACATCGGTGGATTCTGGAACACTGTGGCCTGGGAACCTGCGAACGGTTTGACTCTGGAACCCTGTGGCCTGGGAACACGAAATCGGTTTGATTCCGGAAATCTGAGGCCTGGCAACATGACTGAGGTTTGATTCTGGATCTCTGTGGCCTGGGAAAATGACTGAGGCGTGATTCTGAAGACCTGTGGCCTGGAAACATGACATCTGTTTAGATTGTGGAATACTTTGGCCCGGGAACCTGACTGAGCCTTGGTTCTGGAACACTGTGCACTAGGAACATGACTGAGGTTTTATTCTGGAACCCTGTAGCCTGGGAACATAACTGAGGATTGATTCTGGAACCCTGTGGCCTGGGAACATGACATGGGTGGATTCTGGAACCCTGAGGCCTGGGAACAAGACATCTGTTTAGATTGTGGAATACTGTGCCCCGGGTACCTGACTGAGCCTTGGTTCTGGAACCCTGTGGACTGGGAACATGGCTGAGGTTTTATTCCGGAACCCTGTAGCCTGCGAACATAACTGAGGATTGATTCTGGAACCCTGTGGCCTGGGCACATGACAACGGTGGATTCTGGAACCCTGTGAACTAGGAACATGACTGAGGTTTTATTCTGGAACCTTGTAGCCTGGGAACATAACTGAGGATTGATTCTGGAACCCTGTGGCCTGGGAACATGACATGGGTGGATTCTGGAACCCTGAGGCCTGGGAACATGACATCTGTTTAGATTGTGGAATACTGTGCCCTGGGAACGTGACTGAGCCTTGCTTCTGGAACCGTGTGGACTAGGAACATGACTGACGTTTTATTCTGGAACCCTGTAGCCTGGGAACATAACTGAGGATTGATTCTGGAACCCTGTGGCCTGGGAACATGACTGGGATTTGATTTCTGAAAACTGTGTCCAGGGAAAATGACTGAGGTTTTATTCTGGAACCCTGTGTCCTGGGAACACGACTGAGGTTTGATTCTGGAACCATGTGGCCTGGGAATATGACTTAGGTTTGATTCTGGAAACCATTGGCCTGGGAACATGACTGATGTTAGAGTGTGGAATCCTGTGCCCTGGGAACATGACATCGGTTTGGATTCTGGTACCCTGTTTCCTGGAAACATGAAATCGGTTTGATTCTGGAAACCTTAGGCCTGGGAATATGACTGAGGTTTGATGGTGGTACCCTATGGCCTGGCAACATGACTGAGGTTTGATTCTGGATCCCTGTGGCCTGGGAACATGACTGATGTTAGAGTGTGGAATCCTGTGGCCTGGGAACATGACTGAGGTTTGATTCTGGAACCATGTGGCCTGGGAACATGACATCTGTTTAGATTGTGGAATACTCTGCCCCGGGGACCTGACTGAGCCTTGGTTCTGGACCCCTGTGGACTGGGAACATGACTGAGGTTTTCTTCTGGAACCCTGTGTCCTGTTAACATGACATGGGTGGATTCTGGAACCCTGAGGCCTGGGAACATGAAATCTGTTTAGATTGTGGAATACTGTGGCCTGGGAATTTGACTGAGCCTTGGTTCTGGAAACCTGTGGACTGGGAATATGACTGAGGTTTTATTCTGGAGCCGTATAGCCTGGGAACATAACTGAGGATTCACTTTGGAACCTTGTGGCCCAGGAACATGACATGGGTGGATGCTGGAAACCTGAGGCCTTGGAACATGACATCTGTTTAGATTGTGGAATACTGTGGCCCGGGAACCTGACTGAGCCTTGGTTCTGGAACCCTGTGGACTGGGAACATGACTGAGGTTTTATTCTGGAACCCTGTAGCCTGGGAACATAACTGAGGATTGATTCTGGAAGCCTGTGGCCTGGGAACATGACATCGGTGGATTCTGGAACACTGTGGCCTGGGAACCTGCGAACGGTTTGACTCTGGAACCCTGTGGCCTGGGAACACGAAATCGTTTTGATTCCGGAAATCTGAGGCCTGGCAACATGACTGAGGTTTGATTCTGGATCTCTGTGGCCTGGGAAAATGACTGAGGCGTGATTCTGAAGACCTGTGGCCTGGAAACATGACATCTGTTTAGATTGTGGAATACTTTGGCCCGGGAACCTGACTGAGCCTTGGTTCTGGAACACTGTGCACTAGGAACATGACTGAGGTTTTATTCTGGAACCCTGTAGCCTGGGAACATAACTGAGGATTGATTCTGGAACCCTGTGGCCTGGGAACATAACATGGGTGGATTCTGGAACCCTGAGGCCTGGGAACAAGACATCTGTTTAGCTTGTGGAATACTGTGACCCGGGAACCTGACTGAGCCTTGGTTCTGGAACCCTATGTACTGGGAATATGACTGAGGTTTTATTCTGGAACCCTGTAGCCTGGGAACATAACTGAGGATTGATTCTGGAACCCTGTGGCCTGGGAACATGACATGGGTGGATTCTGGAACCCTGAGGCCTGGGAACATGACATCTGTTTAGATTGTGGAATACTGTGCCCCGGGTACCTGACTGAGCCTTGATTCTGGAACCCTGTGGACTGGGAACATGACTGAGGTTTTATTCCGGAACCCTGTAGCCTGCGAACATAACTGAGGATTGATTCTGGAACCCTGTGGCCTGGCCGCATGACATCGGTGGATTCTGGAACTCTGTGGCCTGGGAACCTGCGAACGGTTTGACTCTGGTACCCTGTGGCCTGGGAACATGTCTGAGGTTTGATGGTGGAAACCTGTGGCCTGGCAACATGACTGAGGATTGATTCTGGAAGACTGTGGCCAGGGAACATGATATCTGGTTGATTCTGGAAACCTGTGTCCTGGGAACAAGACTGAAGTTTGATTCTGGAACCCTGTGGCCTGGGAACATGACTGAGGTTTGTTTCTGGAAGCCTGTTCCCTGGGAACATGACTGCGGTTTGATTCTGGACACCTGTGTCCTGGGAACAAGACTGAGGTTTGTTTCTGCAACCCTGTGGCTTGGGAACATGACTGAGGTTTGTTTCTGGAAGCCTGTTCTCTGGGAACATGACTGAGGTTTGATTCTGGACACCTGTGTCCTGGGAACATGACTGAGGTTTGATTGTTGAAACCTGTGGCCTTCGAACATGACTCAGGTTGATTCTGGAACCATGTGTCCTGGGAATATGACTGAGGTTTGATTCTGGAAACCTTTGGCCTGGGAAAATGACTGAGGTTTCATTGTGGAAACATGTGGCCTGGGATCATGACTGAGGTTTGATGGTGGAACACTCTGGCCTGGCAAAATGACTGAGGCTTGATTCTGGAGCCCTGTTTACTGGGAACATGACTGAGGTTTGATGGCAGAAACCTGTGGACTGGCAACATGACTGAGGTTTGATTTGGAACCCTGTGCACGGGGACCATGACTGAGGCCTGATACTGGAACCCCATGGCATGGGAACATGACATTGGTTTGATTCTGGAGCCCTGTTTACTGGGAACATGACTGAGGTTTCATGGTTGAATCCTGTGGCCTGGCAACATGATTGAGGTTTGATAGTGGAACCCTCAGGGTTGGGAACATGAGTGAGGCTTGATGGTGGAACACTGTGGCCTGGCAATATGCCTGAGGTTTGATGGTGGAACCCTGTGGCTTGGCAAGATGACTTAGGTTAGATTGTGGAACACTCTGACCTGGGAACATGACTGAGGCTTGATGGTGGAACCGTGGCCTGGCAACAGGACTGAGGTTTGATTGTGGAACCCTCTGGCCTGGGAATATGACTGAGGTTTAATTGTGGAACCCTGTGGCCTGGGAACATGACTGGGATTTGATTTCTGAAACCTGTGTCCAGGGAACATGACTGAGGTTTTATTCTGGAACCCTGTGTCCTGGGAACACGACTGAGGTTTGATTCTGTAACCATGTGGCCTGGGAATATGACTGAGGTTCGATTCTGGAAACCATTGGCCTGGGAACATGACTGATGTTAGAATGTGGAATCCTGTGGCCTGGGAACATGACATCGGTTTGGATTCTGGTACCCTGTTGCCTGGGAACATGAAATCGGTTTGATTCTGTAAACCTGAGGTCTGGGAATATGACTGAGGTTTGATTGTGGTACCCTATGGCCTGGCAACATGACTGAGGTTTGATTCTGGATGCCTGTGGCCTGGGAACATGACTGAGGCATGATTCTGGAAACCTGTGGCCTGGGAACATGACATCTGTTTAGATTGTGGAATACTGTGCCCCGGGAACCTGACTGAGCCTTGGTTCTGGAACCCTGTGGACTGGGAACATGACTGAGGTTTTATTCTGGAACCCTGTAGCCTGGGACCATAACTGAGGATTGATTCTGGAACCCTGTGGCCTGGGCACATGACAACGGTGGATTCTGGAACCCTGTGGACTAGGAACATGACTGAGGTTTTATTCTGGAACCTTGTAGCCTGGGAACATAACTGAGGATTGATTCTGGAACCCTGTGGCCTGGGAACATGACATGGGTGGATTCTGGAACCCTGAGGCCTGGGAACATG
This sequence comes from Balaenoptera physalus, assembly GCF_965194825.1. Lineage (NCBI taxonomy): Eukaryota > Metazoa > Chordata > Mammalia > Artiodactyla > Balaenopteridae > Balaenoptera > Balaenoptera physalus. The sequence goes on from NW_028126467.1 coordinate 50,388, forward strand.
ACATCTGTTTAGATTGTGGAATACTGTGCCCTGGGAACGTGACTGAGCCTTGGTTCTGGAACCCTGTGGACTGGGAACATGACTGACGTTTTATTCTGGAACCCTGTAGCCTGGGAACATAACTGAGGATTGATTCTGGAACCCTGTGGCCTGGGAACATGACTGGGATTTGATTTCTGAAACCTGTGTCCAGGGAAAATGACTGAGGTTTTATTCTGGAACCCTGTGTCCTGGGAACACGACAGAGGTTTGATTCTGGAACCATGTGGCCTGGGAATATGACTTAGGTTTGATTCTGGAAACCATTGGCCTTGGAACATGACTGATGTTAGAGTGTGGAATCCTGTGCCCTGGGAACATGACATCGGTTTAGATTCTGGTACCCTGTTGCCTGGAAACATGAAATCGGTTTGATTCTGGAAACCTTAGGCCTGGGAATATGACTGAGGTTTGATGGTGGTACCCTATGGCCTGGCAACATGACTGAGGTTTGATTCTGGATCCCTGTGGCCTGGGAACATGACATCTGTTTAGATTGTGGAATACTCTGCCCCGGGAACCTGACTGAGCCTTGGTTCTGGACCCCTGTGGACTGGGAACATGACTGAGGATTTATTCTGGAACCCTGTGTCCTGTTAACATGACATGGGTGGATTCTGGAACCCTGAGGCCTGGGAACATGAAATCTGTTTAGATTGTGGAATACTGTGGCCTGGGAACTTGACTGAGCCTTGGTTCTGGAAACCTGTGAACTGGGAATATGACTGAGGTTTTATTCTGGAACCCTGTAGCCTGGGAACATAACTGAGGATTGATTCTGGAACCCTGTGGCCCGGGAACATGACATGGGTGGATTCTGGAACCCTGAGGCCTTGGAACATGACATCTGTTTAGATTGTGGAATACTGTGACCCGGGAACCTGACTGAGCCTTGGTTCTGGAACCCTGTGGACTGGGAACATGACTGAGGTTTTATTCGGGAACCCTGTAGCCTGCGAACATAACTGAGGATTGATTCTGGAAGCCTGTGGCCTGGGAACATGACATCGGTGGATTCTGGAACACTGTGGCCTGGGAACCTGCGAACGGTTTGACTCTGGAACCCTGTGGCCTGGGAACACGAAATCGGTTTGATTCCGGAAATCTGAGGCCTGGCAACATGACTGAGGTTTGATTCTGGATCTCTGTGGCCTGGGAAAATGACTGAGGCGTGATTCTGAAGACCTGCGGCCTGGAAACATGACATCTGTTTAGATTGTGGAATACTTTGGCCCGGGAACCTGACTGAGCCTTGGTTCTGGAACACTGTGCACTAGGAACATGACTGAGGTTTTATTCTGGAACCCTGTAGCCTGGGAACATAACTGAGGATTGATTCTGGAACCCTGTGGCCTGGGAACATAACATGGGTGGATTCTGGAACCCTGAGGCCTGGGAACAAGACATCTGTTTAGCTTGTGGAATACTGTGACCCGGGAACCTGACTGAGCCTTGGTTCTGGAACCCTATGTACTGGGAATATGACTGAGGTTTTATTCTGGAACCCTGTAGCCTGGGAACATAACTGAGGATTGATTCTGGAACCCTGTGGCCTGGGAACATGACATGGGTGGATTCTGGAACCCTGAGGCCTGGGAACATGACATCTGTTTAGATTGTGGAATACTGTGCCCCGGGTACCTGACTGAGCCTTGATTCTGGAACCCTGTGGACTGGGAACATGACTGAGGTTTTATTCCGGAACCCTGTAGCCTGCGAACATAACTGAGGATTGATTCTGGAACCCTGTGGCCTGGCCGCATGACATCGGTGGATTCTGGAACTCTGTGGCCTGGGAACCTGCGAACGGTTTGACTCTGGTACCCTGTGGCCTGGGAACATGTCTGAGGTTTGATGGTGGAAACCTGTGGCCTGGCAACATGACTGAGGATTGATTCTGGAAGACTGTGGCCAGGGAACATGATATCTGGTTGATTCTGGAAACCTGTGTCCTGGGAACAAGACTGAAGTTTGACTCTGGAACCCTGTGGCCTGGGAACATGACTGAGGTTTGTTTCTGGAAGCCTGTTCCCTGGGAACATGACTGCGGTTTGATTCTGGACACCTGTGTCCTGGGAACAAGACTGAGGTTTGATTCTGCAACCCTGTGGCTTGGGAACATGACTGAGGTTTGTTTCTGGAAGCCTGTTCTCTGGGAACATGACTGAGGTTTGATTCTGGACACCTGTGTCCTGGGAACATGACTGAGGTTTGATTGTTGAAACCTGTGGCCTTCGAACATGACTCAGGTTGATTCTGGAACCATGTGTCCTGGGAATATGACTGAGGTTTGATTCTGGAAACCTTTGGCCTGGGAAAATGACTGAGGTTTCATTGTGGAAACATGTGGCCTGGGATCATGACTGAGGTTTGATGGTGGAACACTCTGGCCTGGCAAAATGACTGAGGCTTGATTCTGGAGCCCTGTTTACTGGGAACATGACTGAGGTTTGATGGCAGAAACCTGTGGACTGGCAACATGACTGAGGTTTGATTTGGAACCCTGTGCACGGGGACCATGACTGAGGCCTGATAATGGAACCCCGTGGCATGGGAACATGACATTGGTTTGATTCTGGAGCCCTGTTTACTGGGAACATGACTGAGGTTTCATGGTTGAATCCTGTGGCCTGGCCACATGATTGAGGTTTGATAGTGGAACCCTCAGGCTTGGGAACATGAGTGAGGCTTGATGGTGGAACACTGTGGCCTGGCAATATGCCTGAGGTTTGATGGTGGAACCCTGTGGCTTGGCAAGATGACTTAGGTTAGATTGTGGAACACTCTGACCTGGGAACATGACTGAGGCTTGATGGTGGAACCGTGGCCTGGCAACAGGACTGAGGTTTGATTGTGGAACCCTCTGGCCTGGGAATATGACTGAGGTTTAATTGTGGAACCCTGTGGCCTGGGAAAATGACTGGGATTTGATTTCTGAAACCTGTGTCCAGGGAACATGACTGAGGTTTTATTCTGGAACCCTGTGTCCTGGGAACACGACTGAGGTTTGATTCTGTAACCATTTGGCCTGGGAATATGACTGAGGTTTGATTCTGGAAACCATTGGCCTGGGAACATGACTGATGTTAGAATGTGGAATCCTGTGGCCTGGGAACATGACATCGGTTTGGATTCTGGTACCCTGTTGCCTGGGAATATGAAATCGGTTTGATTCTGTAAACCTGAGGTCTGGGAATATGACTGAGGTTTGATTGTGGTACCCTATGGCCTGGCAACATGACTGAGGTTTGATTCTGGATGCCTGTGGCCTGGGAACATGACTGAGGCATGATTCTGGAAACCTGTGGCCTGGGAACATGACATCTGTTTAGATTGTGGAATACTGTGCCCCGGGAACCTGACTGAGCCTTGGTTCTGGAACCCTGTGGATTGGGAACATGACTGAGGTTTTATTCTGGAACCCTGTAGCCTGGGACCATAACTGAGGATTGATTCTGGAACCCTGTGGCCTGGGCACATGACAACGGTGGATTCTGGAACCCTGTGGACTAGGAACATGACTGAGGTTTTATTCTGGAACCTTGTAGCCTGGGAACATAACTGAGGATTGATTCTGGAACCCTGTGGCCTGGGAACATGACATGGGTGGATTCTGGAACCCTGAGGCCTGGGAACATGACATCTGTTTAGATTGTGGAATACTGTGCCCTGGGAACGTGACTGAGCCTTGGTTCTGGAACCCTGTGGACTGGGAACATGACTGACGTTTTATTCTGGAACCCTGTAGCCTGGGAACATAACTGAGGATTGATTCTGGAACCCTGTGGCCTGGGAACATGACTGGGATTTGATTTCTGAAACCAGTGTCCAGGGAAAATGACTGAGGTTTTATTCTGGAACCCTGTGTGCTGGGAACACGACTGAGGTTTGATTCTGGAACCATGTGGCCTGGGAACATGACATCTGTTTAGATTGTGGAATACTCTGCCCCGGGGACCTGACTGAGCCTTGGTTCTGGACCCCTGTGGACTGGGAACATGACTGAGGTTTTATTCTGGAACCCTGTGTCCTGTTAACATGACATGGGTGGATTCTGGAACCCTGAGGCCTGGGAACATGAAATCTGTTTAGATTGTGGAATACTGTGGCCTGGGAACTTGACTGAGCCTTGGTTCTGGAAACCTGTGGACTGGGAATATGACTGAGGTTTTATTCTGGAGCCGTGTAGCCTGGGAACATAACTGAGGATTCACTTTGGAACCCTGTGGCCCAGGAACATGACATGGGTGGATTCTGGAACCCTGAGGCCTTGGAACATGACATCTGTTTAGATTGTGGAATACTGTGGCCCTGGAACCTGACTGAGCCTTGGTTCTGGAACCCTGTGGACTGGGAACATGACTGAGGTTTTATTCTGGAACCCTGTAGCCTGGGAACATAACTGAGGATTGATTCTGGAACCCTGTGGCCTGGGAACAAGACTGAAGTTTGATTCTGGAAGCCTGTGGCCTGGGAACATGACTGAGGTTTGTTTCTGGAAGCCTGTTCCCTGGGAACATGACTGCGGTTTGATTCTGGACACCTGTGTCCTGGGAACAAGACTGAGGTTTGATTCTGCAACCCTGTGGCTTGGGAACATGACTGAAGTTTGTTTCTGGAAGCCTGTTCTCTGGGAACATGACTGAGGTTTGATTCTGGACACCTGTGTCCTGGGAACATGACTGAGGTTTGATTGTTGAAACCTGTGGCCTTCGAACATGACTCAGGTTGATTCTGGAACCATGTGTCCTGGGAATATGACTGAGGTTTGATTCTGGAAACCTTTGGCCTGGGAAAATGACTGAGGTTTCATTGTGGAAACATGTGGCCTGGGATCATGACTGAGGTTTGATGGTGGAACACTCTGGCCTAGCAAAATGACTGAGGCTTGATTCTGCAGCCCTGTTTACTGGGAACATGACTGAGGTTTGATGGCAGAAACCTGTGGACTGGCAACATGACTGAGGTTTGATTTGGAACCCTGTGCACGGGGACCATGACTGAGGCCTGATACTGGAACCCCGTGGCATGGGAACATGACATTGGTTTGATTCTGGAGCCCTGTTTACTGGGAACATGACTGAGGTTTCATGGTTGAATCCTGTGGCCTGGCCACATGATTGAGGTTTGATAGTGGAACCCTCAGGCTTGGGAACATGAGTGAGGCTTGATGGTGGAACACTGTGGCCTGGCAATATGCCTGAGGTTTGATGGTGGAACCCTGTGGCTTGGCAAGATGACTTAGGTTAGATTGTGGAACACTCTGACCTGGGAACATGACTGAGGTTTAATTGTGGAACCCTGTGGCCTGGGATCATGACTGGGATTTGATTTCTGAAACCTGTGTCCAGGGAACATGACTGAGGTTTTATTCTGGAACCCTGTGTCCTGGGAACACGACTGAGGTTTGATTCTGGAACCATGTGGCCTGGGAATATGACTGAGGTTGGATTCTGGAAACCATTGGCCTGGGAACATGACTGATGTTAGAATGTGGAATCCTGTGGCCTGGGAACATGACATCGGTTTGGATTCTGGTACCCTGTTGCCTGGGAACATGAAATCGGTTTGATTCTGTAAACCTGAGGTCTGGGAATATGACTGAGGTTTGATTGTGGTACCCTACGGCCTGGCAACATGCTGAGGTTTGATTCTGGATGCCTGTGGCCTGGGAACATGACTGAGGCATGATTCTGGAAACCTGTGGCCTGGGAACATGACATCTGTTTAGATTGTGGAATACTGTGCCCCGGGAACCTGACTGAGCCTTGGTTCTGGAACCCTGTGGACTGGGAACATGACTGAGGTTTTATTCTGGAACCCTGTAGCCTGGGACCATAACTGAGGATTGATTCTGGAACCCTGTGGCCTGGGCACATGACAACGGTGGATTCTGGAACCCTGTGGACTAGGAACATGACTGAGGTTTTACTCTGGAACCTTGTAGCCTGGGAACATAACTGAGGATTGATTCTGGAACCCTGTGGCCTGGGAACATGACATGGGTGGATTCTGGAACCCTGAGGCCTGGGAACATGACATCTGTTTAGATTGTGGAATACTGTGCCCTGGGAACGTGACTGAGCCTTGGTTCTGGAACCCTGTGGACTGGGAACATGACTGACGTTTTATTCTGGAACCCTGTAGCCTGGGAACATAACTGAGGATTGATTCTGGAACCCTGTGGCCTGGGAACATGACTGGGATTTGATTTCTGAAACCTGTGTCCAGGGAAAATGACTGAGGTTTTATTCTGGAACCCTGTGTCCTGGGAACACGACTGAGGTTTGATTCTGGAACCATGTGGCCTGGGAATATGACTTAGGTTTGATTCTGGAAACCATTGGCCTGGGAACATGACTGATGTTAGAGTGTGGAATCCTGTGCCCTGGGAACATGACATCGGTTTGGATTCTGGTACCCTGTTGCCTGGAAACATGAAATCGGTTTGATTCTGGAAACCTTAGGCCTGGGAATATGACTGAGGTTTGATGGTGGTACCCTATGGCCTGGCAACATGACTGAGGTTTGATTCTGGATCCCTGTGGCCTGGGAACATGACATCTGTTTAGATTGTGGAATACTGTGCCCCGGGAACCTGACTGAGCCTTGGTTCTGGACCCCTGTGGACTGGGAACATGACTGAGGTTTTATTCTGGAACCCTGTGTCCTGTTAACATGACATGGGTGGATTCTGGAACCCTGAGGCCTGGGAACATGAAATCTGTTTAGATTGTGGAATACTGTGGCCTGGGAACTTGACTGAGCCTTGGTTCTGGAAACCTGTGAACTGGGAATATGACTGAGGTTTTATTCTGGAACCCTGTAGCCTGGGAACATAACTGAGGATTGATTCTGGAACCCTGTGGCCTGGGAACATGACATGGGTGGATTCTGGAACCCTGAGGCCTTGGAACATGACATCTGTTTAGATTGTGGAATACTGTGACCCGGGAACCTGACTGAGCCTTGGTTCTGGAACCCTGTGGACTGGGAACATGACTGAGGTTTTATTCGGGAACCCTGTAGCCTGGGAACATAACTGAGGATTGATTCTGGAAGCCTGTGGCCTGGGAACATGACATCGGTGGATTCTGGAACACTGTGGCCTGGGAACCTGCGAACGGTTTGACTCTGGAACCCTGTGGCCTGGGAACACGAAATCGGTTTGATTCCGGAAATCTGAGGCCTGGCAACATGACTGAGGTTTGATTCTGGATCTCTGTGGCCTGGGAAAATGACTGAGGCGTGATTCTGAAGACCTGTGGCCTGGAAACATGACATCTGTTTAGATTGTGGAATACTTTGGCCCGGGAACCTGACTGAGCCTTGGTTCTGGAACACTGTGCACTAGGAACATGACTGAGGTTTTATTCTGGAACCCTGTAGCCTGGGAACATAACTGAGGATTGATTCTGGAACCCTGTGGCCTGGGAACATAACATGGGTGGATTCTGGAACCCTGAGGCCTGGGAACAAGACATCTGTTTAGCTTGTGGAATACTGTGACCCGGGAACCTGACTGAGCCTTGGTTCTGGAAGCCTATGTACTGGGAATATGACTGAGGTTTTATTCTGGAACCCTGTAGCCTGGGAACATAACTGAGGATTGATTCTGGAACCCTGTGGCCTGGGAACATGACATGGGTGGATTCTGGAACCCTGAGGCCTGGGAACATGACATCTGTTTAGATTGTGGAATACTGTGCCCCGGGTACCTGACTGAGCCTTGATTCTGGAACCCTGTGGACTGGGAACATGACTGAGGTTTTATTCGGGAACCCTGTAGCCTGCGAACATAACTGAGGATTGATTCTGGAACCCTGTGGCCTGGCCGCATGACATCGGTGGATTCTGGAACTCTGTGGCCTGGGAACCTGCGAACGGTTTGACTCTGGTACCCTGTGGCCTGGGAACATGTCTGAGGTTTGATGGTGGAAACCTGTGGCCTGGCAACATGACTGAGGATTGATTCTGGAAGACTGTGGCCAGGGAACATGATATCTGGTTGATTCTGGAAACCTGTGTCCTGGGAACAAGACTGAAGTTTGATTCTGGAACCCTGTGGCCTGGGAACATGACTGAGGTTTGTTTCTGGAAGCCTGTTCCCTGGGAACATGACTGCGGTTTGATTCTGGACACCTGTGTCCTGGGAACAAGACTGAGGTTTGATTCTGCAACCCTGTGGCTTGGGAACATGACTGAGGTTTGTTTCTGGAAGCCTGTTCTCTGGGAACATGACTGAGGTTTGATTCTGGACACCTGTGTCCTGGGAACATGACTGAGGTTTGATTGTTGAAACCTGTGGCCTTCGAACATGACTCAGGTTGATTCTGGAACCATGTGTCCTGGGAATATGACTGAGGTTTGATTCTGGAAACCTTTGGCCTGGGAAAATGACTGAGGTTTCATTGTGGAAACATGTGGCCTGGGATCATGACTGAGGTTTGATGGTGGAACACTCTGGCCTGGCAAAATGACTGAGGCTTGATTCTGGAGCCCTGTTTACTGGGAACATGACTGAGGTTTGATGGCAGAAACCTGTGGACTGGCAACATGACTGAGGTTTGATTTGAAACCCTGTGCACGGGGACCATGACTGAGGCCTGATACTGGAACCCCGTGGCATGGGAACATGACATTGGTTTGATTCTGGAGCCCTGTTTACTGGGAACATGACTGAGGTTTCATGGTTGAATCCTGTGGCCTGGCAACATGATTGAGGTTTGATAGTGGAACCCTCAGGCTTGGGAACATGAGTGAGGCTTGATGGTGGAACACTGTGGCCTGGCAATATGCCTGAGGTTTGATGGTGGAACCCTGTGGCTTGGCAAGATGACTTAGGTTAGATTGTGGAACACTCTGACCTGGGAACATGACTGAGGCTTGATGGTGGAACCGTGGCCTGGCCACAGGACTGAGGTTTGATTGTGGAACCCTCTGGCCTGGGAATATGACTGAGGTTTAATTGTGGAACCCTGTGGCCTGGGAACATGACTGGGATTTGATTTCTGAAACCTGTGTCCAGGGAACATGACTGAGGTTTTATTCTGGAACCCTGTGTCCTGGGAACACGACTGAGGTTTGATTCTGTAACCATGTGGCCTGGGAATATGACTGAGGTTCGATTCTGGAAACCATTGGCCTGGGAACATGACTGATGTTAGAATGTGGAATCCTGTGGCCTGGGAACATGACATCGGTTTGGATTCTGGTACCCTGTTGCCTGGGAACATGAAATCGGTTTGATTCTGTAAACCTGAGGTCTGGAAATATGACTGAGGTTTGATTGTGGTACCCTATGGCCTGGCAACATGACTGAGGTTTGATTCTGGATGCCTGTGGCCTGGGAACATGACTGAGGCATGATTCTGGAAACCTGTGGCCTGGGAACATGACATCTGTTTAGATTGTGGAATACTGTGCCCCGGGAACCTGACTGAGCCTTGGTTCTGGAACCCTGTGGACTGGGAACATGACTGAGGTTTTATTCTGGAACCCTGTAGCCTGGGACCATAACTGAGGATTGATTCTGGAACCCTGTGGCCTGGGCACATGACAACGGTGGATTCTGGAACCCTGTGGACTAGGAACATGACTGAGGTTTTATTCTGGAACCTTGTAGCCTGGGAACATAACTGAGGATTGATTCTGGAACCCTGTGGCCTGGGAACATGACATGGGTGGATTCTGGAACCCTGAGGCCTGGGAACATGACATCTGTTTAGATTGTGGAATACTGTGCCCTGGGAACGTGACTGAGCCTTGGTTCTGGAACCCTGTGGACTGGGAACATGACTGACGTTTTATTCTGGAACCCTGTAGCCTGGGAACATAACTGAGGATTGATTCTGGAACCCTGTGGCCTGGGAACATGACTGGGATTTGATTTCTGAAACCTGTGTCCAGGGAAAATGACTGAGGTTTTATTCTGGAACCCTGTGTCCTGGGAACACGACAGAGGTTTGATTCTGGAACCATGTGGCCTGGGAATATGACTTAGGTTTGATTCTGGAAACCATTGGCCTTGGAACATGACTGATGTTAGAGTGTGGAATCCTGTGCCCTGGGAACATGACATCGGTTTAGATTCTGGTACCCTGTTGCCTGGAAACATGAAATCGGTTTGATTCTGGAAACCTTAGGCCTGGGAATATGACTGAGGTTTGATGGTGGTACCCTATGGCCTGGCAACATGACTGAGGTTTGATTCTGGATCCCTGTGGCCTGGGAACATGACATCTGTTTAGATTGTGGAATACTCTGCCCCGGGAACCTGAATGAGCCTTGGTTCTGGACCCCTGTGGACTGGGAACATGACTGAGGTTTTATTCTGGAACCCTGTGTCCTGTTAACATGACATGGGTGGATTCTGGAACCCTGAGGCCTGGGAACATGAAATCTGTTTAGATTGTGGAATACTGTGGCCTGGGAACTTGACTGAGCCTTGGTTCTGGAAACCTGTGAACTGGGAATATGACTGAGGTTTTATTCTGGAACCCTGTAGCCTGGGAACATAACTGAGGATTGATTCTGGAACCCTGTGGCCCGGGAACATGACATGGGTGGATTCTGGAACCCTGAGGCCTTGGAACATGACATCTGTTTAGATTGTGGAATACTGTGACCCGGGAACCTGACTGAGCCTTGGTTCTGGAACCCTGTGGACTGGGAACATGACTGAGGTTTTATTCGGGAACCCTGTAGCCTGGGAACATAACTGAGGATTGATTCTGGAAGCCTGTGGCCTGGGAACATGACATCGGTGGATTCTGGAACACTGTGGCCTGGGAACCTGCGAACGGTTTGACTCTGGAACCCTGTGGCCTGGGAACACGAAATCGGTTTGATTCCGGAAATCTGAGGCCTGGCAACATGACTGAGGTTTGATTCTGGATCTCTGTGGCCTGGGAAAATGACTGAGGCGTGATTCTGAAGACCTGTGGCCTGGAAACATGACATCTGTTTAGATTGTGGAATACTTTGGCCCGGGAACCTGACTGAGCCTTGGTTCTGGAACACTGTGCACTAGGAACATGACTGAGGTTTTATTCTGGAACCCTGTAGCCTGGGAACATAACTGAGGATTGATTCTGGAACCCTGTGGCCTGGGAACATAACATGGGTGGATTCTGGAACCCTGAGGCCTGGGAACAAGACATCTGTTTAGCTTGTGGAATACTGTGACCCGGGAACCTGACTGAGCCTTGGTTCTGGAACCCTATGTACTGGGAATATGACTGAGGTTTTATTCTGGAACCCTGTAGCCTGGGAACATAACTGAGGATTGATTCTGGAACCCTGTGGCCTGGGAACATGACATGGGTGGATTCTGGAACCCTGAGGCCTGGGAACATGACATCTGTTTAGATTGTGGAATACTGTGCCCCGGGTACCTGACTGAGCCTTGATTCTGGAACCCTGTGGACTGGGAACATGACTGAGGTTTTATTCCGGAACCCTGTAGCCTGCGAACATAACTGAGGATTGATTCTGGAACCCTGTGGCCTGGCCGCATGACATCGGTGGATTCTGGAACTCTGTGGCCTGGGAACCTGCGAACGGTTTGACTCTGGTACCCTGTGGCCTGGGAACATGTCTGAGGTTTGATGGTGGAAACCTGTGGCCTGGCAACATGACTGAGGATTGATTCTGGAAGACTGTGGCCAGGGAACATGATATCTGGTTGATTCTGGAAACCTGTGTCCTGGGAACAAGACTGAAGTTTGATTCTGGAAGCCTGTGGCCTGGGAACATGACTGAGGTTTGTTTCTGGAAGCCTGTTCCCTGGGAACATGACTGCGGTTTGATTCTGGACACCTGTGTCCTGGGAACAAGACTGAGGTTTGATTCTGCAACCCTGTGGCTTGGGAACATGACTGAGGTTTGTTTCTGGAAGCCTGTTCTCTGGGAACATGACTGAGGTTTGATTCTGGACACCTGTGTCCTGGGAACATGACTGAGGTTTGATTGTTGAAACCTGTGGCCTTCGAACATGACTCAGGTTGATTCTGGAACCATGTGTCCTGGGAATATGACTGAGGTTTGATTCTGGAAACCTTTGGCCTGGGAAAATGACTGAGGTTTCATTGTGGAAACATGTGGCCTGGGATCATGACTGAGGTTTGATGGTGGAACACTCTGGCCTGGCAAAATGACTGAGGCTTGATTCTGGAGCCCTGTTTACTGGGAACATGACTGAGGTTTGATGGCAGAAACCTGTGGACTGGCAACATGACTGAGGTTTGATTTGGAACCCTGTGCACGGGGACCATGACTGAGGCCTGATACTGGAACCCCGTGGCATGGGAACATGACATTGGTTTGATTCTGGAGCCCTGTTTACTGGGAACATGACTGAGGTTTCATGGTTGAATCCTGTGGCCTGGCCACATGATTGAGGTTTGATAGTGGAACCCTCAGGCTTGGGAACATGAGTGAGGCTTGATGGTGGAACACTGTGGCCTGGCAATATGCCTGAGGTTTGATGGTGGAACCCTGTGGCCTGGGAAAATGACTGGGATTTGATTTCTGAAACCTGTGTCCAGGGAACATGACTGAGGTTTTATTCTTGAACCCTGTGTCCTGGGAACACGACTGAGGTTTGATTCTGTAACCATGTGGCCTGGGAATATGACTGAGGTTTGATTCTGGAAACCATTGGCCTGGGAACATGACTGATGTTAGAATGTGGAATCCTGTGGCCTGGGAACATGACATCGGTTTGGATTCTGGTACCCTGTTGCCTGGGAATATGAAATCGGTTTGATTCTGTAAACCTGAGGTCTGGGAATATGACTGAGGTTTGATTGTGGTACCCTATGGCCTGGCAACATGACTGAGGTTTGATTCTGGATGCCTGTGGCCTGGGAACATGACTGAGGCATGATTCTGGAAACCTGTGGCCTGGGAACATGACATCTGTTTAGATTGTGGAATACTGTGTCCCGGGAACCTGACTGAGCCTTGGTTCTGGAACCCTGTGGACTGGGAACATGACTGAGGTTTTATTCTGGAACCCTGTAGCCTGGGACCATAACTGAGGATTGATTCTGGAACCCTGTGGCCTGGGCACATGACAACGGTGGATTCTGGAACCCTGTGGACTAGGAACATGACTGAGGTTTTATTCTGGAACCTTGTAGCCTGGGAACATAACTGAGGATTGATTCTGGAACCCTGTGGCCTGGGAACATGACATGGGTGGATTCTGGAAACCTGAGGCCTGGGAACATGACATCTGTTTAGATTGTGGAATACTGTGCCCTGGGAACGTGACTGAGCCTTGGTTCTGGAAACCTGTGGACTGGGAACATGACTGACGTTTTATTCTGGAACCCTGTAGCCTGGGAACATAACTGAGGATTGATTCTGGAACCCTGTGGCCTGGGAACATGACTGGGATTTGATTTCTGAAACCTGTGTCCAGGGAAAATGACTGAGGTTTTATTCTGGAACCCTGTGTCCTGGGAACACGACTGAGGTTTGATTCTGGAACCATGTGGCCTGGGAATATGACTTAGGTTTGATTCTGGAAACCATTGGCCTGGGAACATGACTGATGTTAGAGTGTGGAGTCCTGTGCCCTGGGAACATGACATCGGTTTGGATTCTGGTACCCTGTTGCTTGGAAACATGAAATCGGTTTGATTCTGGAAACCTTAGGCCTGGGAATATGACTGAGGTTTGATGGTGGTACCCTATGGCCTGGCAACATGACTGAGGTTTGATTCTGGATCCCTGTGGCCTGGGAACATGACATCTGTTTAGATTGTGGAATACTGTGCCCCGGGAACCTGACTGAGCCTTGGTTCTGGACCCCTGTGGACTGGGAACATGACTGAGGTTTTATTCTGGAACCCTGTGTCCTGTTAACATGACATGGGTGGATTCTGGAACCCTGAGGCCTGGGAACATGAAATCTGTTTAGATTGTGGAATACTGTGGCCTGGGAACTTGACTGAGCCTTGGTTCTGGAAACCTGTGAACTGGGAATATGACTGAGGTTTTATTCTGGAACCCTGTAGCCTGGGAACATAACTGAGGATTGATTCTGGAACCCTGTGGCCCGGGAACATGACATGGGTGGATTCTGGAACCCTGAGGCCTTGGAACATGACATCTGTTTAGATTGTGGAATACTGTGACCCGGGAACCTGACTGAGCCTTGGTTCTGGAACCCTGTGGACTGGGAACATGACTGAGGTTTTATTCGGGAACCCTGTATCCTGGGAACATAACTGAGGATTGATTCTGGAAGCCTGTGGCCTGGGAACATGACATCGGTGGATTCTGGAACACTGTGGCCTGGGAACCTGCGAACGGTTTGACTCTGGAACCCTGTGGCCTGGGAACACGAAATCGGTTTGATTCCGGAAATCTGAGGCCTGGCAACATGACTGAGGTTTGATTCTGGATCTCTGTGGCCTGGAAAAATGACTGAGGAGTGATTCTGAAGACCTGTGGCCTGGAAACATGACATCTGTTTAGATTGTGGAATACTTTGGCCCGGGAACCTGACTGAGCCTTGGTTCTGGAACACTGTGCACTAGGAACATGACTGAGGTTTTATTCTGGAACCCTGTAGCCTGGGAACATAACTGAGGATTGATTCTGGAACCCTGAGGCCTGGGAACATGAAATCTGTTTAGATTGTGGAATACTGTGGCCTGGGAACTTGACTGAGCCTTGGTTCTGGAAACCTGTGGACTGGGAATATGACTGAGGTTTTATTCTGGAGCCGTGTAGCCTAGGAACATAACTGAGGATTCACTTTGGAAACCTGTGGCCCAGGAACATGACATGGGTGGATTCTGGAACCCTGAGGCCTGGGAACATGAAATCTGTTTAGATTGAGGAATACTGTGGCCTGGGTACTTGACTGAGCCTTCGTTCTGGAAACCTGTGAACTGGGAATATGACTGAGGTTTTATTCTGGAACCCTGTAGCCTGGGAACATAACTGAGCATTGATTCTGGAACCCTGTGGCCCGGGAACATGACATGGGTGGATTCTGGAACCCTGAGGCTTTGGAACATGACATCTGTTTAGATTGTGGAATACTGTGACCCGGGAACCTGACTGAGCCTTGGTTCTGGAACCCTGTGGACTGGGAACATGACTGAGGTTTTATTCGGGAACCCTGTAGCCTGGGAACATAACTGAGGATTGATTCTGGAAGCCTGTGGCCTGGGAACATGACATCGGTGGATTCTGGAACACTGTGGCCTGGGAACCTCCGAACGGTTTGACTCTGGAACCCTGTGGCCTGGGAACACGAAATCGGTTTGATTCCGGAAATCTGAGGCCTGGCAACATGACTGAGGTTTGATTCTGGATCTCTGTGGCCTGGGAAAATGACTGAGGCGTGATTCTGAAGACCTGTGGCCTGGAAACAAGACATCTGTTTAGATTGTGGAATACTTTGGCCCGGGAACCTGACTGAGCCTTGGTTCTGGAACACTGTGCACTAGGAACATGACTGAGGTTTTATTCTGGAACCCTGTAGCCTGGGAACATAACTGAGGATTGATTCTGGAACCCTGTGGCCTGGGAACATGACATGGGTGGATTCTGGAACCCTGAGGCCTGGGAACATGACATCTGTTTAGATTGTGGAATACTGTGCACCGGGTACCTGACTGAGCCTTGATTCTGGAACCCTGTGGACAGGGAACATGACTGAGGTTTTATTCCGGAACCCTGTAGCCTGCGAACATAACTGAGGATTGATTCTGGAACCCTGTGGCCTGGCCGCATGACATCGGTGGATTCTGGAACTCTGTGGCCTGGGAACCTGCGAACGGTTTGACTCTGGTACCCTGTGGC
This sequence comes from Balaenoptera physalus, assembly GCF_965194825.1. Taxonomy (NCBI): domain Eukaryota; kingdom Metazoa; phylum Chordata; class Mammalia; order Artiodactyla; family Balaenopteridae; genus Balaenoptera; species Balaenoptera physalus. The sequence continues at coordinate 66,255 of NW_028126467.1, forward strand.
CTGGGAACATGTCTGAGGTTTGATGGTGGAAACCTGTGGCCTGGCAACATGACTGAGGATTGATTCTGGAAGACTGTGGCCAGGGAACATGATATCTGGTTGATTCTGGAAACCTGTGTCCTGGGAAAAAGACTGAAGTTTGATTCTGGAACCCTGTGGCCTGGGAACATGACTGAGGTTTGTTTCTGGAAGCCTGTTCCCTGGGAACATGACTGCGGTTTGATTCTGGACACCTGTGTCCTGGGAACATGACTGAGGTTTGATTGTTGAAACCTGTGGCCTTCGAACATGACTCAGGATGATTCTGGAAACATGTGTCCTGGGAATATGACTGAGGTTTGATTCTGGAAACCTTTGGCCTGGGAAAATGACTGAGGTTTCATTGTGGAAACATGTGGCCTGGGATCATGACTGAGGTTTGATGGTGGAACACTCTGGCCTGGCAAAATGACTGAGGCTTGATTCTGGAGCCCTGTTTACTGGGAACATGACTGAGGTTTGATGGCAGAAACCTGTGGACTGGCAACATGACTGAGGTTTGATTTGGAACCCTGTGCACGGGGACCATGACTGAGGCCTGATACTGGAACCCCGTGGCATGGGAACATGACATTGGTTTGATTCTGGTGCCCTGTTTACTGGGAACATGACTGAGGTTTCATGGTTGAATCCTGTGGCCTGGCCCCATGATTGAGGTTTGATAGTGGAACCCTCAGGCTTGGGAACATGAGTGAGGCTTGATGGTGGAACACTGTGGCCTGGCAATATGCCTGAGGTTTGATGGTGGAACCCTGTGGCTTGGCAAGATGACTTAGGTTAGATTGTGGAACACTCTGACCTGGGAACATGACTGAGGCTTGATGGTGGAACCGTGGCCTGGCAACAGGACTGAGGTTTGATTGTGGAACCCTCTGGCCTGGGAATATGACTGAGGTTTAATTGTGGAACCCTGTGGCCTGGGAACATGACTGGGATTTGATTTCTGAAACCTGTGTCCAGGGAACATGACTGAGGTTTTATTCTGGAACCCTGTGTCCTGGGAACACGACTGAGGTTTGATTCTGGAACCATGTGGCCTGGGAATATGACTGAGGTTTGATTCTGGAAACCATTGGCCTGGGAACATGGCTGATGTTAGAATGTGGAATCCTGTGGCTTGGGAACATGACATCGGTTTGGATTCTGGTACCCTGTTGCCTGGGAACATGAAATCGGTTTGATTCTGTAAACCTGAGGTCTGGGAATATGACTGAGGTTTGATTGTGGTACCCTATGGCCTGGCAACATGACTGAGGTTTGATTCTGGATGCCTGTGGCCTGGGAACATGACTGAGGCATGATTCTGGAAACCTGTGGCCTGGGAACATGACATCTGTTTAGATTGTGGAATACTGTGCCCCGGGAACCTGACTGAGCCTTGGTTCTGGAACCCTGTGGACTGGGAACATGACTGAGGTTTTATTCTGGAACCCTGTAGCCTGGGACCATAACTGAGGATTGATTCTGGAACCCTGTGGCCTGGGCACATGACAACGGTGGATTCTGGAACCCTGTGGACTAGGAACATGACTGAGGTTTTATTCTGGAACCTTGTAGCCTGGGAACATAACTGAGGATTGATTCTGGAACCCTGTGGCCTGGGAACATGACATGGGTGGATTCTGGAACCCTGAGGCCTGGGAACATGACATCTGTTTAGATTGTGGAATACTGTGCCCTGGGAACGTGACTGAGCCTTGGTTCTGGAACCCTGTGGACTGGGAACATGACTGACGTTTTATTCTGGAACCCTGTAGCCTGGGAACATAACTGAGGATTGATTCTGGAACCCTGTGGCCTGGGAACATGACTGGGATTTGATTTCTGAAACCTGTGTCCAGGGAAAATGACTGAGGTTTTATTCTGGAACCCTGTGTCCTGGGAACACGACTGAGGTTTGATTCTGGAACCATGTGGCCTGGGAATATGACTTAGGTTTGATTCTGGAAACCATTGGCCTGGGAACATGACTGATGTTAGAGTGTGGAATCCTGTGCCCTGGGAACATGACATCGGTTTGGATTCTGGTACTCTGTTGCCTGGGAACATGAAATCGGTTTGATTCTGTAAACCTGAGGTCTGGGAATATGACTGAGGTTTGATTGTGGTACCCTATGGCCTGGCAACATGACTGAGGTTTGATTCTGGATGCCTGTGGCCTGGGAACATGACTGAGGCATGATTCTGGAAACCTGTGGCCTGGGAACATGACATCTTTTTAGATTGTGGAATACTGTGCCCCGGGAACCTGACTGAGCCTTGGTTCTGGAACCCTGTGGACTGGGAACATGACTGAGGTTTTATTCTGGAACCCTGTAGCCTGGGACCATAACTGAGGATTGATTCTGGAACCCTGTGGCCTGGGCACATGACAACGGTGGATTCTGGAACCCTGTGGACTAGGAACATGACTGAGGTTTTATTCTGGAACCTTGTAGCCTGGGAACATAACTGAGGATTGATTCTGGAACCCTGTGGCCTGGGAACATGACATGGGTGGATTCTGGAACCCTGAGGCCTGGGAACATGACATCTGTTTAGATTGTGGAATACTGTGCCCTGGGAACGTGACTGAGCCTTGGTTCTGGAACCCTGTGGACTGGGAACATGACTGACGTTTTATTCTGGAACCCTGTAGCCTGGGAACATAACTGAGGATTGATTCTGGAACCCTGTGGCCTGGGAACATGACTGGGATTTGATTTCTGAAACCTGTGTCCAGGGAAAATGACTGAGGTTTTATTCTGGAACCCTGTGTCCTGGGAACACGACTGAGGTTTGATTCTGGAACCATGTGGCCTGGGAATATGACTTAGGTTTGATTCTGGAAACCATTGGCCTGGGAACATGACTGATGTTAGAGTGTGGAATCCTGTGCCCTGGGAACATGACATCGGTTTGGATTCTGGTACCCTGTTGCCTGGGAACATGAAATCGGTTTGATTCTGTAAACCTGAGGTCTGGGAATATGACTGAGGTTTGATTGTGGTACCCTATGGCCTGGCAACATGACTGAGGTTTGATTCTGGATGCCTGTGGCCTGGGAACATGACTGAGGCATGATTCTGGAAACCTGTGGCCTGGGAACATGACATCTTTTTAGATTGTGGAATACTGTGCCCCGGGAACCTGACTGAGCCTTGGTTCTGGAACCCTGTGGACTGGGAACATGACTGAGGTTTTATTCTGGAACCCTGTAGCCTGGGACCATAACTGAGGATTGATTCTGGAACCCTGTGGCCTGGGCACATGACAACGGTGGATTCTGGAACCCTGTGGACTAGGAACATGACTGAGGTTTTATTCTGGAACCTTGTAGCCTGGGAACATAACTGAGGATTGATTCTGGAACCCTGTGGCCTGGGAACATGACATGGGTGGATTCTGGAACCCTGAGGCCTGGGAACATGACATCTGTTTAGATTGTGGAATACTGTGCCCTGGGAACGTGACTGAGCCTTGGTTCTGGAACCCTGTGGACTGGGAACATGACTGACGTTTTATTCTGGAACCCTGTAGCCTGGGAACATAACTGAGGATTGATTCTGGAACCCTGTGGCCTGGGAACATGACTGGGATTTGATTTCTGAAACCTGTGTCCAGGGAAAATGACTGAGGTTTTATTCTGGAACCCTGTGTCCTGGGAACACGACTGAGGTTTGATTCTGGAACCATGTGGCCTGGGAATATGACTTAGGTTTGATTCTGGAAACCATTGGCCTGGGAACATGACTGATGTTAGAGTGTGGAATCCTGTGCCCTGGGAACATGACATCGGTTTGGATTCTGGTACCCTGTTGCCTGGAAACATGAAATCGGTTTGATTCTGGAAACCTTAGGCCTGGGAATATGACTGAGGTTTGATGGTGGTACCCTATGGCCTGGCAACATGACTGAGGTTTGATTCTGGATCCCTGTGGCCTGGGAACATGACATCTGTTTAGATTGTGGAATACTGTGCCCCGGGAACCTGACTGAGCCTTGGTTCTGGACCCCTGTGGACTGGGAACATGACTGAGGTTTTATTCTGGAACCCTGTGTCCTGTTAACATGACATGGGTGGATTCTGGAACCCTGAGGCCTGGGAACATGACATCTGTTTAGATTGTGGAATACTGTGCCCTGGGAACGTGACTGAGCCTTGGTTCTGGAACCCTGTGGACTGGGAACATGACTGACGTTTTATTCTGGAACCCTGTAGCCTGGGAACATAACTGAGGATTGATTCTGGAACCCTGTGGCCTGGGAACATGACTGGGATTTGATTTCTGAAACCTGTGTCCAGGGAAAATGACTGAGGTTTTATTCTGGAACCCTGTGTCCTGGGAACACGACTGAGGTTTGATTCTGGAACCATGTGGCCTGGGAATATGACTTAGGTTTGATTCTGGAAACCATTGGCCTGGGAACATGACTGATGTTAGAGTGTGGAATCCTGTGCCCTGGGAACATGACATCGGTTTGGATTCTGGTACCCTGTTGCCTGGGAACATGAAATCGGTTTGATTCTGTAAACCTGAGGTCTGGGAATATGACTGAGGTTTGATTGTGGTACCCTATGGCCTGGCAACATGACTGAGGTTTGATTCTGGATGCCTGTGGCCTGGGAACATGACTGAGGCATGATTCTGGAAACCTGTGGCCTGGGAACATGACATCTTTTTAGATTGTGGAATACTGTGCCCCGGGAACCTGACTGAGCCTTGGTTCTGGAACCCTGTGGACTGGGAACATGACTGAGGTTTTATTCTGGAACCCTGTAGCCTGGGACCATAACTGAGGATTGATTCTGGAACCCTGTGGCCTGGGCACATGACAACGGTGGATTCTGGAACCCTGTGGACTAGGAACATGACTGAGGTTTTATTCTGGAACCTTGTAGCCTGGGAACATAACTGAGGATTGATTCTGGAACCCTGTGGCCTGGGAACATGACATGGGTGGATTCTGGAACCCTGAGGCCTGGGAACATGACATCTGTTTAGATTGTGGAATACTGTGCCCTGGGAACGTGACTGAGCCTTGGTTCTGGAACCCTGTGGACTGGGAACATGACTGACGTTTTATTCTGGAACCCTGTAGCCTGGGAACATAACTGAGGATTGATTCTGGAACCCTGTGGCCTGGGAACATGACTGGGATTTGATTTCTGAAACCTGTGTCCAGGGAAAATGACTGAGGTTTTATTCTGGAACCCTGTGTCCTGGGAACACGACTGAGGTTTGATTCTGGAACCATGTGGCCTGGGAATATGACTTAGGTTTGATTCTGGAAACCATTGGCCTGGGAACATGACTGATGTTAGAGTGTGGAATCCTGTGCCCTGGGAACATGACATCGGTTTGGATTCTGGTACCCTGTTGCCTGGAAACATGAAATCGGTTTGATTCTGGAAACCTTAGGCCTGGGAATATGACTGAGGTTTGATGGTGGTACCCTATGGCCTGGCAACATGACTGAGGTTTGATTCTGGATCCCTGTGGCCTGGGAACATGACATCTGTTTAGATTGTGGAATACTGTGCCCCGGGAACCTGACTGAGCCTTGGTTCTGGACCCCTGTGGACTGGGAACATGACTGAGGTTTTATTCTGGAAGCCTGTGTCCTGTTAACATGACATGGGTGGATTCTGGAACCCTGAGGCCTGGGAACATGAAATCTGTTTAGATTGTGGAATACTGTGGCCTGGGAACTTGACTGAGCCTTGGTTCTGGAAACCTGTGGACTGGGAATATGACTGAGGTTTTATTCTGGAGCGGTGTAGCCTAGGAACATAACTGAGGATTCACTTTGGAACCCTGTGGCCCAGGAACATGACATGGGTGGATTCTGGAACCCTGAGGCCTTGGAACATGACATCTGTTTAGATTTTGGAATACTGTGGCCCGGGAACCTGACTGAGCCTTGGTTCTGGAACCCTGTGGACTGGGAACATGACTGAGGTTTTATTCTGGAACCCTGTAGCCTGGGAACATAACTGAGGATTGATTCTGGAAGCCTGTGGCCTGGGAACATGACATCGGTGGATTCTGGAACACTGTGGCCTGGGAACCTGCGAACGGTTTGACTCTGGAACCCTGTGGCCTGGGAACACGAAATCGGTTTGATTCCGGAAATTTGAGGCCTGGCAACATGACTGAGGTTTGATTCTGGATCTCTGTGGCCTGGGAAAATGACTGAGGCGTGATTCTGAAGACCTGTGGCCTGGAAACATTACATCTGTTTAGATTGTGGAATATTTTGGCCCGGGAACCTGACTGAGCCTTGGTTCTGGAACACTGTGCACTAGGAACATGACTGAGGTTTTATTCTGGAACCCTGTAGCCTGGGAACATAACTGAGGATTGATTCTGGAACCCTGTGGCCTGGGATCATAACAAGGGTGGATTCTGGAACCCTGAGGCCTGGGAACAAGACATCTGTTTAGCTTGTGGAATACTGTGACCCGGGAACCTGACTGAGCCTTGGTTCTGGAACCCTATGTACTGGGAATATGACTGAGCTTTTATTCTGGAACCCTGTAGCCTGGGAACATAACTGAGGATTGATTCTGGAACCCTGTGGCCTGGGAACATGACATGGGTGGATTCTGGAACCCTGAGGCCTGGGAACATGACATCTGTTTAGATTGTGGAATACTGTGCCCCGGGTACCTGACTGAGCCTTGATTCTGGAACCCTGTGGACTGGGAACATGACTGAGGTTTTTTTCCGGAACCCTGTAGACTGCGAATATAACTGAGGATTGATTCTGGAACCCTGTGGCCTGGCCGCATGACATCGGTGGATTCTGGAACTCTGTGGCCTGGGAACCTGCGAACGGTTTGACTCTGGTACCCTGTGGCCTGGGAACATGTCTGAGGTTTGATGGTGGAAACCTGTGGCCTGGCAACATGACTGAGGATTGATTCTGGAGCCCTGTTTACTGGGAACATTCCTGAGGTTTGATGGCAGAAACCTGTGGACTGGCAACATGACTGAGGTTTGATTTGGAACCCTGTGCACGGGGACCATGACTGAGGCCTGATACTGGAACCCCGTGGCATGGGAACATGACATTGGTTTGATTCTGGAGCCCTGTTTACTGGGAACATGACTGAGGTTTCATGGTTGAATCCTGTGGCCTGGCAACATGATTGAGGTTTGATAGTGGAACCCTCAGGCTTGGGAACATGAGTGAGGCTTGATGGTGGAACCCTGTGGCCTGGCAATATGCCTGAGGTTTGATGGTGGAACCCTGTGGCTTGGCAAGATGACTTAGGTTTGATTGTGGAACACTCTGGCCTGGGAACATGACTGAGGCTTGATGGTGGAACCGTGGCCTGGCAACAGGACTGAGGTTTGATTGTGGAACCATCTGGCCCTGGAATATGACTGAGGTTTAATTGTGGAACCCTGTGGCCTGGGAACATGACTGGGATTTGATTTCTGAAACCTGTGTCCAGGGAACATGACTGAGGTTTTATTCTGGAACCCTGTGTCCTGGGAACACGACTGAGGTTTGATTCTGTAACCATGTGGCCTGGGAATATGACTGAGGTTTGATTCTGGAAACCATTGGCCTGGGAACATGACTGATGTTAGAATGTGGAATCCTGTGGCCTGGGAACATGACATCGGTTTGGATTCTGGTACCCTGTTGCCTGGGAACATGAAATCGGTTTGATTCTGTAAACCTGAGGTCTGGGAATATGACTGAGGTTTGATTGTGGTACCCTATGGCCTGGCAACATGACTGAGGTTTGATTCTGGATTCCTGTGGCCTGGGAACATGACTGAGGCATGATTCTGGAAACCTGTGGCCTGGGAACATGACATCTGTTTAGATTGTGGAATACTGTGCCCCGGGAACCTGACTGAGCCTTGGTTCTGGAACCCTGTGGACTGGGAACATGACTGAGGTTTTATTCTGGAACCCTGTAGCCTGGGACCATAACTGAGGATTGATTCTGGAACCCTGTGGCCTGGGCACATGACAACGGTGGATTCTGGAACCCTGTGGACTAGGAACATGACTGAGGTTTTATTCTGGAACCTTGTAGCCTGGGAACATAACTGAGGATTGATTCTGGAACCCTGTGGCCTGGGAACATGACATGGGTGGATTCTGGAACCCTGAGGCCTGGGAACATGACATCTGTTTAGATTGTGGAATACTGTGCCCTGGGAACGTGACTGAGCCTTGGTTCTGGAACCCTGTGGACTGGGAACATGACTGACGTTTTATTCTGGAACCCTGTAGCCTGGGAACATAACTGAGGATTGATTCTGGAACCCTGTGGCCTGGGAACATGACTGGGATTTGATTTCTGAAACCTGTGTCCAGGGAAAATGACTGAGGTTTTATTCTGGAACCCTGTGTCCTGGGAACACGACTGAGGTTTGATTCTGGAACCATGTGGCCTGGGAATATGACTTAGGTTTGATTCTGGAAACCATTGGCCTGGGAACATGACTGATGTTAGAGTGTGGAATCCTGTGCCCTGGGAACATGACATCGGTTTGGATTCTGGTACCCTGTTGCCTGGAAACATGAAATCGGTTTGATTCTGGAAACCTTAGGCCTGGGAATATGACTGAGGTTTGATGGTGGTACCCTATGGCCTGGCAACATGACTGAGGTTTGATTCTGGATCCCTGTGGCCTGGGAACAGGACATCTGTTTAGATTGTGGAATACTGTGCCCCGGGAACCTGACTGAGCCTTGGTTCTGGACCCCTGTGGACTGGGAACATGACTGAGGTTTTATTCTGGAAGCCTGTGTCCTGTTAACATGACATGGGTGGATTCTGGAACCCTGAGGCCTGGGAACATGAAATCTGTTTAGATTGTGGAATACTGTGGCCTGGGAACTTGACTGAGCCTTGGTTCTGGAAACCTGTGGACTGGGAATATGACTGAGGTTTTATTCTGGAGCCGTGTAGCCTGGGAACATAACTGAGGATTCACTTTGGAACCCTGTGGCCCAGGAACATGACATGGGTGGATTCTGGAAACCTGAGGCCTTGGAACATGACATCTGTTTAGATTGTGGAATACTGTGGCCCGGGAACCTGACTGAGCCTTGGTTCTGGAACCCTGTGGACTGGGAACATGACTGAGGTTTTATTCTGGAACCCTGTAGCCTGGGAACATAACTGAGGATTGATTCTGGAAGCCTGTGGCCTGGGAACATGACATCGGTGGATTCTGGAACACTGTGGCCTGGGAACCTGCGAACGGTTTGACTCTGGAACCCTGTGGCCTGGGAACACGAAATCGGTTTGATTCCGGAAATCTGAGGCCTGGCAACATGACTGAGGTTTGATTCTGGATCTCTGTGGCCTGGGAAAATGACTGAGGCGTGATTCTGAAGACCTGTGGCCTGGAAACATGACATCTGTTTAGATTGTGGAATACTTTGGCCCGGGAACCTGACTGAGCCTTGGTTCTGGAACACTGTGCACTAGGAACATGACTGAGGTTTTATTCTGGAACCCTGTAGCCTGGGAACATAACTGAGGATTGATTCTGGAACCCTGTGGCCTGGGAACATAACATGTGTGGATTCTGGAACCCTGAGGCCTGGGAACAAGACATCTGTTTAGATTGTGGAATACTGTGACCCGGGAACCTGACTGAGCCCTGGTTCTGGAACCCTATGTACTGGGAATATGACTGAGCTTTTATTCTGGAACCCTGTAGCCTGGGAACATAACTGAGGATTGATTCTGGAACCCTGTGGCCTGGGAACATGACATGGGTGGATTCTGGAACCCTGAGGCCTGGGAACATGACATCTGTTTAGATTGTGGAATACTGTGCCCCGGGTTCCTGACTGAGTCTTGGTTCTGGAACCCTGTGGACTGGGAACATGGCTGAGGTTTTATTCGGGAACCCTGTAGCCTGCGAACATAACTGAGGATTGATTCTGGAAACCTGTGGCCTGGCAGCATGACATCTGTGGATTCTGGAACTCTGTGGCCTGGGAACCTGCGAACGGTTTGACTCTGGTACCCTGTGGCCTGGGAACATGTCTGAGGTTTGATGGTGGAAACCTGTGGCCTGGTAACATGACTGAGGATAGACTCTGGAAGACTGTGGCCAGGGAACATGATATCGGGTTGATTCTGGAAACCTGTGTCCTGGGAACAAGACTGAGGTTTGATTCTGGAACCCTGATGCCTGGGAACTTGAGTGAGGTTTGTTTCTGGAAGCCTCTTCCCTGGGAACATGACTGCGGTTTGATTCTGGACACCTGTGTCCTGGGAACAAGACTGAGGTTTGATTCTGCAACCCTGTGGCTTGGGAACATGACTGAGGTATGTTTCTGGAAGCCTGTTCTCTGGGAACATGACTGAGGTTTGATTCTGGACACCTGTGTCCTGGGAACATGACTGAGGTTTGATTGTTGAAACCTGTGGCCTTCGAACATGACTCAGGTTGATTCTGGAACCATGTGTCCTGGGAATATGACTGAGGTTTGATTCTGGAAACCTTTGTCCTGGGAAAATGACTGAGGTTTCAATGTGGAAACATGTGGCCTGGGATCATGACTGAGGTTTGATGGTGGAACACTCTGGCCTGGCAAAATGACTGAGGCTTGATTCTGGAGCCCTGTTTACTGGGAACATTCCTGAGGTTTGATGGCAGAAACCTGTGCACTGGCAACATGACTGAGGTTTGATTTGGAACCCTGTGCACGGGGACCATGACTGAGGCCTGATACTGGAACCCCGTGGCATGGGAACATGACATTGGTTTGATTCTGGAGCCCTGTTTACTGGGAACATGACTGAGGTTTCATGGTTGAATCCTGTGGCCTGGCAACATGATTGAGGTTTGATAGTGGAACCCTCAGGCTTGGGAACATGAGTGAGGCTTGATGGTGGAACCCTGTGGCCTGTCAATATGCCTGAGGTTTGATGGTGGAACCCTGTGGCTTGGCAAGATGACTTAGGTTTGATTGTGGAACACTCTGGCCTGGGAACATGACTGAGGCTTGATGGTGGAACCGTGGCCTGGCAACAGGACTGAGGTTTGATTGTGGAACCCTCTTGCCCTGGAATATGACTGAGGTTTAATTGTGGAACCCTGTGGCCTGGGAACATGACTGGGATTTGATTTCTGAAACCTGTGTCCAGGGAACATGACTGAGGTTTTATTCTGGAACCCTGTGTCCTGGGAACACGACTGAGGTTTGATTCTGTAACCATGTGGCCTGGGAATATGACTGAGTTTTGATTCTGGAAACCATTGGCCTGGGAACATGACTGATGTTAGAATGTGGAATCCTGTGGCCTGGGAACATGACATCAGTTTGGATTCTGGTACCCTGTTGCCTGGGAACATGAAATCGGTTTGATTCTGTAAACCTGAGGTCTGGGAATATGACTGAGGTTTGATGGTGGTACCCTATGGCCTGGCAACATGACTGAGGTTTGATTCTGGATGCCTGTGGCCTGGGAACATGACTGAGGCATGATTCTGGAAACCTGTGGCCTGGGAACATGACATCTGTTTAGATTGTGGAATACTGTGCCCCGGGAACCTGACTGAGCCTTGGTTCTGGAACCCTGTGGACTGGGAACATGACTGAGGTTTTATTCTGGAACCCTGTAACCTGGGACCATAACTGAGGATTGATTCTGGAACCCTGTGGCCTGGGCACATGACAACGGTGGATTCTGGAACCCTGTGGACTAGGAACATGACTGAGGTTTTATTCTGGAACCCTGTAGCCTGGGAACATAACTGAGGATTGATTCTGGAAGCCTGTGGCCTGGGAACATGACATCGGTGGATTCTGGAACACTGTGGCCTGGGAACCTGCGAACGGTTTGACTCTGGAACCCTGTGGCCTGGGAACACGAAATCGGTTTGATTCCGGAAATCTGAGGCCTGGCAACATGACTGAGGTTTGATTCTGGATCTCTGTGGCCTGGGAAAATGACTGAGGCGTGATTCTGAAGACCTGTGGCCTGGAAACATGACATCTGTTTAGATTGTGGAATATTTTGGCCCGGGAACCTGACTGAGCCTTGGTTCTGGAACACTGTGCACTAGGAACATGACTGAGGTTTTATTCTGGAACCCTGTAGCCTGGGAACATAACTGAGGATTGATTCTGGAACCCTGTGGCCTGGGATCATAACATGGGTGGATTCTGGAACCCTGAGGCCTGGGAACAAGACATCTGTTTAGCTTGTGGAATACTGTGACCCGGGAACCTGACTGAGCCTTGGTTCTGGAACCCTATGTACTGGGAATATGACTGAGCTTTTATTCTGGAACCCTGTAGCCTGGGAACATAACTGAGGATTGATTCTGGAACCCTGTGGCCTGGGAACATGACATGGGTGGATTCTGGAACCCTGAGGCCTGGGAACATGACATCTGTTTAGATTGTGGAATACTGTGCCCCGGGTACCTGACTGAGCCTTGATTCTGGAACCCTGTGGACTGGGAACATGACTGAGGTTTTATTCCGGAACCCTGTAGCCTGCGAACATAACTGAGGATTGATTCTGGAACCCTGTGGCCTGGCCGCATGACATCGGTGAATTCTGGAACTCTGTGGCCTGGGAACCTGCGAACGGTTTGACTCTGGTACCCGGTGGCCTGGGAACATGTCTGAGGTTTGATGGTGGAAACCTGTGGCCTGGCAACATGACTGAGGATTGATTCTGGAGCCCTGTTTACTGGGAACATTCCTGAGGTTTGATGGCAGAAACCTGTGGACTGGCAACATGACTGAGGTTTGATTTGGAACCCTGTGCACGGGGACCATGACTGAGGCCTGATACTGGAACCCCGTGGCATGGGAACATGACATTGGTTTGATTCTGGAGCCCTGTTTACTGGGAACATGACTGAGGTTTCATGGTTGAATCCTGTGGCCTGGCAACATGATTGAGGTTTGATAGTGGAACCCTCAGGCTTGGGAACATGACTGAGGCTTGATGGTGGAACCGTGGCCTGGCAACAGGACTGAGGTTTGATTGTGGAACCCTCTGGCCCTGGAATATGACTGAGGTTTAATTGTGGAACCCTGTGGCCTGGGAACATGACTGGGATTTGATTTCTGAAACCTGTGTCCAGGGAACATGACTGAGGTTTTATTCTGGAACCCTGTGTCCTGGGAACACGACTGAGGTTTGATTCTGTAACCATGTGGACTGGGAATATGACTGAGGTTTGATTCTGGAAACCATTGGCCTGGGAACATGACTGATGTTAGAATGTGGAATCCTGTGGCCTGGGAACATGACATCGGTTTGGATTCTGGTACCCTGTTGCCTGGGAACATGAAATCGGTTTGATTCTGTAAACCTGAGGTCTGGGAATATGACTGAGGTTTGATTGTGGTACCCTATGGCCTGGCAACATGACTGAGGTTTGATTCTGGATTCCTGTGGCCTGGGAACATGACTGAGGCATGATTCTGGAAACCTGTGGCCTGGGAACATGACATCTGTTTAGATTGTGGAATACTGTGCCCCGGGAACCTGACTGAGCCTTGGTTCTGGAACCCTGTGGACTGGGAACATGACTGAGGTTTTATTCTGGAACCCTGTAGCCTGGGACCATAACTGAGGATTGATTCTGGAACCCTGTGGCCTGGGCACATGACAACGGTGGATTCTGGAACCCTGTGGACTAGGAACATGACTGAGGTTTTATTCTGGAACCTTGTAGCCTGGGAACATAACTGAGGATTGATTCTGGAACCCTGTGGCCTGGGAACATGACATGGGTGGATTCTGGAACCCTGAGGCCTGGGAACATGACATCTGTTTAGATTGTGGAATACTGTGCCCTGGGAACGTGACTGAGCCTTGGTTCTGGAACCCTGTGGACTGGGAACATGACTGACGTTTTATTCTGGAACCCTGTAGCCTGGGAACATAACTGAGGATTGATTCTGGAACCCTGTGTCCTGGGAACACGACTGAGGTTTGATTCTGGAACCATGTGGCCTGTGAATATGACTTAGGTTTGATTCTGGAAACCATTGGCCTGGGAACATGACTGATGTTAGAGTGTGGAATCCTGTGCCCTGGGAACATGACATCGGTTTGGATTCTGGTACCCTGTTGCCTGGAAACATGAAATCGGTTTGATTCTGGAAACCTTAGGCCTGGGAATATGACTGAGGTTTGATGGTGGTACCCTATGGCCTGGCAACATGACTGAGGTTTGATTCTGGATCCCTGTGGCCTGGGAACATGACATCTGTTTAGATTGTGGAATACTGTGCCCCGGGAACCTGACTGAGCCTTGGTTCTGGACCCCTGTGGACTGGGAACATGACTGAGGTTTTATTCTGGAACCCTGTGTCCTGTTAACATGACATGGGTGGATTCTGGAACCCTGAGGCCTGGGAACATGAAATCTGTTTAGATTGTGGAATACTGTGGCCTGGGAACTTGACTGAGCCTTGGTTCTGGAAACCTGTGGACTGGGAATATGACTGAGGTTTTATTCTGGAGCCGTGTAGCCTGGGAACATAACTGAGGATTCACTTTGGAACCCTGTGGCCCAGGAACATGACATGGGTGGATTCTGGAACCCTGAGGCCTTGGAACATGACATCTGTTTAGATTGTGGAATACTGTGGCCCAGGAACCTGACTGAGCCTTGGTTCTGGAACCCTGTGGACTGGGAACATGACTGAGGTTTTATTCTGGAACCCTGTAGCCTGGGAACATAACTGAGGATTGATTCTGGAAGCCTGTGGCCTGGGAACATGACATCGGTGGATTCTGGAACACTGTGGCCTGGGAACCTGCGAACGGTTTGACTCTGGAACCCTGTGGCCTGGGAACACGAAATCGGTTTGATTCCGGAAATCTGAGGCCTGGCAACATGACTGAGGTTTGATTCTGGATCTCTGTGGCCTGGGAAAATGACTGAGGCGTGATTCTGAAGACCTGTGGCCTGGAAACATGACATCTGTTTAGATTGTGGAATACTTTGGCCCGGGAACCTGACTGAGCCTTGGTTCTGGAACACTGTGCACTAGGAACATGACTGAGGTTTTATTCTGGAACCCTGTAGCCTGGGAACATAACTGAGGATTGATTCTGGAACCCTGTGTCCTGGGAACATAACATGGGTGGATTCTGGAACCCTGAGGCCTGGGAACAAGACATCTGTTTAGATTGTGGAATACTGTGACCCGGGAACCTGACTGAGCCCTGGTTCTGGAACCCTATGTACTGGGAATATGACTGAGCTTTTATTCTGGAACCCTGTAGCCTGGGAACATAACTGAGGATTGATTCTGGAACCCTGTGGCCTGGGAACATGACATGGGTGGATTCTGGAACCCTGAGGCCTGGGAACATGACATCTGTTTAGATTGTGGAATACTGTGCCCCGGGTTCCTGACTGAGTCTTGGTTCTGGAACCCTGTGGACTGGGAACATGGCTGAGGTTTTATTCGGGAACCCTGTAGCCTGCGAACATAACTGAGGATTGATTCTGGAAACCTGTGGCCTGGCAGCATGACATCTGTGGATTCTGGAACTCTGTGGCCTGGGAACCTGCGAACGGTTTGACTCTGGTACCCTGTGGCCTGGGAACATGTCTGAGGTTTGATGGTGGAAACCTGTGGCCTGTTAACATGACTGAGGATAGACTCTGGAAGACTGTGGCCAGGGAACATGATATCGGGTTGATTCTGGAAACCTGTGTCCTGGGAACAAGACTGAGGTTTGATTCTGGAACCCTGATGCCTGGGAACTTGAGTGAGGTTTGTTTCTGGAAGCCTCTTCCCTGGGAACATGACTGCGGTTTGATTCTGGACACCTGTGTCCTGGGAACAAGACTGAGGTTTGATTCTGCAACCCTGTGGCTTGGGAACATGACTGAGGTATGTTTCTGGAAGCCTGTTCTCTGGGAACATGACTGAGGTTTGATTCTGGACACCTGTGTCCTGGGAACATGACTGAGGTTTGATTGTTGAAACCTGTGGCCTTCGAACATGACTCAGGTTGATTCTGGAACCATGTGTCCTGGGAATATGACTGAGGTTTGATTCTGGAAACCTTTGTCCTGGGAAAATGACTGAGGTTTCAATGTGGAAACATGTGGCCTGGGATCATGACTGAGGTTTGATGGTGGAACACTCTGGCCTGGCAAAATGACTGAGGCTTGATTCTGGAGCCCTGTTTACTGGGAACATTCCTGAGGTTTGATGGCAGAAACCTGTGCACTGGCAACATGACTGAGGTTTGATTTGGAACCCTGTGCACGGGGACCATGACTGAGGCCTGATACTGGAACCCCGTGGCATGGGAACATGACATTGGTTTGATTCTGGAGCCCTGTTTACTGGGAACATGACTGAGGTTTCATGGTTGAATCCTGTGGCCTGGCAACATGATTGAGGTTTGATAGTGGAACCCTCAGGCTTGGGAACATGAGTGAGGCTTGATGGTGGAACCCTGTGGCCTGGCAATATGCCTGAGGTTTGATGGTGGAACCCTGTGGCTTGGCAAGATGACTTAGGTTTGATTGTGGAACACTCTGGCCTGGGAACATGACTGAGGCTTGATGGTGGAATCGTGGCCTGGCAACAGGACTGAGGTTTGATTGTGGAACCCTCTGGCCCTGGAATATGACTGAGGTTTAATTGTGGAACCCTGTGGCCTGGGAACATGACTGGGATTTGATTTCTGAAACCTGTGTCCAGGGAACATGACTGAGGTTTTATTCTGGAACCCTGTGTCCTGGGAACACGACTGAGGTTTGATTCTGTAACCATGTGGCCTGGGAATATGACTGAGTTTTGATTCTGGAAACCATTGGCCTGGGAACATGACTGATGTTAGAATGTGGAATCCTGTGGCCTGGGAACATGACATCAGTTTGGATTCTGGTACCCTGTTGCCTGGGAACATGAAATCGGTTTGATTCTGTAAACCTGAGGTCTGGGAATATGACTGAGGTTTGATGGTGGTACCCTATGGCCTGGCAACATGACTGAGGTTTGATTCTGGATGCCTGTGGCCTGGGAACATGACTGAGGCATGATTCTGGAAACCTGTGTCCTGGGAACATGACATCTGTTTAGATTGTGGAATACTGTGCCCCGGGAACCTGACTGAGCCTTGGTTCTGGAACCCTGTGGACTGGGAACATGACTGAGGTTTTATTCTGGAACCCTGTAACCTGGGACCATAACTGAGGATTGATTCTGGAACCCTGTGGCCTGGGCACATGACAACGGTGGATTCTGGAACCCTGTGGACTAGGAACATGACTGAGGTTTTATTCTGGAACCCTGTAGCCTGGGAACATAACTGAGGATTGATTCTGGAAGCCTGTGGCCTGGGAACATGACATCGGTGGATTCTGGAACACTGTGGCCTGGGAACCTGCGAACGGTTTGACTCTGGAACCCTGTGGCCTGGGAACACGAAATCGGTTTGATTCCGGAAATCTGAGGCCTGGCAACATGACTGAGGTTTGATTCTGGATCTCTGTGGCCTGGGAAAATGACTGAGGCGTGATTCTGAAGACCTGTGGCCTGGAAACATGACATCTGTTTAGATTGTGGAATATTTTGGCCCGGGAACCTGACTGAGCCTTGGTTCTGGAACACTGTGCACTAGGAACATGACTGAGGTTTTATTCTGGAACCCTGTGGCCTGGGAACATAACTGAGGATTGATTCTGGAACCCTGTGGCCTGGGAACATGACATGGGTGGATTCTGGAACCCTGAGGCCTGGGAACATGACATCTGTTTAGATTGTGGAATACTGTGACCCGGGAACCTGACTGAGCCTTGGTTCTGGAACCCTGTGGACTGGGAACATGACTGACGTTTTATTCTGGAACCCTGTAGCCTGGGAACATAACTGAGGATTGATTCTGGAACCCTGTGGCCTGGGAACATGACTGGGATTTGATTTCTGAAACCTGTGTCCAGGGAAAATGACTGAGGTTTTATTCTGGAACCCTGTGTCCTGGGAACACGACTGAGGTTTGATTCTGGAACCATGTGGCCTGGGAATATGACTTAGGTTTGATTCTGGAAACCATTGGCCTGGGAACATGACTGATGTTAGAGTGTGGAATCCTGTGCCCTGGGAACATGACATCGGTTTGGATTCTGGTACCCTGTTGCCTGGAAACATGAAATCGGTTTGATTCTGGAAACCTTAGGCCTGGGAATATGACTGAGGTTTGATGGTGGTACCCTATGGCCTGGCAACATGACTGAGGTTTGATTCTGGATCCCTGTGGCCTGGGAACATGACATCTGTTTAGATTGTGGAATACTGTGCCCCGGGAACCTGACTGAGCCTTGGTTCTGGACCCCTGTGGACTGGGAACATGACTGAGGTTTTATTCTGGAACCCTGTGTCCTGTTAACATGACATGGGTGGATTCTGGAACCCTGAGGCCTGGGAACATGAAATCTGTTTAGATTGTGGAATACTGTGGCCTGGGAACTTGACTGAGCCTTGGTTCTGGAAACCTGTGGACTGGGAATATGACTGAGGTTTTATTCTGGAGCCGTGTAGCCTGGGAACGTAACTGAGGATTCACTTTGGAACCCTGTGGCCCAGGAACATGATATGGGTGGATTCTGGAAACCTGAGGCCTTGGAACATGACATCTGTTTAGATTGTGGAATACTGTGGCCCGGGAACCTGACTGAGCCTTGGTTCTGGAACCCTGTGGACTGGGAACATGACTGAGGTTTTATTCGGGAACCCTGTAGCCTGGGAACAAAACTGAGGATTGATTCTGGAAGCCTGTGGCCTGGGAACATGACATCGGTGGATTCTGGAACACTGTGGCCTGGGAACCTGCGAACGGTTTGACTCTGGAACCCTGTGGCCTGGGAACACGAAATCGATTTGATTCCGGAAATCTGAGGCCTGGCAACATGACTGAGGTTTGATTCTGGATCTCTGTGGCCTGGGAAAATGACTGAGGCGTGATTCTGAAGACCTGTGGCCTGGAAACATGACATCTGTTTAGATTGTGGAATACTTTGGCCCGGGAACCTGACTGAGCCTTGGTTCTGGAACACTGTGCACTAGGAACATGACTGAGGTTTTATTCTGGAACCCTGTAGCCTGGGAACATAACTGAGGATTGATTCTGGAACCCTGTGGCCTGGGAACATGACATGGGTGGATTCTGGAACCCTGAGGCCTGGGAACAAGACATCTGTTTAGCTTGTGGAATACTGTGACCCGGGAACCTGACTGAGCCTTGGTTCTGGAACCCTATGTACTGGGAATATGACTGAGGTTTTATTCTGGAACCCTGTAGCCTGGGACCATAACTGAGGATTGATTCTGGAACCCTGTGGCCTGGGAACATGACATGGGTGGATTCTGGAACCCTGAGGCCTGGGAACAAGACATCTGTTTAGATTGTGGAATACTGTGCCCCGGGTACCTGACTGAGCCTTGGTTCTGGAACCCTTTGGACTGGGAACATGGCTGAGGTTTTATTCCGGAACCCTGTAGCCTGCGAACATAACTGAGGATTGATTCTGGAACCCTGTGGCCTGGCAGCATGACATCTGTGGATTCTGGAACTCTGTGGCCTGGGAACCTGCGAACGGTTTGACTCTGGTACCCTGTGGCCTGGGAACATGTCTGAGGTTTGATGGTGGAAACCTGTGGCCTGGCAACATGACTGAGGATTGATTCTGGAGCCCTGTTTACTGGGAACATTCCTGAGGTTTGATGGCAGAAACCTGTGGACTGGCAACATGACTGAGGTTTGATTTGGAACCCTGTGCACGGGGACCATGACTGAGGCCTGATACTGGAACCCCGTGGCATGGGAACATGACATTGGTTTGATTCTGGAGCCCTGTTTACTGGGAACATGACTGAGGTTTCATGGTTGAATCCTGTGGCCTGGCAACATGATTGAGGTTTGATAGTGGAACCCTCAGGCTTGGGAACATGACTGAGGCTTGATGGTGGAACCGTGGCCTGGCAACAGGACTGAGGTTTGATTGTGGAACCCTCTGGCCCTGGAATATGACTGAGGTTTAATTGTGGAACCCTGTGGCCTGGGAACATGACTGGGATTTGATTTCTGAAACCTGTGTCCAGGGAACATGACTGAGGTTTTATTCTGGAACCCTGTGTCCTGGGAACACGACTGAGGTTTGATTCTGTAACCATGTGGCCTGGGAATATGACTGAGGTTTGATTCTGGAAACCATTGGCCTGGGAACATGACTGATGTTAGAATGTGGAATCCTGTGGCCTGGGAACATGACATCGGTTTGGATTCTGGTACCCTGTTGCCTGGGAACATGAAATCGGTTTGATTCTGTAAACCTGAGGTCTGGGAATATGACTGAGGTTTGATTGTGGTACCCTATGGCCTGGCAACATGACTGAGGTTTGATTCTGGATGCCTGTGGCCTGGGAACATGACTGAGGCATGATTCTGGAAACCTGTGGCCTGGGAACATGACATCTGTTTAGATTGTGGAATACTGTGCCCCGGGAACCTGACTGAGCCTGGTTCTGGAACCCTGTGGACTGGGAACATGACTGAGGTTTTATTCTGGAACCCTGTAGCCTGGGACCATAACTGAGGATTGATTCTGGAACCCTGTGGCCTGGGCACATGACAACGGTGGATTCTGGAACCCTGTGGACTAGGAACATGACTGAGGTTTTATTCTGGAACCTTGTAGCCTGGGAACATAACTGAGGATTGATTCTGGAACCCTGTGGCCTGGGAACATGACATGGGTGGATTCTGGAACCCTGAGGCCTGGGAACATGACATCTGTTTAGATTGTGGAATACTGTGCCCTGGGAACGTGACTGAGCCTTGGTTCTGGAACCCTGTGGACTGGGAACATGACTGACGTTTTATTCTGGAACCCTGTAGCCTGGGAACATAACTGAGGATTGATTCTGGAACCCTGTGGCCTGGGAACATGACTGGGATTTGATTTCTGAAACCTGTGTCCAGGGAAAATGACTGAGGTTTTATTCTGGAACCCTGTGTCCTGGGAACACGACTGAGGTTTGATTCTGGAACCATGTGGCCTGGGAATATGACTTAGGTTTGATTCTGGAAACCATTGGCCTGGGAACATGACTGATGTTAGAGTGTGGAATCCTGTGCCCTGGGAACATGACATCGGTTTGGATTCTGGTACCCTGTTGCCTGGAAACATGAAATCGGTTTGATTCTGGAAACCTTAGGCCTGGGAATATGACTGAGGTTTGATGGTGGTACCCTATGGCCTGGCAACATGACTGAGGTTTGATTCTGGATCCCTGTGGCCTGGGAACATGACATCTGTTTAGCTTGTGGAATACTGTGCCCCGGGAACCTGACTGAGCCTTGGTTCTGGACCCCTGTGGACTGGGAACATGACTGAGGTTTTATTCTGGAACCCTGTGTCCTGTTAACATGACATGGGTGGATTCTGGAACCCTGAGGCCTGGGAACATGAAATCTGTTTAGATTGTGGAATATTGTGGCCTGGGAACTTGACTGAGCCTTGGTTCTGGAAACCTGTGGACTGGGAATATGACTGAGGTTTTATTCTGGAGCCGTGTAGCCTGGGAACATAACTGAGGATTCACTTTGGAACCCTGTGGCCCAGGAACATGACATGGGTGGATTCTGGAACCCTGAGGCCTTGGAACATGACATCTGTTTAGATTGTGGAATACTGTGGCCCGGGAACCTGACTGAGCCTTGGTTCTGGAACCCTGTGGACTGGGAACATGACTGAGGTTTTATTCTGGAACCCTGTAGCCTGGGAACATAACTGAGGATTGATTCTGGAAGCCTGTGGCCTGGGAACATGACATCGGTGGATTCTGGAACACTGTGGCCTGGGAAACTGCGAACGGTTTGACTCTGGAACCCTGTGGCCTGGGAACACGAAATCGGTTTGATTCCGGAAATCTGAGGCCTGGCAACATGACTGAGGTTTGATTCTGGATCTCTGTGGCCTGGGAAAATGACTGAGGCGTGATTCTGAAGACCTGTGGCCTGGAAACATGACATCTGTTTAGATTGTGGAATACTTTGGCCCGGGAACCTGACTGAGCCTTGGTTCTGGAACACTGTGCACTAGGAACATGACTGAGGTTTTATTCTGGAACCCTGTAGCCTGGGAACATAACTGAGGATTGATTCTGGAACCCTGTGGCCTGGGAACATAACATGGGTGGATTCTGGAACCCTGAGGCCTGGGAACAAGACATCTGTTTAGATTGTGGAATACTGTGACCCGGGAACCTGACTGAGCCCTGGTTCTGGAACCCTATGTACTGGGAATATGACTGAGCTTTTATTCTGGAACCCTGTAGCCTGGGAACATAACTGAGGATTGATTCTGGAACCCTGTGGCCTGGGAACATGACATGGGTGGATTCTGGAACCCTGAGGCCTGGGAACATGACATCTGTTTAGATTGTGGAATACTGTGCCCCGGGTTCCTGACTGAGTCTTGGTTCTGGAACCCTGTGGACTGGGAACATGGCTGAGGTTTTATTCGGGAACCCTGTAGCCTGCGAACATAACTGAGGATTGATTCTGGAAACCTGTGGCCTGGCAGCATGACATCTGTGGATTCTGGAACTCTGTGGCCTGGGAACCTGCGAACGGTTTGACTCTGGTACCCTGTGGCCTGGGAACATGTCTGAGGTTTGATGGTGGAAACCTGTGGCCTGGTAACATGACTGAGGATAGACTCTGGAAGACTGTGGCCAGGGAACATGATATCGGGTTGATTCTGGAAACCTGTGTCCTGGGAACAAGACTGAGGTTTGATTCTGGAACCCTGATGCCTGGGAACTTGAGTGAGGTTTGTTTCTGGAAGCCTCTTCCCTGGGAACATGACTGCGGTTTGATTCTGGACACCTGTGTCCTGGGAACAAGACTGAGGTTTGATTCTGCAACCCTGTGGCTTGGGAACATGACTGAGGTATGTTTCTGGAAGCCTGTTCTCTGGGAACATGACTGAGGTTTGATTCTGGACACCTGTGTCCTGGGAACATGACTGAGGTTTGATTGTTGAAACCTGTGGCCTTCGAACATGACTCAGGTTGATTCTGGAACCATGTGTCCTGGGAATATGACTGAGGTTTGATTCTGGAAACCTTTGTCCTGGGAAAATGACTGAGGTTTCAATGTGGAAACATGTGGCCTGGGATCATGACTGAGGTTTGATGGTGGAACACTCTGGCCTGGCAAAATGACTGAGGCTTGATTCTGGAGCCCTGTTTACTGGGAACATTCCTGAGGTTTGATGGCAGAAACCTGTGCACTGGCAACATGACTGAGGTTTGATTTGGAACCCTGTGCACGGGGACCATGACTGAGGCCTGATACTGGAACCCCGTGGCATGGGAACATGACATTGGTTTGATTCTGGAGCCCTGTTTACTGGGAACATGACTGAGGTTTCATGGTTGAATCCTGTGGCCTGGCAACATGATTGAGGTTTGATAGTGGAACCCTCAGGCTTGGGAACATGAGTGAGGCTTGATGGTGGAACCCTGTGGCCTGGCAATATGCCTGAGGTTTGATGGTGGAACCCTGTGGCTTGGCAAGATGACTTAGGTTTGATTGTGGAACACTCTGGCTTGGGAACATGACTGAGGCTTGATGGTGGAACCGTGGCCTGGCAACAGGACTGAGGTTTGATTGTGGAACCCCTGGCCCTGGAATATGACTGAGGTTTAATTGTGGAACCCTGTGGCCTGGGAACATGACTGGGATTTGATTTCTGAAACCTGTGTCCAGGGAACATGACTGAGGTTTTATTCTGGAACCCTGTGTCCTGGGAACACGACTGAGGTTTGATTCTGTAACCACGTGGACTGGGAATATGACTGAGGTTTGATTCTGGAAACCATTGGCCTGGGAACATGACTGATGTTAGAATGTGGAATCCTGTGGCCTGGGAACATGACATTGGTTTGGATTCTGGTACCCTGTTGCCTGGGAACATGAAATCGGTTTGATTCTGTAAACCTGAGGTCTGGGAATATGACTGAGGTTTGATTGTGGTACCCTATGGCCTGGCAACATGACTGAGGTTTGATTCTGGATTCCTGTGGCCTGGGAACATGACTGAGGCATGATTCTGGAAACCTGTGGCCTGGGAACATGACATCTGTTTAGATTGTGGAATACTGTGCCCCGGGAACCTGACTGAGCCTTGGTTCTGGAACCCTGTGGACTGGGAACATGACTGAGGTTTTATTCTGGAACCCTGTAGCCTGGGACCATAACTGAGGATTGATTCTGGAACCCTGTGGCCTGGGCACATGACAACGGTGGATTCTGGAACCCTGTGGACTAGGAACATGACTGAGGTTTTATTCTGGAACCTTGTAGCCTGGGAACATAACTGAGGATTGATTCTGGAACCCTGTGGCCTGGGAACATGACATGGGTGGATTCTGGAACCCTGAGGCCTGGGAACATGACATCTGTTTAGATTGTGGAATACTGTGCCCTGGGAACGTGACTGAGCCTTGGTTCTGGAACCCTGTGGACTGGGAACATGACTGACGTTTTATTCTGGAACCCTGTAGCCTGGGAACATAACTGAGGATTGATTCTGGAACCCTGTGGCCTGGGAACATGACTGGGATTTGATTTCTGAAACCTGTGTCCAGGGAAAATGACTGAGGTTTTATTCTGGAACCCTGTGTCCTGGGAACACGACTGAGGTTTGATTCTGGAACCATGTGGCCTGGGAATATGACTTAGGTTTGATTCTGGAAACCATTGGCCTGGGAACATGACTGATGTTAGAGTGTGGAATCCTGTGCCCTGGGAACATGACATCGGTTTGGATTCTGGTACCCTGTTGCCTGGAAACATGAAATCGGTTTGATTCTGGAAACCTTAGGCCTGGGAATATGACTGAGGTTTGATGGTGGTACCCTATGGCCTGGCAACATGACTGAGGTTTGATTCTGGATCCCTGTGGCCTGGGAACATGACATCTGTTTAGATTGTGGAATACTGTGCCCCGGGAACCTGACTGAGCCTTGGTTCTGGACCCCTGTGGACTGGGAACATGACTGAGGTTTTATTCTGGAACCCTGTGTCCTGTTAACATGACATGGGTGGATTCTGGAACCCTGAGGCCTGGGAACATGAAATCTGTTTAGATTGTGGAATACTGTGGCCTGGGAACTTGACTGAGCCTTGGTTCTGGAAACCTGTGGACTGGGAATATGACTGAGGTTTTATTCTGGAGCCGTGTAGCCTGGGAACATAACTGAGGATTCACTTTGGAACCCTGTGGCCCAGGAACATGACATGGGTGGATTCTGGAACCCTGAGGCCTTGGAACATGACATCTGTTTAGATTGTGGAATACTGTGGCCCGGGAACCTGACTGAGCCTTGGTTCTGGAACCCTGTGGACTGGGAACATGACTGAGGTTTTATTCTGGAACCCTGTAGCCTGGGAACATAACTGAGGATTGATTCTGGAAGCCTGTGGCCTGGGAACATGACATCGGTGGATTCTGGAACACTGTGGCCTGGGAACCTGCGAACGGTTTGACTCTGGAACCCTGTGGCCTGGGAACACGAAATCGGTTTGATTCCGGAAATCTGAGGCCTGGCAACATGACTGAGGTTTGATTCTGGATCTCTGTGGCCTGGGAAAATGACTGAGGCGTGATTCTGAAGACCTGTGGCCTGGAAACATGACATCTGTTTAGATTGTGGAATACTTTGGCCCGGGAACCTGACTGAGCCTTGGTTCTGGAACACTGTGCACTAGGAACATGACTGAGGTTTTATTCTGGAACCCTGTAGCCTGGGAACATAACTGAGGATTGATTCTGGAACCCTGTGGCCTGGGAACATAACATGGGTGGATTCTGGAACCCTGAGGCCTGGGAACAAGACATCTGTTTAGATTGTGGAATACTGTGACCCGGGAACCTGACTGAGCCCTGGTTCTGGAACCCTATGTACTGGGAATATGACTGAGCTTTTATTCTGGAACCCTGTAGCCTGGGAACATAACTGAGGATTGATTCTGGAACCCTGTGGCCTGGGAACATGACATGGGTGGATTCTGGAACCCTGAGGCCTGGGAACATGACATCTGTTTAGATTGTGGAATACTGTGCCCCGGGTTCCTGACTGAGTCTTGGTTCTGGAACCCTGTGGACTGGGAACATGGCTGAGGTTTTATTCGGGAACCCTGTAGCCTGCGAACATAACTGAGGATTGATTCTGGAAACCTGTGGCCTGGCAGCATGACATCTGTAGATTCTGGAACTCTGTGGCCTGGGAACCTGCGAACGGTTTGACTCTGGTACCCTGTGGCCTGGGAACATGTCTGAGGTTTGATGGTGGAAACCTGTGGCCTGGTAACATGACTGAGGATAGACTCTGGAAGACTGTGGCCAGGGAACATGATATCGGGTTGATTCTGGAAACCTGTGTCCTGGGAACAAGACTGAGGTTTGATTCTGGAACCCTGATGCCTGGGAACTTGAGTGAGGTTTGTTTCTGGAAGCCTCTTCCCTGGGAACATGACTGCGGTTTGATTCTGGACACCTGTGTCCTGGGAACAAGACTGAGGTTTGATTCTGCAACCCTGTGGCTTGGGAACATGACTGAGGTATGTTTCTGGAAGCCTGTTCTCTGGGAACATGACTGAGGTTTGATTCTGGACACCTGTGTCCTGGGAACATGACTGAGGTTTGATTGTTGAAACCTGTGGCCTTCGAACATGACTCAGGTTGATTCTGGAACCATGTGTCCTGGGAATATGACTGAGGTTTGATTCTGGAAACCTTTGTCCTGGGAAAATGACTGAGGTTTCAATGTGGAAACATGTGGCCTGGGATCATGACTGAGGTTTGATGGTGGAACACTCTGGCCTGGCAAAATGACTGAGGCTTGATTCTGGAGCCCTGTTTACTGGGAACATTCCTGAGGTTTGATGGCAGAAACCTGTGCACTGGCAACATGACTGAGGTTTGATTTGGAACCCTGTGCACGGGGACCATGACTGAGGCCTGATACTGGAACCCCGTGGCATGGGAACATGACATTGGTTTGATTCTGGAGCCCTGTTTACTGGGAACATGACTGAGGTTTCATGGTTGAATCCTGTGGCCTGGCAACATGATTGAGGTTTGATAGTGGAACCCTCAGGCTTGGGAACATGAGTGAGGCTTGATGGTGGAACCCTGTGGCCTGGCAATATGCCTGAGGTTTGATGGTGGAACCCTGTGGCTTGGCAAGATGACTTAGGTTTGATTGTGGAACACTCTGGCTTGGGAACATGACTGAGGCTTGATGGTGGAACCGTGGCCTGGCAACAGGACTGAGGTTTGATTGTGGAACCCTCTGGCCCTGGAATATGACTGAGGTTTAATTGTGGAACCCTGTGGCCTGGGAACATGACTGGGATTTGATTTCTGAAACCTGTGTCCAGGGAACATGACTGAGGTTTTATTCTGGAACCCTGTGTCCTGGGAACACGACTGAGGTTTGATTCTGTAACCACGTGGACTGGGAATATGACTGAGGTTTGATTCTGGAAACCATTGGCCTGGGAACATGACTGATGTTAGAATGTGGAATCCTGTGGCCTGGGAACATGACATCGGTTTGGATTCTGGTACCCTGTTGCCTGGGAACATGAAATCGGTTTGATTCTGTAAACCTGAGGTCTGGGAATATGACTGAGGTTTGATTGTGGTACCCTATGGCCTGGCAACATGACTGAGGTTTGATTCTGGATTCCTGTGGCCTGGGAACATGACTGAGGCATGATTCTGGAAACCTGTGGCCTGGGAACATGACATCTGTTTAGATTGTGGAATACTGTGCCCCGGGAACCTGACTGAGCCTTGGTTCTGGAACCCTGTGGACTGGGAACATGACTGAGGTTTTATTCTGGAACCCTGTAGCCTGGGACCATAACTGAGGATTGATTCTGGAACCCTGTGGCCTGGGCACATGACAACGGTGGATTCTGGAACCCTGTGGACTAGGAACATGACTGAGGTTTTATTCTGGAACCTTGTAGCCTGGGAACATAACTGAGGATTGATTCTGGAACCCTGTGGCCTGGGAACATGACATGGGTGGATTCTGGAACCCTGAGGCCTGGGAACATGACATCTGTTTAGATT
This sequence comes from Balaenoptera physalus, assembly GCF_965194825.1. Taxonomy (NCBI): domain Eukaryota; kingdom Metazoa; phylum Chordata; class Mammalia; order Artiodactyla; family Balaenopteridae; genus Balaenoptera; species Balaenoptera physalus. The sequence continues at coordinate 94,427 of NW_028126467.1, forward strand.
GTGGAATACTGTGCCCTGGGAACGTGACTGAGCCTTGGTTCTGGAACCCTGTGGACTGGGAACATGACTGACGTTTTATTCTGGAACCCTGTAGCCTGGGAACATAACTGAGGATTGATTCTGGAACCCTGTGGCCTGGGAACATGACTGGGATTTGATTTCTGAAACCTGTGTCCAGGGAAAATGACTGAGGTTTTATTCTGGAACCCTGTGTCCTGGGAACACGACTGAGGTTTGATTCTGGAACCATGTGGCCTGGGAATATGACTTTGGTTTGATTCTGGAAACCATTGGCCTGGGAACATGACTGATGTTAGAGTGTGGAATCCTGTGCCCTGGGAACATGACATCGGTTTGGATTCTGGTACCCTGTTGCCTGGAAACATGAAATCGGTTTGATTCTGGAAACCTTAGGCCTGGGAATATGACTGAGGTTTGATGGTGGTACCCTATGGCCTGGCAACATGACTGAGGTTTGATTCTGGATCCCTTTGGCCTGGGAACATGACATCTGTTTAGATTGTGGAATACTGTGCCCCGGGAACCTGACTGAGCCTTGGTTCTGGACCCCTGTGGACTGGGAACATGACTGAGGTTTTATTCTGGAACCCTGTGTCCTGTTAACATGACATGGGTGGATTCTGGAACCCTGAGGCCTGGGAACATGAAATCTGTTTAGATTGTGGAATACTGTGGCCTGGGAACTTGACTGAGCCTTGGTTCTGGAAACCTGTGGACTGGGAATATGACTGAGGTTTTATTCTGGAGCCGTGTAGCCTGGGAACATAACTGAGGATTCACTTTGGAACCCTGTGGCCCAGGAACATGACATGGGTGGATTCTGGAACCCTGAGGCCTTGGAACATGACATCTGTTTAGATTGTGGAATACTGTGGCCCGGGAACCTGACTGAGCCTTGGTTCTGGAACCCTGTGGACTGGGAACATGACTGAGGTTTTATTCTGGAACCCTGTAGCCTGGGAACATAACTGAGGATTGATTCTGGAAGCCTGTGGCCTGGGAACATGACATCGGTGGATTCTGGAACACTGTGGCCTGGGAACCTGCGAACGGTTTGACTCTGGAACCCTGTGGCCTGGGAACACGAAATCGGTTTGATTCCGGAAATCTGAGGCCTGGCAACATGACTGATGTTTGATTCTGGATCTCTGTGGCCTGGGAAAATGACTGAGGCGTGATTCTGAAGACCTGTGGCCTGGAAACATGACATCTGTTTAGATTGTGGAATACTTTGGCCCGGGAACCTGACTGAGCCTTGGTTCTGGAACACTGTGCACTAGGAACATGACTGAGGTTTTATTCTGGAACCCTGTAGCCTGGGAACATAACTGAGGATTGATTCTGGAACCCTGTGTCCTGGGAACATAACATGGGTGGATTCTGGAACCCTGAGGCCTGGGAACAAGACATCTGTTTAGATTGTGGAATACTGTGACCCGGGAACCTGACTGAGCCCTGGTTCTGGAACCCTATGTACTGGGAATATGACTGAGCTTTTATTCTGGAACCCTGTAGCCTGGGAACATAACTGAGGATTGATTCTGGAACCCTGTGGCCTGGGAACATGACATGGGTGGATTCTGGAACCCTGAGGCCTGGGAACATGACATCTGTTTAGATTGTGGAATACTGTGCCCCGGGTTCCTGACTGAGTCTTGGTTCTGGAACCCTGTGGACTGGGAACATGGCTGAGGTTTTATTCGGGAACCCTGTAGCCTGCGAACATAACTGAGGATTGATTCTGGAACCCTGTGGCCTGGCAGCATGACATCTGTGGATTCTGGAACTCTGTGGCCTGGGAACCTGCGAACGGTTTGACTCTGGTACCCTGTGGCCTGGGAACATGTCTGAGGTTTGATGGTGGAAACCTGTGGCCTGTTAACATGACTGAGGATAGACTCTGGAAGACTGTGGCCAGGGAACATGATATCGGGTTGATTCTGGAAACCTGTGTCCTGGGAACAAGACTGAGGTTTGATTCTGGAACCCTGATGCCTGGGAACTTGAGTGAGGTTTGTTTCTGGAAGCCTCTTCCCTGGGAACATGACTGCGGTTTGATTCTGGACACCTGTGTCCTGGGAACAAGACTGAGGTTTGATTCTGCAACCCTGTGGCTTGGGAACATGACTGAGGTATGTTTCTGGAAGCCTGTTCTCTGGGAACATGACTGAGGTTTGATTCTGGACACCTGTGTCCTGGGAACATGACTGAGGTTTGATTGTTGAAACCTGTGGCCTTCGAACATGACTCAGGTTGATTCTGGAACCATGTGTCCTGGGAATATGACTGAGGTTTGATTCTGGAAACCTTTGTCCTGGGAAAATGACTGAGGTTTCAATGTGGAAACATGTGGCCTGGGATCATGACTGAGGTTTGATGGTGGAACACTCTGGCCTGGCAAAATGACTGAGGCTTGATTCTGGAGCCCTGTTTACTGGGAACATTCCTGAGGTTTGATGGCAGAAACCTGTGCACTGGCAACATGACTGAGGTTTGATTTGGAACCCTGTGCACGGGGACCATGACTGAGGCCTGATACTGGAACCCCGTGGCATGGGAACATGACATTGGTTTGATTCTGGAGCCCTGTTTACTGGGAACATGACTGAGGTTTCATGGTTGAATCCTGTGGCCTGGCAACATGATTGAGGTTTGATAGTGGAACCCTCAGGCTTGGGAACATGAGTGAGGCTTGATGGTGGAACCCTGTGGCCTGGCAATATGCCTGAGGTTTGATGGTGGAACCCTGTGGCTTGGCAAGATGACTTAGGTTTGATTGTGGAACACTCTGGCCTGGGAACATGACTGAGGCTTGATGGTGGAATCGTGGCCTGGCAACAGGACTGAGGTTTGATTGTGGAACCCTCTGGCCCTGGAATATGACTGAGGTTTAATTGTGGAACCCTGTGGCCTGGGAACATGACTGGGATTTGATTTCTGAAACCTGTGTCCAGGGAACATGACTGAGGTTTTATTCTGGAACCCTGTGTCCTGGGAACACGACTGAGGTTTGATTCTGTAACCATGTGGCCTGGGAATATTACTGAGTTTTGATTCTGGAAACCATTGGCCTGGGAACATGACTGATGTTAGAATGTGGAATCCTGTGGCCTGGGAACATGACATCAGTTTGGATTCTGGTACCCTGTTGCCTGGGAACATGAAATCGGTTTGATTCTGTAAACCTGAGGTCTGGGAATATGACTGAGGTTTGATGGTGGTACCCTATGGCCTGGCAACATGACTGAGGTTTGATTCTGGATGCCTTTGGCCTGGGAACATGACTGAGGCATGATTCTGGAAACCTGTGGCCTGGGAACATGACATCTGTTTAGATTGTGGAATACTGTGCCCCGGGAACCTGACTGAGCCTTGGTTCTGGAACCCTGTGGACTGGGAACATGACTGAGGTTTTATTCAGGAACCCTGTAACCTGGGACCATAACTGAGGATTGATTCTGGAACCCTGTGGCCTGGGCACATGACAACGGTGGATTCTGGAACCCTGTGGACTAGGAACATGACTGAGGTTTTATTCTGGAACCCTGTAGCCTGGGAACATAACTGAGGATTGATTCTGGAAGCCTGTGGCCTGGGAACATGACATCGGTGGATTCTGGAACACTGTGGCCTGGGAACCTGCGAACGGTTTGACTCTGGAACCCTGTGGCCTGGGAACACGAAATCGGTTTGATTCCGGAAATCTGAGGCCTGGCAACATGACTGAGGTTTGATTCTGGATCTCTGTGGCCTGGGAAAATGACTGAGGCGTGATTCTGAAGACCTGTGGCCTGGAAACATGACATCTGTTTAGATTGTGGAATACTTTGACCCGGGAACCTGACTGAGCCTTGGTTCTGGAACACTGTGCACTAGGAACATGACTGAGGTTTTATTCTGGAACCCTGTAGCCTGGGAACATAACTGAGGATTGATTCTGGAACCCTGTGGCCTGGGAACATGACATGGGTGGATTCTGGAACCCTGAGGCCTGGGAACAAGACATCTGTTTAGCTTGTGGAATACTGTGACCCGGGAACCTGACTGAGCCTTGGTTCTGGAACCCTATGTACTGGGAATATGACTGAGGTTTTATTCTGGAACCCTGTAGCCTGGGACCATAACTGAGGATTGATTCTGGAACCCTGTGGCCTGGGAACATGACATGGGTGGATTCTGGAACCCTGAGGCCTGGGAACAAGACATCTGTTTAGATTGTGGAATACTGTGCCCCGGGTACCTGACTGAGCCTTGGTTCTGGAACCCTGTGGACTGGGAACATGGCTGAGGTTTTATTCCGGAACCCTGTAGCCTGCGAACATAACTGAGGATTGATTCTGGAACCCTGTGGCCTGGCAGCATGACATCTGTGGATTCTGGAACTCTGTGGCTTGGGAACCTGCGAACGGTTTGACTCTGGTACCCTGTGGCCTGGGAACATGTCTGAGGTTTGATGGTGGAAACCTGTGGCCTGGCAACATGACTGAGGATTGATTCTGGAGCCCTGTTTACTGGGAACATTCCTGAGGTTTGATGGCAGAAACCTGTGGACTGGCAACATGACTGAGGTTTGATTTGGAACCCTGTGCACGGGGACCATGACTGAGGCCTGATACTGGAACCCCGTGGCATGGGAACATGACATTGGTTTGATTCTGGAGCCCTGTTTACTGGGAACATGACTGAGGTTTCATGGTTGAATCCTGTGGCCTGGCAACATGATTGAGGTTTGATAGTGGAACCCTCAGGCTTGGGAACATGACTGAGGCTTGATGGTGGAACCGTGGCCTGGCAACAGGACTGAGGTTTGATTGTGGAACCCTCTGGCCCTGGAATATGACTGAGGTTTAATTGTGGAACCCTGTGGCCTGGGAACATGACTGGGATTTGATTTCTGAAACCTGTGTCCAGGGAACATGACTGAGGTTTTATTCTGGAACCCTGTGTCCTGGGAACACGACTGAGGTTTGATTCTGTAACCATGTGGACTGGGAATATGACTGAGGTTTGATTCTGGAAACCATTGGCCTGGGAACATGACTGATGTTAGAATGTGGAATCCTGTGGCCTGGGAACATGACATCGGTTTGGATTCTGGTACCCTGTTGCCTGGGAACATGAAATCGGTTTGATTCTGTAAACCTGAGGTCTGGCAATATGACTGAGGTTTGATTGTGGTACCCTATGGCCTGGCAACATGACTGAGGTTTGATTCTGGATGCCTGTGGCCTGGGAACATGACTGAGGCATGATTCTGGAAACCTGTGGCCTGGGAACATGACATCTGTTTAGATTGTGGAATACTGTGCCCCGGGAACCTGACTGAGCCTGGTTCTGGAACCCTGTGGACTGGGAACATGACTGAGGTTTTATTCTGGAACCCTGTAGCCTGGGACCATAACTGAGGATTGATTCTGGAACCCTGTGGCCTGGGCACATGACAACGGTGGATTCTGGAACCCTGTGGACTAGGAACATGACTGAGGTTTTATTCTGGAACCTTGTAGCCTGGGAACATAACTGAGGATTGATTCTGGAACCCTGTGGCCTGGGAACATGACATGGGTGGATTCTGGAACCCTGAGGCCTGGGAACATGACATCTGTTTAGATTGTGGAATACTGTGCCCTGGGAACGTGACTGAGCCTTGGTTCTGGAACCCTGTGGACTGGGAACATGACTGACGTTTTATTCTGGAACCCTGTAGCCTGGGAACATAACTGAGGATTGATTCTGGAACCCTGTGGCCTGGGAACATGACTGGGATTTGATTTCTGAAACCTGTGTCCAGGGAAAATGACTGAGGTTTTATTCTGGAACCCTGTGTCCTGGGAACACGACTGAGGTTTGATTCTGGAACCATGTGGCCTGGGAATATGACTTAGGTTTGATTCTGGAAACCATTGGCCTGGGAACATGACTGATGTTAGAGTGTGGAATCCTGTGCCCTGGGAACATGACATCGGTTTGGATTCTGGTACCCTGTTGCCTGGAAACATGAAATCGGTTTGATTCTGGAAACCTTAGGCCTGGGAATATGACTGAGGTTTGATGGTGGTACCCTATGGCCTGGCAACATGACTGAGGTTTGATTCTGGATCCCTGTGGCCTGGGAACATGACATCTGTTTAGCTTGTGGAATACTGTGCCCCGGGAACCTGACTGAGCCTTGGTTCTGGACCCCTGTGGACTGGGAACATGACTGAGGTTTTATTCTGGAACCCTGTGTCCTGTTAACATGACATGGGTGGATTCTGGAACCCTGAGGCCTGGGAACATGAAATCTGTTTAGATTGTGGAATATTGTGGCCTGGGAACTTGACTGAGCCTTGGTTCTGGAAACCTGTGGACTGGGAATATGACTGAGGTTTTATTCTGGAGCCGTGTAGCCTGGGAACATAACTGAGGATTCACTTTGGAACCCTGTGGCCCAGGAACATGACATGGGTGGATTCTGGAACCCTGAGGCCTTGGAACATGACATCTGTTTAGATTGTGGAATACTGTGGCCCGGGAACCTGACTGAGCCTTGGTTCTGGAACCCTGTGGACTGGGAACATGACTGAGGTTTTATTCGGGAACCCTGTAGCCTGGGAACAAAACTGAGGATTGATTCTGGAAGCCTGTGGCCTGGGAACATGACATCGGTGGATTCTGGAACACTGTGGCCTGGGAACCTGCGAACGGTTTGACTCTGGAACCCTGTGGCCTGGGAACACGAAATCGATTTGATTCCGGAAATCTGAGGCCTGGCAACATGACTGAGGTTTGATTCTGGATCTCTGTGGCCTGGGAAAATGACTGAGGCGTGATTCTGAAGACCTGTGGCCTGGAAACATGACATCTGTTTAGATTGTGGAATACTTTGGCCCGGGAACCTGACTGAGCCTTGGTTCTGGAACACTGTGCACTAGGAACATGACTGAGGTTTTATTCTGGAACCCTGTAGCCTGGGAACATAACTGAGGATTGATTCTGGAACCCTGTGGCCTGGGAACATGACATGGGTGGATTCTGGAACCCTGAGGCCTGGGAACAAGACATCTGTTTAGCTTGTGGAATACTGTGACCCGGGAACCTGACTGAGCCTTGGTTCTGGAACCCTATGTACTGGGAATATGACTGAGGTTTTATTCTGGAACCCTGTAGCCTGGGACCATAACTGAGGATTGATTCTGGAACCCTGTGGCCTGGGAACATGACATGGGTGGATTCTGGAACCCTGAGGCCTGGGAACAAGACATCTGTTTAGATTGTGGAATACTGTGCCCCGGGTACCTGACTGAGCCTTGGTTCTGGAACCCTGTGGACTGGGAACATGGCTGAGGTTTTATTCCGGAACCCTGTAGCCTGCGAACATAACTGAGGATTGATTCTGGAACCCTGTGGCCTGGCAGCATGACATCTGTGGATTCTGGAACTCTGTGGCCTGGGAACCTGCGAACGGTTTGACTCTGGTACCCTGTGGCCTGGGAACATGTCTGAGGTTTGATGGTGGAAACCTGTGGCCTGGCAACATGACTGAGGATTGATTCTGGAGCCCTGTTTACTGGGAACATTCCTGAGGTTTGATGGCAGAAACCTGTGGACTGGCAACATGACTGAGGTTTGATTTGGAACCCTGTGCACGGGGACCATGACTGAGGCCTGATACTGGAACCCCGTGGCATGGGAACATGACATTGGTTTGATTCTGGAGCCCTGTTTACTGGGAACATGACTGAGGTTTCATGGTTGAATCCTGTGGCCTGGCAACATGATTGAGGTTTGATAGTGGAACCCTCAGGCTTGGGAACATGACTGAGGCTTGATGGTGGAACCGTGGCCTGGCAACAGGACTGAGGTTTGATTGTGGAACCCTCTGGCCCTGGAATATGACTGAGGTTTAATTGTGGAACCCTGTGGCCTGGGAACATGACTGGGATTTGATTTCTGAAACCTGTGTCCAGGGAACATGACTGAGGTTTTATTCTGGAACCCTGTGTCCTGGGAACACGACTGAGGTTTGATTCTGTAACCATGTGGACTGGGAATATGACTGAGGTTTGATTCTGGAAACCATTGGCCTGGGAACATGACTGATGTTAGAATGTGGAATCCTGTGGCCTGGGAACATGACATCGGTTTGGATTCTGGTACCCTGTTGCCTGGGAACATGAAATCGGTTTGATTCTGTAAACCTGAGGTCTGGCAATATGACTGAGGTTTGATTGTGGTACCCTATGGCCTGGCAACATGACTGAGGTTTGATTCTGGATGCCTGTGGCCTGGGAACATGACTGAGGCATGATTCTGGAAACCTGTGGCCTGGGAACATGACATCTGTTTAGATTGTGGAATACTGTGCCCCGGGAACCTGACTGAGCCTGGTTCTGGAACCCTGTGGACTGGGAACATGACTGAGGTTTTATTCTGGAACCCTGTAGCCTGGGACCATAACTGAGGATTGATTCTGGAACCCTGTGGCCTGGGCACATGACAACGGTGGATTCTGGAACCCTGTGGACTAGGAACATGACTGAGGTTTTATTCTGGAACCTTGTAGCCTGGGAACATAACTGAGGATTGATTCTGGAACCCTGTGGCCTGGGAACATGACATGGGTGGATTCTGGAACCCTGAGGCCTGGGAACATGACATCTGTTTAGATTGTGGAATACTGTGCCCTGGGAACGTGACTGAGCCTTGGTTCTGGAACCCTGTGGACTGGGAACATGACTGACGTTTTATTCTGGAACCCTGTAGCCTGGGAACATAACTGAGGATTGATTCTGGAACCCTGTGGCCTGGGAACATGACTGGGATTTGATTTCTGAAACCTGTGTCCAGGGAAAATGACTGAGGTTTTATTCTGGAACCCTGTGTCCTGGGAACACGACTGAGGTTTGATTCTGGAACCATGTGGCCTGGGAATATGACTTAGGTTTGATTCTGGAAACCATTGGCCTGGGAACATGACTGATGTTAGAGTGTGGAATCCTGTGCCCTGGGAACATGACATCGGTTTGGATTCTGGTACCCTGTTGCCTGGAAACATGAAATCGGTTTGATTCTGGAAACCTTAGGCCTGGGAATATGACTGAGGTTTGATGGTGGTACCCTATGGCCTGGCAACATGACTGAGGTTTGATTCTGGATCCCTGTGGCCTGGGAACATGACATCTGTTTAGCTTGTGGAATACTGTGCCCCGGGAACCTGACTGAGCCTTGGTTCTGGACCCCTGTGGACTGGGAACATGACTGAGGTTTTATTCTGGAACCCTGTGTCCTGTTAACATGACATGGGTGGATTCTGGAACCCTGAGGCCTGGGAACATGAAATCTGTTTAGATTGTGGAATATTGTGGCCTGGGAACTTGACTGAGCCTTGGTTCTGGAAACCTGTGGACTGGGAATATGACTGAGGTTTTATTCTGGAGCCGTGTAGCCTGGGAACATAACTGAGGATTCACTTTGGAACCCTGTGGCCCAGGAACATGACATGGGTGGATTCTGGAACCCTGAGGCCTTGGAACATGACATCTGTTTAGATTGTGGAATACTGTGGCCCGGGAACCTGACTGAGCCTTGGTTCTGGAACCCTGTGGACTGGGAACATGACTGAGGTTTTATTCGGGAACCCTGTAGCCTGGGAACAAAACTGAGGATTGATTCTGGAAGCCTGTGGCCTGGGAACATGACATCGGTGGATTCTGGAACACTGTGGCCTGGGAACCTGCGAACGGTTTGACTCTGGAACCCTGTGGCCTGGGAACACGAAATCGATTTGATTCCGGAAATCTGAGGCCTGGCAACATGACTGAGGTTTGATTCTGGATCTCTGTGGCCTGGGAAAATGACTGAGGCGTGATTCTGAAGACCTGTGGCCTGGAAACATGACATCTGTTTAGATTGTGGAATACTTTGGCCCGGGAACCTGACTGAGCCTTGGTTCTGGAACACTGTGCACTAGGAACATGACTGAGGTTTTATTCTGGAACCCTGTAGCCTGGGAACATAACTGAGGATTGATTCTGGAACCCTGTGGCCTGGGAACATGACATGGGTGGATTCTGGAACCCTGAGGCCTGGGAACAAGACATCTGTTTAGCTTGTGGAATACTGTGACCCGGGAACCTGACTGAGCCTTGGTTCTGGAACCCTATGTACTGGGAATATGACTGAGGTTTTATTCTGGAACCCTGTAGCCTGGGACCATAACTGAGGATTGATTCTGGAACCCTGTGGCCTGGGAACATGACATGGGTGGATTCTGGAACCCTGAGGCCTGGGAACAAGACATCTGTTTAGATTGTGGAATACTGTGCCCCGGGTACCTGACTGAGCCTTGGTTCTGGAACCCTGTGGACTGGGAACATGGCTGAGGTTTTATTCCGGAACCCTGTAGCCTGCGAACATAACTGAGGATTGATTCTGGAACCCTGTGGCCTGGCAGCATGACATCTGTGGATTCTGGAACTCTGTGGCCTGGGAACCTGCGAACGGTTTGACTCTGGTACCCTGTGGCCTGGGAACATGTCTGAGGTTTGATGGTGGAAACCTGTGGCCTGGCAACATGACTGAGGATTGATTCTGGAGCCCTGTTTACTGGGAACATTCCTGAGGTTTGATGGCAGAAACCTGTGGACTGGCAACATGACTGAGGTTTGATTTGGAACCCTGTGCACGGGGACCATGACTGAGGCCTGATACTGGAACCCCGTGGCATGGGAACATGACATTGGTTTGATTCTGGAGCCCTGTTTACTGGGAACATGACTGAGGTTTCATGGTTGAATCCTGTGGCCTGGCAACATGATTGAGGTTTGATAGTGGAACCCTCAGGCTTGGGAACATGACTGAGGCTTGATGGTGGAACCGTGGCCTGGCAACAGGACTGAGGTTTGATTGTGGAACCCTCTGGCCCTGGAATATGACTGAGGTTTAATTGTGGAACCCTGTGGCCTGGGAACATGACTGGGATTTGATTTCTGAAACCTGTGTCCAGGGAACATGACTGAGGTTTTATTCTGGAACCCTGTGTCCTGGGAACACGACTGAGGTTTGATTCTGTAACCATGTGGACTGGGAATATGACTGAGGTTTGATTCTGGAAACCATTGGCCTGGGAACATGACTGATGTTAGAATGTGGAATCCTGTGGCCTGGGAACATGACATCGGTTTGGATTCTGGTACCCTGTTGCCTGGGAACATGAAATCGGTTTGATTCTGTAAACCTGAGGTCTGGGAATATGACTGAGGTTTGATTGTGGTACCCTATGGCCTGGCAACATGACTGAGGTTTGATTCTGGATGCCTGTGGCCTGGGAACATGACTGAGGCATGATTCTGGAAACCTGTGGCCTGGGAACATGACATCTGTTTAGATTGTGGAATACTGTGCCCCGGGAACCTGACTGAGCCTGGTTCTGGAACCCTGTGGACTGGGAACATGACTGAGGTTTTATTCTGGAACCCTGTAGCCTGGGACCATAACTGAGGATTGATTCTGGAACCCTGTGGCCTGGGCACATGACAACGGTGGATTCTGGAACCCTGTGGACTAGGAACATGACTGAGGTTTTATTCTGGAACCTTGTAGCCTGGGAACATAACTGAGGATTGATTCTGGAACCCTGTGGCCTGGGAACATGACATGGGTGGATTCTGGAACCCTGAGGCCTGGGAACATGACATCTGTTTAGATTGTGGAATACTGTGCCCTGGGAACGTGACTGAGCCTTGGTTCTGGAACCCTGTGGACTGGGAACATGACTGACGTTTTATTCTGGAACCCTGTAGCCTGGGAACATAACTGAGGATTGATTCTGGAACCCTGTGGCCTGGGAACATGACTGGGATTTGATTTCTGAAACCTGTGTCCAGGGAAAATGACTGAGGTTTTATTCTGGAACCCTGTGTCCTGGGAACACGACTGAGGTTTGATTCTGGAACCATGTGGCCTGGGAATATGACTTAGGTTTGATTCTGGAAACCATTGGCCTGGGAACATGACTGATGTTAGAGTGTGGAATCCTGTGCCCTGGGAACATGACATCGGTTTGGATTCTGGTACCCTGTTGCCTGGAAACATGAAATCGGTTTGATTCTGGAAACCTTAGGCCTGGGAATATGACTGAGGTTTGATGGTGGTACCCTATGGCCTGGCAACATGACTGAGGTTTGATTCTGGATCCCTGTGGCCTGGGAACATGACATCTGTTTAGCTTGTGGAATACTGTGCCCCGGGAACCTGACTGAGCCTTGGTTCTGGACCCCTGTGGACTGGGAACATGACTGAGGTTTTATTCTGGAACCCTGTGTCCTGTTAACATGACATGGGTGGATTCTGGAACCCTGAGGCCTGGGAACATGAAATCTGTTTAGATTGTGGAATATTGTGGCCTGGGAACTTGACTGAGCCTTGGTTCTGGAAACCTGTGGACTGGGAATATGACTGAGGTTTTATTCTGGAGCCGTGTAGCCTGGGAACATAACTGAGGATTCACTTTGGAACCCTGTGGCCCAGGAACATGACATGGGTGGATTCTGGAACCCTGAGGCCTTGGAACATGACATCTGTTTAGATTGTGGAATACTGTGGCCCGGGAACCTGACTGAGCCTTGGTTCTGGAACCCTGTGGACTGGGAACATGACTGAGGTTTTATTCGGGAACCCTGTAGCCTGGGAACAAAACTGAGGATTGATTCTGGAAGCCTGTGGCCTGGGAACATGACATCGGTGGATTCTGGAACACTGTGGCCTGGGAACCTGCGAACGGTTTGACTCTGGAACCCTGTGGCCTGGGAACACGAAATCGATTTGATTCCGGAAATCTGAGGCCTGGCAACATGACTGAGGTTTGATTCTGGATCTCTGTGGCCTGGGAAAATGACTGAGGCGTGATTCTGAAGACCTGTGGCCTGGAAACATGACATCTGTTTAGATTGTGGAATACTTTGGCCCGGGAACCTGACTGAGCCTTGGTTCTGGAACACTGTGCACTAGGAACATGACTGAGGTTTTATTCTGGAACCCTGTAGCCTGGGAACATAACTGAGGATTGATTCTGGAACCCTGTGGCCTGGGAACATGACATGGGTGGATTCTGGAACCCTGAGGCCTGGGAACAAGACATCTGTTTAGCTTGTGGAATACTGTGACCCGGGAACCTGACTGAGCCTTGGTTCTGGAACCCTATGTACTGGGAATATGACTGAGGTTTTATTCTGGAACCCTGTAGCCTGGGACCATAACTGAGGATTGATTCTGGAACCCTGTGGCCTGGGAACATGACATGGGTGGATTCTGGAACCCTGAGGCCTGGGAACAAGACATCTGTTTAGATTGTGGAATACTGTGCCCCGGGTACCTGACTGAGCCTTGGTTCTGGAACCCTGTGGACTGGGAACATGGCTGAGGTTTTATTCCGGAACCCTGTAGCCTGCGAACATAACTGAGGATTGATTCTGGAACCCTGTGGCCTGGCAGCATGACATCTGTGGATTCTGGAACTCTGTGGCCTGGGAACCTGCGAACGGTTTGACTCTGGTACCCTGTGGCCTGGGAACATGTCTGAGGTTTGATGGTGGAAACCTGTGGCCTGGCAACATGACTGAGGTTTGATTCTGGAGCCCTGTTTACTGGGAACATTCCTGAGGTTTGATGGCAGAAACCTGTGGACTGGCAACATGACTGAGGTTTGATTTGGAACCCTGTGCACGGGGACCATGACTGAGGCCTGATACTGGAACCCCGTGGCATGGGAACATGACATTGGTTTGATTCTGGAGCCCTGTTTACTGGGAACATGACTGAGGTTTCATGGTTGAATCCTGTGGCCTGGCAACATGATTGAGGTTTGATAGTGGAACCCTCAGGCTTGGGAACATGACTGAGGCTTGATGGTGGAACCGTGGCCTGGCAACAGGACTGAGGTTTGATTGTGGAACCCTCTGGCCCTGGAATATGACTGAGGTTTAATTGTGGAACCCTGTGGCCTGGGAACATGACTGGGATTTGATTTCTGAAACCTGTGTCCAGGGAACATGACTGAGGTTTTATTCTGGAACCCTGTGTCCTGGGAACACGACTGAGGTTTGATTCTGTAACCATGTGGACTGGGAATATGACTGAGGTTTGATTCTGGAAACCATTGGCCTGGGAACATGACTGATGTTAGAATGTGGAATCCTGTGGCCTGGGAACATGACATCGGTTTGGATTCTGGTACCCTGTTGCCTGGGAACATGAAATCGGTTTGATTCTGTAAACCTGAGGTCTGGCAATATGACTGAGGTTTGATTGTGGTACCCTATGGCCTGGCAACATGACTGAGGTTTGATTCTGGATGCCTGTGGCCTGGGAACATGACTGAGGCATGATTCTGGAAACCTGTGGCCTGGGAACATGACATCTGTTTAGATTGTGGAATACTGTGCCCCGGGAACCTGACTGAGCCTGGTTCTGGAACCCTGTGGACTGGGAACATGACTGAGGTTTTATTCTGGAACCCTGTAGCCTGGGACCATAACTGAGGATTGATTCTGGAACCCTGTGGCCTGGGCACATGACAACGGTGGATTCTGGAACCCTGTGGACTAGGAACATGACTGAGGTTTTATTCTGGAACCTTGTAGCCTGGGAACATAACTGAGGATTGATTCTGGAACCCTGTGGCCTGGGAACATGACATGGGTGGATTCTGGAACCCTGAGGCCTGGGAACATGACATCTGTTTAGATTGTGGAATACTGTGCCCTGGGAACGTGACTGAGCCTTGGTTCTGGAACCCTGTGGACTGGGAACATGACTGACGTTTTATTCTGGAACCCTGTAGCCTGGGAACATAACTGAGGATTGATTCTGGAACCCTGTGGCCTGGGAACATGACTGGGATTTGATTTCTGAAACCTGTGTCCAGGGAAAATGACTGAGGTTTTATTCTGGAACCCTGTGTCCTGGGAACACGACTGAGGTTTGATTCTGGAACCATGTGGCCTGGGAATATGACTTAGGTTTGATTCTGGAAACCATTGGCCTGGGAACATGACTGATGTTAGAGTGTGGAATCCTGTGCCCTGGGAACATGACATCGGTTTGGATTCTGGTACCCTGTTGCCTGGAAACATGAAATCGGTTTGATTCTGGAAACCTTAGGCCTGGGAATATGACTGAGGTTTGATGGTGGTACCCTATGGCCTGGCAACATGACTGAGGTTTGATTCTGGATCCCTGTGGCCTGGGAACATGACATCTGTTTAGCTTGTGGAATACTGTGCCCCGGGAACCTGACTGAGCCTTGGTTCTGGACCCCTGTGGACTGGGAACATGACTGAGGTTTTATTCTGGAACCCTGTGTCCTGTTAACATGACATGGGTGGATTCTGGAACCCTGAGGCCTGGGAACATGAAATCTGTTTAGATTGTGGAATATTGTGGCCTGGGAACTTGACTGAGCCTTGGTTCTGGAAACCTGTGGACTGGGAATATGACTGAGGTTTTATTCTGGAGCCGTGTAGCCTGGGAACATAACTGAGGATTCACTTTGGAACCCTGTGGCCCAGGAACATGACATGGGTGGATTCTGGAACCCTGAGGCCTTGGAACATGACATCTGTTTAGATTGTGGAATACTGTGGCCCGGGAACCTGACTGAGCCTTGGTTCTGGAACCCTGTGGACTGGGAACATGACTGAGGTTTTATTCGGGAACCCTGTAGCCTGGGAACAAAACTGAGGATTGATTCTGGAAGCCTGTGGCCTGGGAACATGACATCGGTGGATTCTGGAACACTGTGGCCTGGGAACCTGCGAACGGTTTGACTCTGGAACCCTGTGGCCTGGGAACACGAAATCGATTTGATTCCGGAAATCTGAGGCCTGGCAACATGACTGAGGTTTGATTCTGGATCTCTGTGGCCTGGGAAAATGACTGAGGCGTGATTCTGAAGACCTGTGGCCTGGAAACATGACATCTGTTTAGATTGTGGAATACTTTGGCCCGGGAACCTGACTGAGCCTTGGTTCTGGAACACTGTGCACTAGGAACATGACTGAGGTTTTATTCTGGAACCCTGTAGCCTGGGAACATAACTGAGGATTGATTCTGGAACCCTGTGGCCTGGGAACATGACATGGGTGGATTCTGGAACCCTGAGGCCTGGGAACAAGACATCTGTTTAGCTTGTGGAATACTGTGACCCGGGAACCTGACTGAGCCTTGGTTCTGGAACCCTATGTACTGGGAATATGACTGAGGTTTTATTCTGGAACCCTGTAGCCTGGGACCATAACTGAGGATTGATTCTGGAACCCTGTGGCCTGGGAACATGACATGGGTGGATTCTGGAACCCTGAGGCCTGGGAACAAGACATCTGTTTAGATTGTGGAATACTGTGCCCCGGGTACCTGACTGAGCCTTGGTTCTGGAACCCTGTGGACTGGGAACATGGCTGAGGTTTTATTCCGGAACCCTGTAGCCTGCGAACATAACTGAGGATTGATTCTGGAACCCTGTGGCCTGGCAGCATGACATCTGTGGATTCTGGAACTCTGTGGCCTGGGAACCTGCGAACGGTTTGACTCTGGTACCCTGTGGCCTGGGAACATGTCTGAGGTTTGATGGTGGAAACCTGTGGCCTGGCAACATGACTGAGGATTGATTCTGGAGCCCTGTTTACTGGGAACATTCCTGAGGTTTGATGGCAGAAACCTGTGGACTGGCAACATGACTGAGGTTTGATTTGGAACCCTGTGCACGGGGACCATGACTGAGGCCTGATACTGGAACCCCGTGGCATGGGAACATGACATTGGTTTGATTCTGGAGCCCTGTTTACTGGGAACATGACTGAGGTTTCATGGTTGAATCCTGTGGCCTGGCAACATGATTGAGGTTTGATAGTGGAACCCTCAGGCTTGGGAACATGACTGAGGCTTGATGGTGGAACCGTGGCCTGGCAACAGGACTGAGGTTTGATTGTGGAACCCTCTGGCCCTGGAATATGACTGAGGTTTAATTGTGGAACCCTGTGGCCTGGGAACATGACTGGGATTTGATTTCTGAAACCTGTGTCCAGGGAACATGACTGAGGTTTTATTCTGGAACCCTGTGTCCTGGGAACACGACTGAGGTTTGATTCTGTAACCATGTGGACTGGGAATATGACTGAGGTTTGATTCTGGAAACCATTGGCCTGGGAACATGACTGATGTTAGAATGTGGAATCCTGTGGCCTGGGAACATGACATCGGTTTGGATTCTGGTACCCTGTTGCCTGGGAACATGAAATCGGTTTGATTCTGTAAACCTGAGGTCTGGGAATATGACTGAGGTTTGATTGTGGTACCCTATGGCCTGGCAACATGACTGAGGTTTGATTCTGGATGCCTGTGGCCTGGGAACATGACTGAGGCATGATTCTGGAAACCTGTGGCCTGGGAACATGACATCTGTTTAGATTGTGGAATACTGTGCCCCGGGAACCTGACTGAGCCTTGGTTCTGGAACCCTGTGGACTGGGAACATGACTGAGGTTTTATTCTGGAACCCTGTAGCCTGGGACCATAACTGAGGATTGATTCTGGAACCCTGTGGCCTGGGCACATGACAACGGTGGATTCTGGAACCCTGTGGACTAGGAACATGACTGAGGTTTTATTCTGGAACCTTGTAGCCTGGGAACATAACTGAGGATTGATTCTGGAACCCTGTGGCCTGGGAACATGACATGGGTGGATTCTGGAACCCTGAGGCCTGGGAACATGACATCTGTTTAGATTGTGGAATACTGTGCCCTGGGAACGTGACTGAGCCTTGGTTCTGGAACCCTGTGGACTGGGAACATGACTGACGTTTTATTCTGGAACCCTGTAGCCTGGGAACATAACTGAGGATTGATTCTGGAACCCTGTGGCCTGGGAACATGACTGGGATTTGATTTCTGAAACCTGTGTCCAGGGAAAATGACTGAGGTTTTATTCTGGAACCCTGTGTCCTGGGAACACGACTGAGGTTTGATTCTGGAACCATGTGGCCTGGGAATATGACTTAGGTTTGATTCTGGAAACCATTGGCCTGGGAACATGACTGATGTTAGAGTGTGGAATCCTGTGCCCTGGGAACATGACATCGGTTTGGATTCTGGTACCCTGTTGCCTGGAAACATGAAATCGGTTTGATTCTGGAAACCTTAGGCCTGGGAATATGACTGAGGTTTGATGGTGGTACCCTATGGCCTGGCAACATGACTGAGGTTTGATTCTGGATCCCTGTGGCCTGGGAACATGACATCTGTTTAGCTTGTGGAATACTGTGCCCCGGGAACCTGACTGAGCCTTGGTTCTGGACCCCTGTGGACTGGGAACATGACTGAGGTTTTATTCTGGAACCCTGTGTCCTGTTAACATGACATGGGTGGATTCTGGAACCCTGAGGCCTGGGAACATGAAATCTGTTTAGATTGTGGAATATTGTGGCCTGGGAACTTGACTGAGCCTTGGTTCTGGAAACCTGTGGACTGGGAATATGACTGAGGTTTTATTCTGGAGCCGTGTAGCCTGGGAACATAACTGAGGATTCACTTTGGAACCCTGTGGCCCAGGAACATGACATGGGTGGATTCTGGAACCCTGAGGCCTTGGAACATGACATCTGTTTAGATTGTGGAATACTGTGGCCCGGGAAACTGACTGAGCCTTGGTTCTGGAACCCTGTGGACTGGGAACATGACTGAGGTTTTATTCGGGAACCCTGTAGCCTGGGAACAAAACTGAGGATTGATTCTGGAAGCCTGTGGCCTGGGAACATGACATCGGTGGATTCTGGAACACTGTGGCCTGGGAACCTGCGAACGGTTTGACTCTGGAACCCTGTGGCCTGGGAACACGAAATCGATTTGATTCCGGAAATCTGAGGCCTGGCAACATGACTGAGGTTTGATTCTGGATCTCTGTGGCCTGGGAAAATGACTGAGGCGTGATTCTGAAGACCTGTGGCCTGGAAACATGACATCTGTTTAGATTGTGGAATACTTTGGCCCGGGAACCTGACTGAGCCTTGGTTCTGGAACACTGTGCACTAGGAACATGACTGAGGTTTTATTCTGGAACCCTGTAGCCTGGGAACATAACTGAGGATTGATTCTGGAACCCTGTGGCCTGGGAACATGACATGGGTGGATTCTGGAACCCTGAGGCCTGGGAACAAGACATCTGTTTAGCTTGTGGAATACTGTGACCCGGGAACCTGACTGAGCCTTGGTTCTGGAACCCTATGTACTGGGAATATGACTGAGGTTTTATTCTGGAACCCTGTAGCCTGGGACCATAACTGAGGATTGATTCTGGAACCCTGTGGCCTGGGAACATGACATGGGTGGATTCTGGAACCCTGAGGCCTGGGAACAAGACATCTGTTTAGATTGTGGAATACTGTGCCCCGGGTACCTGACTGAGCCTTGGTTCTGGAACCCTGTGGACTGGGAACATGGCTGAGGTTTTATTCCGGAACCCTGTAGCCTGCGAACATAACTGAGGATTGATTCTGGAACCCTGTGGCCTGGCAGCATGACATCTGTGGATTCTGGAACTCTGTGGCCTGGGAACCTGCGAACGGTTTGACTCTGGTACCCTGTGGCCTGGGAACATGTCTGAGGTTTGATGGTGGAAACCTGTGGCCTGGCAACATGACTGAGGATTGATTCTGGAGCCCTGTTTACTGGGAACATTCCTGAGGTTTGATGGCAGAAACCTGTGGACTGGCAACATGACTGAGGTTTGATTTGGAACCCTGTGCACGGGGACCATGACTGAGGCCTGATACTGGAACCCCGTGGCATGGGAACATGACATTGGTTTGATTCTGGAGCCCTGTTTACTGGGAACATGACTGAGGTTTCATGGTTGAATCCTGTGGCCTGGCAACATGATTGAGGTTTGATAGTGGAACCCTCAGGCTTGGGAACATGACTGAGGCTTGATGGTGGAACCGTGGCCTGGCAACAGGACTGAGGTTTGATTGTGGAACCCTCTGGCCCTGGAATATGACTGAGGTTTAATTGTGGAACCCTGTGGCCTGGGAACATGACTGGGATTTGATTTCTGAAACCTGTGTCCAGGGAACATGACTGAGGTTTTATTCTGGAACCCTGTGTCCTGGGAACACGACTGAGGTTTGATTCTGTAACCATGTGGCCTGGGAATATGACTGAGGTTTGATTCTGGAAACCATTGGCCTGGGAACATGACTGATGTTAGAATGTGGAATCCTGTGGCCTGGGAACATGACATCGGTTTGGATTCTGGTACCCTGTTGCCTGGGAACATGAAATCGGTTTGATTCTGTAAACCTGAGGTCTGGGAATATGACTGAGGTTTGATTGTGGTACCCTATGGCCTGGCAACATGACTGAGGTTTGATTCTGGATGCCTGTGGCCTGGGAACATGACTGAGGCATGATTCTGGAAACCTGTGGCCTGGGAACATGACATCTGTTTAGATTGTGGAATACTGTGCCCCGGGAACCTGACTGAGCCTGGTTCTGGAACCCTGTGGACTGGGAACATGACTGAGGTTTTATTCTGGAACCCTGTAGCCTGGGACCATAACTGAGGATTGATTCTGGAACCCTGTGGCCTGGGCACATGACAACGGTGGATTCTGGAACCCTGTGGACTAGGAACATGACTGAGGTTTTATTCTGGAACCTTGTAGCCTGGGAACATAACTGAGGATTGATTCTGGAACCCTGTGGCCTGGGAACATGACATGGGTGGATTCTGGAACCCTGAGGCCTGGGAACATGACATCTGTTTAGATTGTGGAATACTGTGCCCTGGGAACGTGACTGAGCCTTGGTTCTGGAACCCTGTGGACTGGGAACATGACTGACGTTTTATTCTGGAACCCTGTAGCCTGGGAACATAACTGAGGATTGATTCTGGAACCCTGTGGCCTGGGAACATGACTGGGATTTGATTTCTGAAACCTGTGTCCAGGGAAAATGACTGAGGTTTTATTCTGGAACCCTGTGTCCTGGGAACACGACTGAGGTTTGATTCTGGAACCATGTGGCCTGGGAATATGACTTAGGTTTGATTCTGGAAACCATTGGCCTGGGAACATGACTGATGTTAGAGTGTGGAATCCTGTGCCCTGGGAACATGACATCGGTTTGGATTCTGGTACCCTGTTGCCTGGAAACATGAAATCGGTTTGATTCTGGAAACCTTAGGCCTGGGAATATGACTGAGGTTTGATGGTGGTACCCTATGGCCTGGCAACATGACTGAGGTTTGATTCTGGATCCCTGTGGCCTGGGAACATGACATCTGTTTAGCTTGTGGAATACTGTGCCCCGGGAACCTGACTGAGCCTTGGTTCTGGACCCCTGTGGACTGGGAACATGACTGAGGTTTTATTCTGGAACCCTGTGTCCTGTTAACATGACATGGGTGGATTCTGGAACCCTGAGGCCTGGGAACATGAAATCTGTTTAGATTGTGGAATATTGTGGCCTGGGAACTTGACTGAGCCTTGGTTCTGGAAACCTGTGGACTGGGAATATGACTGAGGTTTTATTCTGGAGCCGTGTAGCCTGGGAACATAACTGAGGATTCACTTTGGAACCCTGTGGCCCAGGAACATGACATGGGTGGATTCTGGAACCCTGAGGCCTTGGAACATGACATCTGTTTAGATTGTGGAATACTGTGGCCCGGGAACCTGACTGAGCCTTGGTTCTGGAACCCTGTGGACTGGGAACATGACTGAGGTTTTATTCGGGAACCCTGTAGCCTGGGAACAAAACTGAGGATTGATTCTGGAAGCCTGTGGCCTGGGAACATGACATCGGTGGATTCTGGAACACTGTGGCCTGGGAACCTGCGAACGGTTTGACTCTGGAACCCTGTGGCCTGGGAACACGAAATCGATTTGATTCCGGAAATCTGAGGCCTGGCAACATGACTGAGGTTTGATTCTGGATCTCTGTGGCCTGGGAAAATGACTGAGGCGTGATTCTGAAGACCTGTGGCCTGGAAACATGACATCTGTTTAGATTGTGGAATACTTTGGCCCGGGAACCTGACTGAGCCTTGGTTCTGGAACACTGTGCACTAGGAACATGACTGAGGTTTTATTCTGGAACCCTGTAGCCTGGGAACATAACTGAGGATTGATTCTGGAACCCTGTGGCCTGGGAACATGACATGGGTGGATTCTGGAACCCTGAGGCCTGGGAACAAGACATCTGTTTAGCTTGTGGAATACTGTGACCCGGGAACCTGACTGAGCCTTGGTTCTGGAACCCTATGTACTGGGAATATGACTGAGGTTTTATTCTGGAACCCTGTAGCCTGGGACCATAACTGAGGATTGATTCTGGAACCCTGTGGCCTGGGAACATGACATGGGTGGATTCTGGAACCCTGAGGCCTGGGAACAAGACATCTGTTTAAATTGTGGAATACTGTGCCCCGGGTACCTGACTGAGCCTTGGTTCTGGAACCCTGTGGACTGGGAACGTGGCTGAGGTTTTATTCCGGAACCCTGTGGCCTGCGAACATAACTGAGGATTGATTCTGGAACCCTGTGGCCTGGCAGCATGACATCTGTGGATTCTGGAACTCTGTGGCCTGGGAACCTGCGAACGGTTTGACTCTGGTACCCTGTGGCCTGGGAACATGTCTGAGGTTTGATGGTGGAAACCTGTGGCCTGGCAACATGACTGAGGATTGATTCTGGAGCCCTGTTTACTGGGAACATTCCTGAGGTTTGATGGCAGAAACCTGTGGACTGGCAACATGACTGAGGTTTGATTTGGAACCCTGTGCACGGGGACCATGACTGAGGCCTGATACTGGAACCCCGTGGCATGGGAACATGACATTGGTTTGATTCTGGAGCCCTGTTTACTGGGAACATGACTGAGGTTTCATGGTTGAATCCTGTGGCCTGGCAACATGATTGAGGTTTGATAGTGGAACCCTCAGGCTTGGGAACATGACTGAGGCTTGATGGTGGAACCGTGGCCTGGCAACAGGACTGAGGTTTGATTGTGGAACCCTCTGGCCCTGGAATATGACTGAGGTTTAATTGTGGAACCCTGTGGCCTGGGAACATGACTGGGATTTGATTTCTGAAACCTGTGTCCAGGGAACATGACTGAGGTTTTATTCTGGAACCCTGTGTCCTGGGAACACGACTGAGGTTTGATTCTGTAACCATGTGGCCTGGGAATATGACTGAGGTTTGATTCTGGAAACCATTGGCCTGGGAACATGACTGATGTTAGAATGTGGAATCCTGTGGCCTGGGAACATGACATCGGTTTGGATTCTGGTACCCTGTTGCCTGGGAACATGAAATCGGTTTGATTCTGTAAACCTGAGGTCTGGGAATATGACTGAGGTTTGATTGTGGTACCCTATGGCCTGGCAACATGACTGAGGTTTGATTCTGGATGCCTGTGGCCTGGGAACATGACTGAGGCATGATTCTGGAAACCTGTGGCCTGGGAACATGACATCTGTTTAGATTGTGGAATACTGTGCCCCGGGAACCTGACTGAGCCTGGTTCTGGAACCCTGTGGACTGGGAACATGACTGAGGTTTTATTCTGGAACCCTGTAGCCTGGGACCATAACTGAGGATTGATTCTGGAACCCTGTGGCCTGGGCACATGACAACGGTGGATTCTGGAACCCTGTGGACTAGGAACATGACTGAGGTTTTATTCTGGAACCTTGTAGCCTGGGAACATAACTGAGGATTGATTCTGGAACCCTGTGGCCTGGGAACATGACATGGGTGGATTCTGGAACCCTGAGGCCTGGGAACATGACATCTGTTTAGATTGTGGAATACTGTGCCCTGGGAACGTGACTGAGCCTTGGTTCTGGAACCCTGTGGACTGGGAACATGACTGACGTTTTATTCTGGAACCCTGTAGCCTGGGAACATAACTGAGGATTGATTCTGGAACCCTGTGGCCTGGGAACATGACTGGGATTTGATTTCTGAAACCTGTGTCCAGGGAAAATGACTGAGGTTTTATTCTGGAACCCTGTGTCCTGGGAACACGACTGAGGTTTGATTCTGGAACCATGTGGCCTGGGAATATGACTTAGGTTTGATTCTGGAAACCATTGGCCTGGGAACATGACTGATGTTAGAGTGTGGAATCCTGTGCCCTGGGAACATGACATCGGTTTGGATTCTGGTACCCTGTTGCCTGGAAACATGAAATCGGTTTGATTCTGGAAACCTTAGGCCTGGGAATATGACTGAGGTTTGATGGTGGTACCCTATGGCCTGGCAACATGACTGAGGTTTGATTCTGGATCCCTGTGGCCTGGGAACATGACATCTGTTTAGCTTGTGGAATACTGTGCCCCGGGAACCTGACTGAGCCTTGGTTCTGGACCCCTGTGGACTGGGAACATGACTGAGGTTTTATTCTGGAACCCTGTGTCCTGTTAACATGACATGGGTGGATTCTGGAACCCTGAGGCCTGGGAACATGAAATCTGTTTAGATTGTGGAATATTGTGGCCTGGGAACTTGACTGAGCCTTGGTTCTGGAAACCTGTGGACTGGGAATATGACTGAGGTTTTATTCTGGAGCCGTGTAGCCTGGGAACATAACTGAGGATTCACTTTGGAACCCTGTGGCCCAGGAACATGACATGGGTGGATTCTGGAACCCTGAGGCCTTGGAACATGACATCTGTTTAGATTGTGGAATACTGTGGCCCGGGAACCTGACTGAGCCTTGGTTCTGGAACCCTGTGGACTGGGAACATGACTGAGGTTTTATTCGGGAACCCTGTAGCCTGGGAACAAAACTGAGGATTGATTCTGGAAGCCTGTGGCCTGGGAACATGACATCGGTGGATTCTGGAACACTGTGGCCTGGGAACCTGCGAACGGTTTGACTCTGGAACCCTGTGGCCTGGGAACACGAAATCGATTTGATTCCGGAAATCTGAGGCCTGGCAACATGACTGAGGTTTGATTCTGGATCTCTGTGGCCTGGGAAAATGACTGAGGCGTGATTCTGAAGACCTGTGGCCTGGAAACATGACATCTGTTTAGATTGTGGAATACTTTGGCCCGGGAACCTGACTGAGCCTTGGTTCTGGAACACTGTGCACTAGGAACATGACTGAGGTTTTATTCTGGAACCCTGTAGCCTGGGAACATAACTGAGGATTGATTCTGGAACCCTGTGGCCTGGGAACATGACATGGGTGGATTCTGGAACCCTGAGGCCTGGGAACAAGACATCTGTTTAGCTTGTGGAATACTGTGACCCGGGAACCTGACTGAGCCTTGGTTCTGGAACCCTATGTACTGGGAATATGACTGAGGTTTTATTCTGGAACCCTGTAGCCTGGGACCATAACTGAGGATTGATTCTGGAACCCTGTGGCCTGGGAACATGACATGGGTGGATTCTGGAACCCTGAGGCCTGGGAACAAGACATCTGTTTAGATTGTGGAATACTGTGCCCCGGGTACCTGACTGAGCCTTGGTTCTGGAACCCTGTGGACTGGGAACATGGCTGAGGTTTTATTCCGGAACCCTGTAGCCTGCGAACATAACTGAGGATTGATTCTGGAACCCTGTGGCCTGGCAGCATGACATCTGTGGATTCTGGAACTCTGTGGCCTGGGAACCTGCGAACGGTTTGACTCTGGTACCCTGTGGCCTGGGAACATGTCTGAGGTTTGATGGTGGAAACCTGTGGCCTGGCAACATGACTGAGGATTGATTCTGGAGCCCTGTTTACTGGGAACATTCCTGAGGTTTGATGGCAGAAACCTGTGGACTGGCAACATGACTGAGGTTTGATTTGGAACCCTGTGCACGGGGACCATGACTGAGGCCTGATACTGGAACCCCGTGGCATGGGAACATGACATTGGTTTGATTCTGGAGCCCTGTTTACTGGGAACATGACTGAGGTTTCATGGTTGAATCCTGTGGCCTGGCAACATGATTGAGGTTTGATAGTGGAACCCTCAGGCTTGGGAACATGACTGAGGCTTGATGGTGGAACCGTGGCCTGGCAACAGGACTGAGGTTTGATTGTGGAACCCTCTGGCCCTGGAATATGACTGAGGTTTAATTGTGGAACCCTGTGGCCTGGGAACATGACTGGGATTTGATTTCTGAAACCTGTGTCCAGGGAACATGACTGAGGTTTTATTCTGGAACCCTGTGTCCTGGGAACACGACTGAGGTTTGATTCTGTAACCATGTGGACTGGGAATATGACTGAGGTTTGATTCTGGAAACCATTGGCCTGGGAACATGACTGATGTTAGAATGTGGAATCCTGTGGCCTGGGAACATGACATCGGTTTGGATTCTGGTACCCTGTTGCCTGGGAACATGAAATCGGTTTGATTCTGTAAACCTGAGGTCTGGGAATATGACTGAGGTTTGATTGTGGTACCCTATGGCCTGGCAACATGACTGAGGTTTGATTCTGGATGCCTGTGGCCTGGGAACATGACTGAGGCATGATTCTGGAAACCTGTGGCCTGGGAACATGACATCTGTTTAGATTGTGGAATACTGTGCCCCGGGAACCTGACTGAGCCTGGTTCTGGAACCCTGTGGACTGGGAACATGACTGAGGTTTTATTCTGGAACCCTGTAGCCTGGGACCATAACTGAGGATTGATTCTGGAACCCTGTGGCCTGGGCACATGACAACGGTGGATTCTGGAACCCTGTGGACTAGGAACATGACTGAGGTTTTATTCTGGAACCTTGTAGCCTGGGAACATAACTGAGGATTGATTCTGGAACCCTGTGGCCTGGGAACATGACATGGGTGGATTCTGGAACCCTGAGGCCTGGGAACATGACATCTGTTTAGATTGTGGAATACTGTGCCCTGGGAACGTGACTGAGCCTTGGTTCTGGAACCCTGTGGACTGGGAACATGACTGACGTTTTATTCTGGAACCCTGTAGCCTGGGAACATAACTGAGGATTGATTCTGGAACCCTGTGGCCTGGGAACATGACTGGGATTTGATTTCTGAAACCTGTGTCCAGGGAAAATGACTGAGGTTTTATTCTGGAACCCTGTGTCCTGGGAACACGACTGAGGTTTGATTCTGGAACCATGTGGCCTGGGAATATGACTTAGGTTTGATTCTGGAAACCATTGGCCTGGGAACATGACTGATGTTAGAGTGTGGAATCCTGTGCCCTGGGAACATGACATCGGTTTGGATTCTGGTACCCTGTTGCCTGGAAACATGAAATCGGTTTGATTCTGGAAACCTTAGGCCTGGGAATATGACTGAGGTTTGATGGTGGTACCCTATGGCCTGGCAACATGACTGAGGTTTGATTCTGGATCCCTGTGGCCTGGGAACATGACATCTGTTTAGCTTGTGGAATACTGTGCCCCGGGAACCTGACTGAGCCTTGGTTCTGGACCCCTGTGGACTGGGAACATGACTGAGGTTTTATTCTGGAACCCTGTGTCCTGTTAACATGACATGGGTGGATTCTGGAACCCTGAGGCCTGGGAACATGAAATCTGTTTAGATTGTGGAATATTGTGGCCTGGGAACTTGACTGAGCCTTGGTTCTGGAAACCTGTGGACTGGGAATATGACTGAGGTTTTATTCTGGAGCCGTGTAGCCTGGGAACATAACTGAGGATTCACTTTGGAACCCTGTGGCCCAGGAACATGACATGGGTGGATTCTGGAACCCTGAGGCCTTGGAACATGACATCTGTTTAGATTGTGGAATACTGTGGCCCGGGAACCTGACTGAGCCTTGGTTCTGGAACCCTGTGGACTGGGAACATGACTGAGGTTTTATTCGGGAACCCTGTAGCCTGGGAACAAAACTGAGGATTGATTCTGGAAGCCTGTGGCCTGGGAACATGACATCGGTGGATTCTGGAACACTGTGGCCTGGGAACCTGCGAACGGTTTGACTCTGGAACCCTGTGGCCTGGGAACACGAAATCGATTTGATTCCGGAAATCTGAGGCCTGGCAACATGACTGAGGTTTGATTCTGGATCTCTGTGGCCTGGGAAAATGACTGAGGCGTGATTCTGAAGACCTGTGGCCTGGAAACATGACATCTGTTTAGATTGTGGAATACTTTGGCCCGGGAACCTGACTGAGCCTTGGTTCTGGAACACTGTGCACTAGGAACATGACTGAGGTTTTATTCTGGAACCCTGTAGCCTGGGAACATAACTGAGGATTGATTCTGGAACCCTGTGGCCTGGGAACATGACATGGGTGGATTCTGGAACCCTGAGGCCTGGGAACAAGACATCTGTTTAGCTTGTGGAATACTGTGACCCGGGAACCTGACTGAGCCTTGGTTCTGGAACCCTATGTACTGGGAATATGACTGAGGTTTTATTCTGGAACCCTGTAGCCTGGGACCATAACTGAGGATTGATTCTGGAACCCTGTGGCCTGGGAACATGACATGGGTGGATTCTGGAACCCTGAGGCCTGGGAACAAGACATCTGTTTAGATTGTGGAATACTGTGCCCCGGGTACCTGACTGAGCCTTGGTTCTGGAACCCTGTGGACTGGGAACATGGCTGAGGTTTTATTCCGGAACCCTGTAGCCTGCGAACATAACTGAGGATTGATTCTGGAACCCTGTGGCCTGGCAGCATGACATCTGTGGATTCTGGAACTCTGTGGCCTGGGAACCTGCGAACGGTTTGACTCTGGTACCCTGTGGCCTGGGAACATGTCTGAGGTTTGATGGTGGAAACCTGTGGCCTGGCAACATGACTGAGGATTGATTCTGGAGCCCTGTTTACTGGGAACATTCCTGAGGTTTGATGGCAGAAACCTGTGGACTGGCAACATGACTGAGGTTTGATTTGGAACCCTGTGCACGGGGACCATGACTGAGGCCTGATACTGGAACCCCGTGGCATGGGAACATGACATTGGTTTGATTCTGGAGCCCTGTTTACTGGGAACATGACTGAGGTTTCATGGTTGAATCCTGTGGCCTGGCAACATGATTGAGGTTTGATAGTGGAACCCTCAGGCTTGGGAACATGACTGAGGCTTGATGGTGGAACCGTGGCCTGGCAACAGGACTGAGGTTTGATTGTGGAACCCTCTGGCCCTGGAATATGACTGAGGTTTAATTGTGGAACCCTGTGGCCTGGGAACATGACTGGGATTTGATTTCTGAAACCTGTGTCCAGGGAACATGACTGAGGTTTTATTCTGGAACCCTGTGTCCTGGGAACACGACTGAGGTTTGATTCTGTAACCATGTGGACTGGGAATATGACTGAGGTTTGATTCTGGAAACCATTGGCCTGGGAACATGACTGATGTTAGAATGTGGAATCCTGTGGCCTGGGAACATGACATCGGTTTGGATTCTGGTACCCTGTTGCCTGGGAACATGAAATCGGTTTGATTCTGTAAACCTGAGGTCTGGGAATATGACTGAGGTTTGATTGTGGTACCCTATGGCCTGGCAACATGACTGAGGTTTGATTCTGGATGCCTGTGGCCTGGGAACATGACTGAGGCATGATTCTGGAAACCTGTGGCCTGGGAACATGACATCTGTTTAGATTGTGGAATACTGTGCCCCGGGAACCTGACTGAGCCTGGTTCTGGAACCCTGTGGACTGGGAACATGACTGAGGTTTTATTCTGGAACCCTGTAGCCTGGGACCATAACTGAGGATTGATTCTGGAACCCTGTGGCCTGGGCACATGACAACGGTGGATTCTGGAACCCTGTGGACTAGGAACATGACTGAGGTTTTATTCTGGAACCTTGTAGCCTGGGAACATAACTGAGGATTGATTCTGGAACCCTGTGGCCTGGGAACATGACATGGGTGGATTCTGGAACCCTGAGGCCTGGGAACATGACATCTGTTTAGATTGTGGAATACTGTGCCCTGGGAACGTGACTGAGCCTTGGTTCTGGAACCCTGTGGACTGGGAACATGACTGACGTTTTATTCTGGAACCCTGTAGCCTGGGAACATAACTGAGGATTGATTCTGGAACCCTGTGGCCTGGGAACATGACTGGGATTTGATTTCTGAAACCTGTGTCCAGGGAAAATGACTGAGGTTTTATTCTGGAACCCTGTGTCCTGGGAACACGACTGAGGTTTGATTCTGGAACCATGTGGCCTGGGAATATGACTTAGGTTTGATTCTGGAAACCATTGGCCTGGGAACATGACTGATGTTAGAGTGTGGAATCCTGTGCCCTGGGAACATGACATCGGTTTGGATTCTGGTACCCTGTTGCCTGGAAACATGAAATCGGTTTGATTCTGGAAACCTTAGGCCTGGGAATATGACTGAGGTTTGATGGTGGTACCCTATGGCCTGGCAACATGACTGAGGTTTGATTCTGGATCCCTGTGGCCTGGGAACATGACATCTGTTTAGCTTGTGGAATACTGTGCCCCGGGAACCTGACTGAGCCTTGGTTCTGGACCCCTGTGGACTGGGAACATGACTGAGGTTTTATTCTGGAACCCTGTGTCCTGTTAACATGACATGGGTGGATTCTGGAACCCTGAGGCCTGGGAACATGAAATCTGTTTAGATTGTGGAATATTGTGGCCTGGGAACTTGACTGAGCCTTGGTTCTGGAAACCTGTGGACTGGGAATATGACTGAGGTTTTATTCTGGAGCCGTGTAGCCTGGGAACATAACTGAGGATTCACTTTGGAACCCTGTGGCCCAGGAACATGACATGGGTGGATTCTGGAACCCTGAGGCCTTGGAACATGACATCTGTTTAGATTGTGGAATACTGTGGCCCGGGAACCTGACTGAGCCTTGGTTCTGGAACCCTGTGGACTGGGAACATGACTGAGGTTTTATTCGGGAACCCTGTAGCCTGGGAACAAAACTGAGGATTGATTCTGGAAGCCTGTGGCCTGGGAACATGACATCGGTGGATTCTGGAACACTGTGGCCTGGGAACCTGCGAACGGTTTGACTCTGGAACCCTGTGGCCTGGGAACACGAAATCGATTTGATTCCGGAAATCTGAGGCCTGGCAACATGACTGAGGTTTGATTCTGGATCTCTGTGGCCTGGGAAAATGACTGAGGCGTGATTCTGAAGACCTGTGGCCTGGAAACATGACATCTGTTTAGATTGTGGAATACTTTGGCCCGGGAACCTGACTGAGCCTTGGTTCTGGAACACTGTGCACTAGGAACATGACTGAGGTTTTATTCTGGAACCCTGTAGCCTGGGAACATAACTGAGGATTGATTCTGGAACCCTGTGGCCTGGGAACATGACATGGGTGGATTCTGGAACCCTGAGGCCTGGGAACAAGACATCTGTTTAGCTTGTGGAATACTGTGACCCGGGAACCTGACTGAGCCTTGGTTCTGGAACCCTATGTACTGGGAATATGACTGAGGTTTTATTCTGGAACCCTGTAGCCTGGGACCATAACTGAGGATTGATTCTGGAACCCTGTGGCCTGGGAACATGACATGGGTGGATTCTGGAACCCTGAGGCCTGGGAACAAGACATCTGTTTAGATTGTGGAATACTGTGCCCCGGGTACCTGACTGAGCCTTGGTTCTGGAACCCTGTGGACTGGGAACATGGCTGAGGTTTTATTCTGGAACCCTGTAGCCTGCGAACATAACTGAGGATTGATTCTGGAACCCTGTGGCCTGGCAGCATGACATCTGTGGATTCTGGAACTCTGTGGCCTGGGAACCTGCGAACGGTTTGACTCTGGTACCCTGTGGCCTGGGAACATGTCTGAGGTTTGATGGTGGAAACCTGTGGCCTGGCAACATGACTGAGGATTGATTCTGGAGCCCTGTTTACTGGGAACATTCCTGAGGTTTGATGGCAGAAACCTGTGGACTGGCAACATGACTGAGGTTTGATTTGGAACCCTGTGCACGGGGACCATGACTGAGGCCTGATACTGGAACCCCGTGGCATGGGAACATGACATTGGTTTGATTCTGGAGCCCTGTTTACTGGGAACATGACTGAGGTTTCATGGTTGAATCCTGTGGCCTGGCAACATGATTGAGGTTTGATAGTGGAACCCTCAGGCTTGGGAACATGACTGAGGCTTGATGGTGGAACCGTGGCCTGGCAACAGGACTGAGGTTTGATTGTGGAACCCTCTGGCCCTGGAATATGACTGAGGTTTAATTGTGGAACCCTGTGGCCTGGGAACAGGACTGGGATTTGATTTCTGAAACCTGTGTCCAGGGAACATGACTGAGGTTTTATTCTGGAACCCTGTGTCCTGGGAACACGACTGAGGTTTGATTCTGTAACCATGTGGACTGGGAATATGACTGAGGTTTGATTCTGGAAACCATTGGCCTGGGAACATGACTGATGTTAGAATGTGGAATCCTGTGGCCTGGGAACATGACATCGGTTTGGATTCTGGTACCCTGTTGCCTGGGAACATGAAATCGGTTTGATTCTGTAAACCTGAGGTCTGGGAATATGACTGAGGTTTGATTGTGGTACCCTATGGCCTGGCAACATGACTGAGGTTTGATTCTGGATGCCTGTGGCCTGGGAACATGACTGAGGCATGATTCTGGAAACCTGTGGCCTGGGAACATGACATCTGTTTAGATTGTGGAATACTGTGCCCCGGGAACCTGACTGAGCCTGGTTCTGGAACCCTGTGGACTGGGAACATGACTGAGGTTTTATTCTGGAACCCTGTAGCCTGGGACCATAACTGAGGATTGATTCTGGAACCCTGTGGCCTGGGCACATGACAACGGTGGATTCTGGAACCCTGTGGACTAGGAACATGACTGAGGTTTTATTCTGGAACCTTGTAGCCTGGGAACATAACTGAGGATTGATTCTGGAACCCTGTGGCCTGGGAACATGACATGGGTGGATTCTGGAACCCTGAGGCCTGGGAACATGACATCTGTTTAGATTGTGGAATACTGTGCCCTGGGAACGTGACTGAGCCTTGGTTCTGGAACCCTGTGGACTGGGAACATGACTGACGTTTTATTCTGGAACCCTGTAGCCTGGGAACATAACTGAGGATTGATTCTGGAACCCTGTGGCCTGGGAACATGACTGGGATTTGATTTCTGAAACCTGTGTCCAGGGAAAATGACTGAGGTTTTATTCTGGAACCCTGTGTCCTGGGAACACGACTGAGGTTTGATTCTGGAACCATGTGGCCTGGGAATATGACTTAGGTTTGATTCTGGAAACCATTGGCCTGGGAACATGACTGATGTTAGAGTGTGGAATCCTGTGCCCTGGGAACATGACATCGGTTTGGATTCTGGTACCCTGTTGCCTGGAAACATGAAATCGGTTTGATTCTGGAAACCTTAGGCCTGGGAATATGACTGAGGTTTGATGGTGGTACCCTATGGCCTGGCAACATGACTGAGGTTTGATTCTGGATCCCTGTGGCCTGGGAACATGACATCTGTTTAGCTTGTGGAATACTGTGCCCCGGGAACCTGACTGAGCCTTGGTTCTGGACCCCTGTGGACTGGGAACATGACTGAGGTTTTATTCTGGAACCCTGTGTCCTGTTAACATGACATGGGTGGATTCTGGAACCCTGAGGCCTGGGAACATGAAATCTGTTTAGATTGTGGAATATTGTGGCCTGGGAACTTGACTGAGCCTTGGTTCTGGAAACCTGTGGACTGGGAATATGACTGAGGTTTTATTCTGGAGCCGTGTAGCCTGGGAACATAACTGAGGATTCACTTTGGAACCCTGTGGCCCAGGAACATGACATGGGTGGATTCTGGAACCCTGAGGCCTTGGAACATGACATCTGTTTAGATTGTGGAATACTGTGGCCCGGGAACCTGACTGAGCCTTGGTTCTGGAACCCTGTGGACTGGGAACATGACTGAGGTTTTATTCGGGAACCCTGTAGCCTGGGAACAAAACTGAGGATTGATTCTGGAAGCCTGTGGCCTGGGAACATGACATCGGTGGATTCTGGAACACTGTGGCCTGGGAACCTGCGAACGGTTTGACTCTGGAACCCTGTGGCCTGGGAACACGAAATCGATTTGATTCCGGAAATCTGAGGCCTGGCAACATGACTGAGGTTTGATTCTGGATCTCTGTGGCCTGGGAAAATGACTGAGGCGTGATTCTGAAGACCTGTGGCCTGGAAACATGACATCTGTTTAGATTGTGGAATACTTTGGCCCGGGAACCTGACTGAGCCTTGGTTCTGGAACACTGTGCACTAGGAACATGACTGAGGTTTTATTCTGGAACCCTGTAGCCTGGGAACATAACTGAGGATTGATTCTGGAACCCTGTGGCCTGGGAACATGACATGGGTGGATTCTGGAACCCTGAGGCCTGGGAACAAGACATCTGTTTAGCTTGTGGAATACTGTGACCCGGGAACCTGACTGAGCCTTGGTTCTGGAACCCTATGTACTGGGAATATGACTGAGGTTTTATTCTGGAACCCTGTAGCCTGGGACCATAACTGAGGATTGATTCTGGAACCCTGTGGCCTGGGAACATGACATGGGTGGATTCTGGAACCCTGAGGCCTGGGAACAAGACATCTGTTTAGATTGTGGAATACTGTGCCCCGGGTACCTGACTGAGCCTTGGTTCTGGAACCCTGTGGACTGGGAACATGGCTGAGGTTTTATTCCGGAACCCTGTAGCCTGCGAACATAACTGAGGATTGATTCTGGAACCCTGTGGCCTGGCAGCATGACATCTGTGGATTCTGGAACTCTGTGGCCTGGGAACCTGCGAACGGTTTGACTCTGGTACCCTGTGGCCTGGGAACATGTCTGAGGTTTGATGGTGGAAACCTGTGGCCTGGCAACATGACTGAGGATTGATTCTGGAGCCCTGTTTACTGGGAACATTCCTGAGGTTTGATGGCAGAAACCTGTGGACTGGCAACATGACTGAGGTTTGATTTGGAACCCTGTGCACGGGGACCATGACTGAGGCCTGATACTGGAACCCCGTGGCATGGGAACATGACATTGGTTTGATTCTGGAGCCCTGTTTACTGGGAACATGACTGAGGTTTCATGGTTGAATCCTGTGGCCTGGCAACATGATTGAGGTTTGATAGTGGAACCCTCAGGCTTGGGAACATGACTGAGGCTTGATGGTGGAACCGTGGCCTGGCAACAGGACTGAGGTTTGATTGTGGAACCCTCTGGCCCTGGAATATGACTGAGGTTTAATTGTGGAACCCTGTGGCCTGGGAACATGACTGGGATTTGATTTCTGAAACCTGTGTCCAGGGAACATGACTGAGGTTTTATTCTGGAACCCTGTGTCCTGGGAACACGACTGAGGTTTGATTCTGTAACCATGTGGACTGGGAATATGACTGAGGTTTGATTCTGGAAACCATTGGCCTGGGAACATGACTGATGTTAGAATGTGGAATCCTGTGGCCTGGGAACATGACATCGGTTTGGATTCTGGTACCCTGTTGCCTGGGAACATGAAATCGGTTTGATTCTGTAAACCTGAGGTCTGGGAATATGACTGAGGTTTGATTGTGGTACCCTATGGCCTGGCAACATGACTGAGGTTTGATTCTGGATGCCTGTGGCCTGGGAACATGACTGAGGCATGATTCTGGAAACCTGTGGCCTGGGAACATGACATCTGTTTAGATTGTGGAATACTGTGCCCCGGGAACCTGACTGAGCCTGGTTCTGGAACCCTGTGGACTGGGAACATGACTGAGGTTTTATTCTGGAACCCTGTAGCCTGGGACCATAACTGAGGATTGATTCTGGAACCCTGTGGCCTGGGCACATGACAACGGTGGATTCTGGAACCCTGTGGACTAGGAACATGACTGAGGTTTTATTCTGGAACCTTGTAGCCTGGGAACATAACTGAGGATTGATTCTGGAACCCTGTGGCCTGGGAACATGACATGGGTGGATTCTGGAACCCTGAGGCCTGGGAACATGACATCTGTTTAGATTGTGGAATACTGTGCCCTGGGAACGTGACTGAGCCTTGGTTCTGGAACCCTGTGGACTGGGAACATGACTGACGTTTTATTCTGGAACCCTGTAGCCTGGGAACATAACTGAGGATTGATTCTGGAACCCTGTGGCCTGGGAACATGACTGGGATTTGATTTCTGAAACCTGTGTCCAGGGAAAATGACTGAGGTTTTATTCTGGAACCCTGTGTCCTGGGAACACGACTGAGGTTTGATTCTGGAACCATGTGGCCTGGGAATATGACTTAGGTTTGATTCTGGAAACCATTGGCCTGGGAACATGACTGATGTTAGAGTGTGGAATCCTGTGCCCTGGGAACATGACATCGGTTTGGATTCTGGTACCCTGTTGCCTGGAAACATGAAATCGGTTTGATTCTGGAAACCTTAGGCCTGGGAATATGACTGAGGTTTGATGGTGGTACCCTATGGCCTGGCAACATGACTGAGGTTTGATTCTGGATCCCTGTGGCCTGGGAACATGACATCTGTTTAGCTTGTGGAATACTGTGCCCCGGGAACCTGACTGAGCCTTGGTTCTGGACCCCTGTGGACTGGGAACATGACTGAGGTTTTATTCTGGAACCCTGTGTCCTGTTAACATGACATGGGTGGATTCTGGAACCCTGAGGCCTGGGAACATGAAATCTGTTTAGATTGTGGAATATTGTGGCCTGGGAACTTGACTGAGCCTTGGTTCTGGAAACCTGTGGACTGGGAATATGACTGAGGTTTTATTCTGGAGCCGTGTAGCCTGGGAACATAACTGAGGATTCACTTTGGAACCCTGTGGCCCAGGAACATGACATGGGTGGATTCTGGAACCCTGAGGCCTTGGAACATGACATCTGTTTAGATTGTGGAATACTGTGGCCCGGGAACCTGACTGAGCCTTGGTTCTGGAACCCTGTGGACTGGGAACATGACTGAGGTTTTATTCGGGAACCCTGTAGCCTGGGAACAAAACTGAGGATTGATTCTGGAAGCCTGTGGCCTGGGAACATGACATCGGTGGATTCTGGAACACTGTGGCCTGGGAACCTGCGAACGGTTTGACTCTGGAACCCTGTGGCCTGGGAACACGAAATCGATTTGATTCCGGAAATCTGAGGCCTGGCAACATGACTGAGGTTTGATTCTGGATCTCTGTGGCCTGGGAAAATGACTGAGGCGTGATTCTGAAGACCTGTGGCCTGGAAACATGACATCTGTTTAGATTGTGGAATACTTTGGCCCGGGAACCTGACTGAGCCTTGGTTCTGGAACACTGTGCACTAGGAACATGACTGAGGTTTTATTCTGGAACCCTGTAGCCTGGGAACATAACTGAGGATTGATTCTGGAACCCTGTGGCCTGGGAACATGACATGGGTGGATTCTGGAACCCTGAGGCCTGGGAACAAGACATCTGTTTAGCTTGTGGAATACTGTGACCCGGGAACCTGACTGAGCCTTGGTTCTGGAACCCTATGTACTGGGAATATGACTGAGGTTTTATTCTGGAACC
Organism: Balaenoptera physalus; assembly: GCF_965194825.1. NCBI lineage: Eukaryota > Metazoa > Chordata > Mammalia > Artiodactyla > Balaenopteridae > Balaenoptera > Balaenoptera physalus. Next base: position 131,972 of record NW_028126467.1, read on the forward strand.
CTGTAGCCTGGGACCATAACTGAGGATTGATTCTGGAACCCTGTGGCCTGGGAACATGACATGGGTGGATTCTGGAACCCTGAGGCCTGGGAACAAGACATCTGTTTAGATTGTGGAATACTGTGCCCCGGGTACCTGACTGAGCCTTGGTTCTGGAACCCTGTGGACTGGGAACATGGCTGAGGTTTTATTCCGGAACCCTGTAGCCTGCGAACATAACTGAGGATTGATTCTGGAACCCTGTGGCCTGGCAGCATGACATCTGTGGATTCTGGAACTCTGTGGCCTGGGAACCTGCGAACGGTTTGACTCTGGTACCCTGTGGCCTGGGAACATGTCTGAGGTTTGATGGTGGAAACCTGTGGCCTGGCAACATGACTGAGGATTGATTCTGGAGCCCTGTTTACTGGGAACATTCCTGAGGTTTGATGGCAGAAACCTGTGGACTGGCAACATGACTGAGGTTTGATTTGGAACCCTGTGCACGGGGACCATGACTGAGGCCTGATACTGGAACCCCGTGGCATGGGAACATGACATTGGTTTGATTCTGGAGCCCTGTTTACTGGGAACATGACTGAGGTTTCATGGTTGAATCCTGTGGCCTGGCAACATGATTGAGGTTTGATAGTGGAACCCTCAGGCTTGGGAACATGACTGAGGCTTGATGGTGGAACCGTGGCCTGGCAACAGGACTGAGGTTTGATTGTGGAACCCTCTGGCCCTGGAATATGACTGAGGTTTAATTGTGGAACCCTGTGGCCTGGGAACATGACTGGGATTTGATTTCTGAAACCTGTGTCCAGGGAACATGACTGAGGTTTTATTCTGGAACCCTGTGTCCTGGGAACACGACTGAGGTTTGATTCTGTAACCATGTGGACTGGGAATATGACTGAGGTTTGATTCTGGAAACCATTGGCCTGGGAACATGACTGATGTTAGAATGTGGAATCCTGTGGCCTGGGAACATGACATCGGTTTGGATTCTGGTACCCTGTTGCCTGGGAACATGAAATCGGTTTGATTCTGTAAACCTGAGGTCTGGGAATATGACTGAGGTTTGATTGTGGTACCCTATGGCCTGGCAACATGACTGAGGTTTGATTCTGGATGCCTGTGGCCTGGGAACATGACTGAGGCATGATTCTGGAAACCTGTGGCCTGGGAACATGACATCTGTTTAGATTGTGGAATACTGTGCCCCGGGAACCTGACTGAGCCTGGTTCTGGAACCCTGTGGACTGGGAACATGACTGAGGTTTTATTCTGGAACCCTGTAGCCTGGGACCATAACTGAGGATTGATTCTGGAACCCTGTGGCCTGGGCACATGACAACGGTGGATTCTGGAACCCTGTGGACTAGGAACATGACTGAGGTTTTATTCTGGAACCTTGTAGCCTGGGAACATAACTGAGGATTGATTCTGGAACCCTGTGGCCTGGGAACATGACATGGGTGGATTCTGGAACCCTGAGGCCTGGGAACATGACATCTGTTTAGATTGTGGAATACTGTGCCCTGGGAACGTGACTGAGCCTTGGTTCTGGAACCCTGTGGACTGGGAACATGACTGACGTTTTATTCTGGAACCCTGTAGCCTGGGAACATAACTGAGGATTGATTCTGGAACCCTGTGGCCTGGGAACATGACTGGGATTTGATTTCTGAAACCTGTGTCCAGGGAAAATGACTGAGGTTTTATTCTGGAACCCTGTGTCCTGGGAACACGACTGAGGTTTGATTCTGGAACCATGTGGCCTGGGAATATGACTTAGGTTTGATTCTGGAAACCATTGGCCTGGGAACATGACTGATGTTAGAGTGTGGAATCCTGTGCCCTGGGAACATGACATCGGTTTGGATTCTGGTACCCTGTTGCCTGGAAACATGAAATCGGTTTGATTCTGGAAACCTTAGGCCTGGGAATATGACTGAGGTTTGATGGTGGTACCCTATGGCCTGGCAACATGACTGAGGTTTGATTCTGGATCCCTGTGGCCTGGGAACATGACATCTGTTTAGCTTGTGGAATACTGTGCCCCGGGAACCTGACTGAGCCTTGGTTCTGGACCCCTGTGGACTGGGAACATGACTGAGGTTTTATTCTGGAACCCTGTGTCCTGTTAACATGACATGGGTGGATTCTGGAACCCTGAGGCCTGGGAACATGAAATCTGTTTAGATTGTGGAATATTGTGGCCTGGGAACTTGACTGAGCCTTGGTTCTGGAAACCTGTGGACTGGGAATATGACTGAGGTTTTATTCTGGAGCCGTGTAGCCTGGGAACATAACTGAGGATTCACTTTGGAACCCTGTGGCCCAGGAACATGACATGGGTGGATTCTGGAACCCTGAGGCCTTGGAACATGACATCTGTTTAGATTGTGGAATACTGTGGCCCGGGAACCTGACTGAGCCTTGGTTCTGGAACCCTGTGGACTGGGAACATGACTGAGGTTTTATTCGGGAACCCTGTAGCCTGGGAACAAAACTGAGGATTGATTCTGGAAGCCTGTGGCCTGGGAACATGACATCGGTGGATTCTGGAACACTGTGGCCTGGGAACCTGCGAACGGTTTGACTCTGGAACCCTGTGGCCTGGGAACACGAAATCGATTTGATTCCGGAAATCTGAGGCCTGGCAACATGACTGAGGTTTGATTCTGGATCTCTGTGGCCTGGGAAAATGACTGAGGCGTGATTCTGAAGACCTGTGGCCTGGAAACATGACATCTGTTTAGATTGTGGAATACTTTGGCCCGGGAACCTGACTGAGCCTTGGTTCTGGAACACTGTGCACTAGGAACATGACTGAGGTTTTATTCTGGAACCCTGTAGCCTGGGAACATAACTGAGGATTGATTCTGGAACCCTGTGGCCTGGGAACATGACATGGGTGGATTCTGGAACCCTGAGGCCTGGGAACAAGACATCTGTTTAGCTTGTGGAATACTGTGACCCGGGAACCTGACTGAGCCTTGGTTCTGGAACCCTATGTACTGGGAATATGACTGAGGTTTTATTCTGGAACCCTGTAGCCTGGGACCATAACTGAGGATTGATTCTGGAACCCTGTGGCCTGGGAACATGACATGGGTGGATTCTGGAACCCTGAGGCCTGGGAACAAGACATCTGTTTAGATTGTGGAATACTGTGCCCCGGGTACCTGACTGAGCCTTGGTTCTGGAACCCTGTGGACTGGGAACATGGCTGAGGTTTTATTCCGGAACCCTGTAGCCTGCGAACATAACTGAGGATTGATTCTGGAACCCTGTGGCCTGGCAGCATGACATCTGTGGATTCTGGAACTCTGTGGCCTGGGAACCTGCGAACGGTTTGACTCTGGTACCCTGTGGCCTGGGAACATGTCTGAGGTTTGATGGTGGAAACCTGTGGCCTGGCAACATGACTGAGGATTGATTCTGGAGCCCTGTTTACTGGGAACATTCCTGAGGTTTGATGGCAGAAACCTGTGGACTGGCAACATGACTGAGGTTTGATTTGGAACCCTGTGCACGGGGACCATGACTGAGGCCTGATACTGGAACCCCGTGGCATGGGAACATGACATTGGTTTGATTCTGGAGCCCTGTTTACTGGGAACATGACTGAGGTTTCATGGTTGAATCCTGTGGCCTGGCAACATGATTGAGGTTTGATAGTGGAACCCTCAGGCTTGGGAACATGACTGAGGCTTGATGGTGGAACCGTGGCCTGGCAACAGGACTGAGGTTTGATTGTGGAACCCTCTGGCCCTGGAATATGACTGAGGTTTAATTGTGGAACCCTGTGGCCTGGGAACATGACTGGGATTTGATTTCTGAAACCTGTGTCCAGGGAACATGACTGAGGTTTTATTCTGGAACCCTGTGTCCTGGGAACACGACTGAGGTTTGATTCTGTAACCATGTGGACTGGGAATATGACTGAGGTTTGATTCTGGAAACCATTGGCCTGGGAACATGACTGATGTTAGAATGTGGAATCCTGTGGCCTGGGAACATGACATCGGTTTGGATTCTGGTACCCTGTTGCCTGGGAACATGAAATCGGTTTGATTCTGTAAACCTGAGGTCTGGGAATATGACTGAGGTTTGATTGTGGTACCCTATGGCCTGGCAACATGACTGAGGTTTGATTCTGGATGCCTGTGGCCTGGGAACATGACTGAGGCATGATTCTGGAAACCTGTGGCCTGGGAACATGACATCTGTTTAGATTGTGGAATACTGTGCCCCGGGAACCTGACTGAGCCTGGTTCTGGAACCCTGTGGACTGGGAACATGACTGAGGTTTTATTCTGGAACCCTGTAGCCTGGGACCATAACTGAGGATTGATTCTGGAACCCTGTGGCCTGGGCACATGACAACGGTGGATTCTGGAACCCTGTGGACTAGGAACATGACTGAGGTTTTATTCTGGAACCTTGTAGCCTGGGAACATAACTGAGGATTGATTCTGGAACCCTGTGGCCTGGGAACATGACATGGGTGGATTCTGGAACCCTGAGGCCTGGGAACATGACATCTGTTTAGATTGTGGAATACTGTGCCCTGGGAACGTGACTGAGCCTTGGTTCTGGAACCCTGTGGACTGGGAACATGACTGACGTTTTATTCTGGAACCCTGTAGCCTGGGAACATAACTGAGGATTGATTCTGGAACCCTGTGGCCTGGGAACATGACTGGGATTTGATTTCTGAAACCTGTGTCCAGGGAAAATGACTGAGGTTTTATTCTGGAACCCTGTGTCCTGGGAACACGACTGAGGTTTGATTCTGGAACCATGTGGCCTGGGAATATGACTTAGGTTTGATTCTGGAAACCATTGGCCTGGGAACATGACTGATGTTAGAGTGTGGAATCCTGTGCCCTGGGAACATGACATCGGTTTGGATTCTGGTACCCTGTTGCCTGGAAACATGAAATCGGTTTGATTCTGGAAACCTTAGGCCTGGGAATATGACTGAGGTTTGATGGTGGTACCCTATGGCCTGGCAACATGACTGAGGTTTGATTCTGGATCCCTGTGGCCTGGGAACATGACATCTGTTTAGCTTGTGGAATACTGTGCCCCGGGAACCTGACTGAGCCTTGGTTCTGGACCCCTGTGGACTGGGAACATGACTGAGGTTTTATTCTGGAACCCTGTGTCCTGTTAACATGACATGGGTGGATTCTGGAACCCTGAGGCCTGGGAACATGAAATCTGTTTAGATTGTGGAATATTGTGGCCTGGGAACTTGACTGAGCCTTGGTTCTGGAAACCTGTGGACTGGGAATATGACTGAGGTTTTATTCTGGAGCCGTGTAGCCTGGGAACATAACTGAGGATTCACTTTGGAACCCTGTGGCCCAGGAACATGACATGGGTGGATTCTGGAACCCTGAGGCCTTGGAACATGACATCTGTTTAGATTGTGGAATACTGTGGCCCGGGAACCTGACTGAGCCTTGGTTCTGGAACCCTGTGGACTGGGAACATGACTGAGGTTTTATTCGGGAACCCTGTAGCCTGGGAACAAAACTGAGGATTGATTCTGGAAGCCTGTGGCCTGGGAACATGACATCGGTGGATTCTGGAACACTGTGGCCTGGGAACCTGCGAACGGTTTGACTCTGGAACCCTGTGGCCTGGGAACACGAAATCGATTTGATTCCGGAAATCTGAGGCCTGGCAACATGACTGAGGTTTGATTCTGGATCTCTGTGGCCTGGGAAAATGACTGAGGCGTGATTCTGAAGACCTGTGGCCTGGAAACATGACATCTGTTTAGATTGTGGAATACTTTGGCCCGGGAACCTGACTGAGCCTTGGTTCTGGAACACTGTGCACTAGGAACATGACTGAGGTTTTATTCTGGAACCCTGTAGCCTGGGAACATAACTGAGGATTGATTCTGGAACCCTGTGGCCTGGGAACATGACATGGGTGGATTCTGGAACCCTGAGGCCTGGGAACAAGACATCTGTTTAGCTTGTGGAATACTGTGACCCGGGAACCTGACTGAGCCTTGGTTCTGGAACCCTATGTACTGGGAATATGACTGAGGTTTTATTCTGGAACCCTGTAGCCTGGGACCATAACTGAGGATTGATTCTGGAACCCTGTGGCCTGGGAACATGACATGGGTGGATTCTGGAACCCTGAGGCCTGGGAACAAGACATCTGTTTAGATTGTGGAATACTGTGCCCCGGGTACCTGACTGAGCCTTGGTTCTGGAACCCTGTGGACTGGGAACATGGCTGAGGTTTTATTCCGGAACCCTGTAGCCTGCGAACATAACTGAGGATTGATTCTGGAACCCTGTGGCCTGGCAGCATGACATCTGTGGATTCTGGAACTCTGTGGCCTGGGAACCTGCGAACGGTTTGACTCTGGTACCCTGTGGCCTGGGAACATGTCTGAGGTTTGATGGTGGAAACCTGTGGCCTGGCAACATGACTGAGGATTGATTCTGGAGCCCTGTTTACTGGGAACATTCCTGAGGTTTGATGGCAGAAACCTGTGGACTGGCAACATGACTGAGGTTTGATTTGGAACCCTGTGCACGGGGACCATGACTGAGGCCTGATACTGGAACCCCGTGGCATGGGAACATGACATTGGTTTGATTCTGGAGCCCTGTTTACTGGGAACATGACTGAGGTTTCATGGTTGAATCCTGTGGCCTGGCAACATGATTGAGGTTTGATAGTGGAACCCTCAGGCTTGGGAACATGACTGAGGCTTGATGGTGGAACCGTGGCCTGGCAACAGGACTGAGGTTTGATTGTGGAACCCTCTGGCCCTGGAATATGACTGAGGTTTAATTGTGGAACCCTGTGGCCTGGGAACAGGACTGGGATTTGATTTCTGAAACCTGTGTCCAGGGAACATGACTGAGGTTTTATTCTGGAACCCTGTGTCCTGGGAACACGACTGAGGTTTGATTCTGTAACCATGTGGACTGGGAATATGACTGAGGTTTGATTCTGGAAACCATTGGCCTGGGAACATGACTGATGTTAGAATGTGGAATCCTGTGGCCTGGGAACATGACATCGGTTTGGATTCTGGTACCCTGTTGCCTGGGAACATGAAATCGGTTTGATTCTGTAAACCTGAGGTCTGGGAATATGACTGAGGTTTGATTGTGGTACCCTATGGCCTGGCAACATGACTGAGGTTTGATTCTGGATGCCTGTGGCCTGGGAACATGACTGAGGCATGATTCTGGAAACCTGTGGCCTGGGAACATGACATCTGTTTAGATTGTGGAATACTGTGCCCCGGGAACCTGACTGAGCCTGGTTCTGGAACCCTGTGGACTGGGAACATGACTGAGGTTTTATTCTGGAACCCTGTAGCCTGGGACCATAACTGAGGATTGATTCTGGAACCCTGTGGCCTGGGCACATGACAACGGTGGATTCTGGAACCCTGTGGACTAGGAACATGACTGAGGTTTTATTCTGGAACCTTGTAGCCTGGGAACATAACTGAGGATTGATTCTGGAACCCTGTGGCCTGGGAACATGACATGGGTGGATTCTGGAACCCTGAGGCCTGGGAACATGACATCTGTTTAGATTGTGGAATACTGTGCCCTGGGAACGTGACTGAGCCTTGGTTCTGGAACCCTGTGGACTGGGAACATGACTGACGTTTTATTCTGGAACCCTGTAGCCTGGGAACATAACTGAGGATTGATTCTGGAACCCTGTGGCCTGGGAACATGACTGGGATTTGATTTCTGAAACCTGTGTCCAGGGAAAATGACTGAGGTTTTATTCTGGAACCCTGTGTCCTGGGAACACGACTGAGGTTTGATTCTGGAACCATGTGGCCTGGGAATATGACTTAGGTTTGATTCTGGAAACCATTGGCCTGGGAACATGACTGATGTTAGAGTGTGGAATCCTGTGCCCTGGGAACATGACATCGGTTTGGATTCTGGTACCCTGTTGCCTGGAAACATGAAATCGGTTTGATTCTGGAAACCTTAGGCCTGGGAATATGACTGAGGTTTGATGGTGGTACCCTATGGCCTGGCAACATGACTGAGGTTTGATTCTGGATCCCTGTGGCCTGGGAACATGACATCTGTTTAGCTTGTGGAATACTGTGCCCCGGGAACCTGACTGAGCCTTGGTTCTGGACCCCTGTGGACTGGGAACATGACTGAGGTTTTATTCTGGAACCCTGTGTCCTGTTAACATGACATGGGTGGATTCTGGAACCCTGAGGCCTGGGAACATGAAATCTGTTTAGATTGTGGAATATTGTGGCCTGGGAACTTGACTGAGCCTTGGTTCTGGAAACCTGTGGACTGGGAATATGACTGAGGTTTTATTCTGGAGCCGTGTAGCCTGGGAACATAACTGAGGATTCACTTTGGAACCCTGTGGCCCAGGAACATGACATGGGTGGATTCTGGAACCCTGAGGCCTTGGAACATGACATCTGTTTAGATTGTGGAATACTGTGGCCCGGGAACCTGACTGAGCCTTGGTTCTGGAACCCTGTGGACTGGGAACATGACTGAGGTTTTATTCGGGAACCCTGTAGCCTGGGAACAAAACTGAGGATTGATTCTGGAAGCCTGTGGCCTGGGAACATGACATCGGTGGATTCTGGAACACTGTGGCCTGGGAACCTGCGAACGGTTTGACTCTGGAACCCTGTGGCCTGGGAACACGAAATCGATTTGATTCCGGAAATCTGAGGCCTGGCAACATGACTGAGGTTTGATTCTGGATCTCTGTGGCCTGGGAAAATGACTGAGGCGTGATTCTGAAGACCTGTGGCCTGGAAACATGACATCTGTTTAGATTGTGGAATACTTTGGCCCGGGAACCTGACTGAGCCTTGGTTCTGGAACACTGTGCACTAGGAACATGACTGAGGTTTTATTCTGGAACCCTGTAGCCTGGGAACATAACTGAGGATTGATTCTGGAACCCTGTGGCCTGGGAACATGACATGGGTGGATTCTGGAACCCTGAGGCCTGGGAACAAGACATCTGTTTAGCTTGTGGAATACTGTGACCCGGGAACCTGACTGAGCCTTGGTTCTGGAACCCTATGTACTGGGAATATGACTGAGGTTTTATTCTGGAACCCTGTAGCCTGGGACCATAACTGAGGATTGATTCTGGAAACCTGTGGCCTGGGAACATGACATGGGTGGATTCTGGAACCCTGAGGCCTGGGAACAAGACATCTGTTTAGATTGTGGAATACTGTGCCCCGGGTACCTGACTGAGCCTTGGTTCTGGAACCCTGTGGACTGGGAACATGGCTGAGGTTTTATTCCGGAACCCTGTAGCCTGCGAACATAACTGAGGATTGATTCTGGAACCCTGTGGCCTGGCAGCATGACATCTGTGGATTCTGGAACTCTGTGGCCTGGGAACCTGCGAACGGTTTGACTCTGGTACCCTGTGGCCTGGGAACATGTCTGAGGTTTGATGGTGGAAACCTGTGGCCTGGCAACATGACTGAGGATTGATTCTGGAGCCCTGTTTACTGGGAACATTCCTGAGGTTTGATGGCAGAAACCTGTGGACTGGCAACATGACTGAGGTTTGATTTGGAACCCTGTGCACGGGGACCATGACTGAGGCCTGATACTGGAACCCCGTGGCATGGGAACATGACATTGGTTTGATTCTGGAGCCCTGTTTACTGGGAACATGACTGAGGTTTCATGGTTGAATCCTGTGGCCTGGCAACATGATTGAGGTTTGATAGTGGAACCCTCAGGCTTGGGAACATGACTGAGGCTTGATGGTGGAACCGTGGCCTGGCAACAGGACTGAGGTTTGATTGTGGAACCCTCTGGCCCTGGAATATGACTGAGGTTTAATTGTGGAACCCTGTGGCCTGGGAACATGACTGGGATTTGATTTCTGAAACCTGTGTCCAGGGAACATGACTGAGGTTTTATTCTGGAACCCTGTGTCCTGGGAACACGACTGAGGTTTGATTCTGTAACCATGTGGACTGGGAATATGACTGAGGTTTGATTCTGGAAACCATTGGCCTGGGAACATGACTGATGTTAGAATGTGGAATCCTGTGGCCTGGGAACATGACATCGGTTTGGATTCTGGTACCCTGTTGCCTGGGAACATGAAATCGGTTTGATTCTGTAAACCTGAGGTCTGGGAATATGACTGAGGTTTGATTGTGGTACCCTATGGCCTGGCAACATGACTGAGGTTTGATTCTGGATGCCTGTGGCCTGGGAACATGACTGAGGCATGATTCTGGAAACCTGTGGCCTGGGAACATGACATCTGTTTAGATTGTGGAATACTGTGCCCCGGGAACCTGACTGAGCCTGGTTCTGGAACCCTGTGGACTGGGAACATGACTGAGGTTTTATTCTGGAACCCTGTAGCCTGGGACCATAACTGAGGATTGATTCTGGAACCCTGTGGCCTGGGCACATGACAACGGTGGATTCTGGAACCCTGTGGACTAGGAACATGACTGAGGTTTTATTCTGGAACCTTGTAGCCTGGGAACATAACTGAGGATTGATTCTGGAACCCTGTGGCCTGGGAACATGACATGGGTGGATTCTGGAACCCTGAGGCCTGGGAACATGACATCTGTTTAGATTGTGGAATACTGTGCCCTGGGAACGTGACTGAGCCTTGGTTCTGGAACCCTGTGGACTGGGAACATGACTGACGTTTTATTCTGGAACCCTGTAGCCTGGGAACATAACTGAGGATTGATTCTGGAACCCTGTGGCCTGGGAACATGACTGGGATTTGATTTCTGAAACCTGTGTCCAGGGAAAATGACTGAGGTTTTATTCTGGAACCCTGTGTCCTGGGAACACGACTGAGGTTTGATTCTGGAACCATGTGGCCTGGGAATATGACTTAGGTTTGATTCTGGAAACCATTGGCCTGGGAACATGACTGATGTTAGAGTGTGGAATCCTGTGCCCTGGGAACATGACATCGGTTTGGATTCTGGTACCCTGTTGCCTGGAAACATGAAATCGGTTTGATTCTGGAAACCTTAGGCCTGGGAATATGACTGAGGTTTGATGGTGGTACCCTATGGCCTGGCAACATGACTGAGGTTTGATTCTGGATCCCTGTGGCCTGGGAACATGACATCTGTTTAGCTTGTGGAATACTGTGCCCCGGGAACCTGACTGAGCCTTGGTTCTGGACCCCTGTGGACTGGGAACATGACTGAGGTTTTATTCTGGAACCCTGTGTCCTGTTAACATGACATGGGTGGATTCTGGAACCCTGAGGCCTGGGAACATGAAATCTGTTTAGATTGTGGAATATTGTGGCCTGGGAACTTGACTGAGCCTTGGTTCTGGAAACCTGTGGACTGGGAATATGACTGAGGTTTTATTCTGGAGCCGTGTAGCCTGGGAACATAACTGAGGATTCACTTTGGAACCCTGTGGCCCAGGAACATGACATGGGTGGATTCTGGAACCCTGAGGCCTTGGAACATGACATCTGTTTAGATTGTGGAATACTGTGGCCCGGGAACCTGACTGAGCCTTGGTTCTGGAACCCTGTGGACTGGGAACATGACTGAGGTTTTATTCGGGAACCCTGTAGCCTGGGAACAAAACTGAGGATTGATTCTGGAAGCCTGTGGCCTGGGAACATGACATCGGTGGATTCTGGAACACTGTGGCCTGGGAACCTGCGAACGGTTTGACTCTGGAACCCTGTGGCCTGGGAACACGAAATCGATTTGATTCCGGAAATCTGAGGCCTGGCAACATGACTGAGGTTTGATTCTGGATCTCTGTGGCCTGGGAAAATGACTGAGGCGTGATTCTGAAGACCTGTGGCCTGGAAACATGACATCTGTTTAGATTGTGGAATACTTTGGCCCGGGAACCTGACTGAGCCTTGGTTCTGGAACACTGTGCACTAGGAACATGACTGAGGTTTTATTCTGGAACCCTGTAGCCTGGGAACATAACTGAGGATTGATTCTGGAACCCTGTGGCCTGGGAACATGACATGGGTGGATTCTGGAACCCTGAGGCCTGGGAACAAGACATCTGTTTAGCTTGTGGAATACTGTGACCCGGGAACCTGACTGAGCCTTGGTTCTGGAACCCTATGTACTGGGAATATGACTGAGGTTTTATTCTGGAACCCTGTAGCCTGGGACCATAACTGAGGATTGATTCTGGAACCCTGTGGCCTGGGAACATGACATGGGTGGATTCTGGAACCCTGAGGCCTGGGAACAAGACATCTGTTTAGATTGTGGAATACTGTGCCCCGGGTACCTGACTGAGCCTTGGTTCTGGAACCCTGTGGACTGGGAACATGGCTGAGGTTTTATTCCGGAACCCTGTAGCCTGCGAACATAACTGAGGATTGATTCTGGAACCCTGTGGCCTGGCAGCATGACATCTGTGGATTCTGGAACTCTGTGGCCTGGGAACCTGCGAACGGTTTGACTCTGGTACCCTGTGGCCTGGGAACATGTCTGAGGTTTGATGGTGGAAACCTGTGGCCTGGCAACATGACTGAGGATTGATTCTGGAGCCCTGTTTACTGGGAACATTCCTGAGGTTTGATGGCAGAAACCTGTGGACTGGCAACATGACTGAGGTTTGATTTGGAACCCTGTGCACGGGGACCATGACTGAGGCCTGATACTGGAACCCCGTGGCATGGGAACATGACATTGGTTTGATTCTGGAGCCCTGTTTACTGGGAACATGACTGAGGTTTCATGGTTGAATCCTGTGGCCTGGCAACATGATTGAGGTTTGATAGTGGAACCCTCAGGCTTGGGAACATGACTGAGGCTTGATGGTGGAACCGTGGCCTGGCAACAGGACTGAGGTTTGATTGTGGAACCCTCTGGCCCTGGAATATGACTGAGGTTTAATTGTGGAACCCTGTGGCCTGGGAACATGACTGGGATTTGATTTCTGAAACCTGTGTCCAGGGAACATGACTGAGGTTTTATTCTGGAACCCTGTGTCCTGGGAACACGACTGAGGTTTGATTCTGTAACCATGTGGACTGGGAATATGACTGAGGTTTGATTCTGGAAACCATTGGCCTGGGAACATGACTGATGTTAGAATGTGGAATCCTGTGGCCTGGGAACATGACATCGGTTTGGATTCTGGTACCCTGTTGCCTGGGAACATGAAATCGGTTTGATTCTGTAAACCTGAGGTCTGGGAATATGACTGAGGTTTGATTGTGGTACCCTATGGCCTGGCAACATGACTGAGGTTTGATTCTGGATGCCTGTGGCCTGGGAACATGACTGAGGCATGATTCTGGAAACCTGTGGCCTGGGAACATGACATCTGTTTAGATTGTGGAATACTGTGCCCCGGGAACCTGACTGAGCCTGGTTCTGGAACCCTGTGGACTGGGAACATGACTGAGGTTTTATTCTGGAACCCTGTAGCCTGGGACCATAACTGAGGATTGATTCTGGAACCCTGTGGCCTGGGCACATGACAACGGTGGATTCTGGAACCCTGTGGACTAGGAACATGACTGAGGTTTTATTCTGGAACCTTGTAGCCTGGGAACATAACTGAGGATTGATTCTGGAACCCTGTGGCCTGGGAACATGACATGGGTGGATTCTGGAACCCTGAGGCCTGGGAACATGACATCTGTTTAGATTGTGGAATACTGTGCCCTGGGAACGTGACTGAGCCTTGGTTCTGGAACCCTGTGGACTGGGAACATGACTGACGTTTTATTCTGGAACCCTGTAGCCTGGGAACATAACTGAGGATTGATTCTGGAACCCTGTGGCCTGGGAACATGACTGGGATTTGATTTCTGAAACCTGTGTCCAGGGAAAATGACTGAGGTTTTATTCTGGAACCCTGTGTCCTGGGAACACGACTGAGGTTTGATTCTGGAACCATGTGGCCTGGGAATATGACTTAGGTTTGATTCTGGAAACCATTGGCCTGGGAACATGACTGATGTTAGAGTGTGGAATCCTGTGCCCTGGGAACATGACATCGGTTTGGATTCTGGTACCCTGTTGCCTGGAAACATGAAATCGGTTTGATTCTGGAAACCTTAGGCCTGGGAATATGACTGAGGTTTGATGGTGGTACCCTATGGCCTGGCAACATGACTGAGGTTTGATTCTGGATCCCTGTGGCCTGGGAACATGACATCTGTTTAGCTTGTGGAATACTGTGCCCCGGGAACCTGACTGAGCCTTGGTTCTGGACCCCTGTGGACTGGGAACATGACTGAGGTTTTATTCTGGAACCCTGTGTCCTGTTAACATGACATGGGTGGATTCTGGAACCCTGAGGCCTGGGAACATGAAATCTGTTTAGATTGTGGAATATTGTGGCCTGGGAACTTGACTGAGCCTTGGTTCTGGAAACCTGTGGACTGGGAATATGACTGAGGTTTTATTCTGGAGCCGTGTAGCCTGGGAACATAACTGAGGATTCACTTTGGAACCCTGTGGCCCAGGAACATGACATGGGTGGATTCTGGAACCCTGAGGCCTTGGAACATGACATCTGTTTAGATTGTGGAATACTGTGGCCCGGGAACCTGACTGAGCCTTGGTTCTGGAACCCTGTGGACTGGGAACATGACTGAGGTTTTATTCGGGAACCCTGTAGCCTGGGAACAAAACTGAGGATTGATTCTGGAAGCCTGTGGCCTGGGAACATGACATCGGTGGATTCTGGAACACTGTGGCCTGGGAACCTGCGAACGGTTTGACTCTGGAACCCTGTGGCCTGGGAACACGAAATCGATTTGATTCCGGAAATCTGAGGCCTGGCAACATGACTGAGGTTTGATTCTGGATCTCTGTGGCCTGGGAAAATGACTGAGGCGTGATTCTGAAGACCTGTGGCCTGGAAACATGACATCTGTTTAGATTGTGGAATACTTTGGCCCGGGAACCTGACTGAGCCTTGGTTCTGGAACACTGTGCACTAGGAACATGACTGAGGTTTTATTCTGGAACCCTGTAGCCTGGGAACATAACTGAGGATTGATTCTGGAACCCTGTGGCCTGGGAACATGACATGGGTGGATTCTGGAACCCTGAGGCCTGGGAACAAGACATCTGTTTAGCTTGTGGAATACTGTGACCCGGGAACCTGACTGAGCCTTGGTTCTGGAACCCTATGTACTGGGAATATGACTGAGGTTTTATTCTGGAACCCTGTAGCCTGGGACCATAACTGAGGATTGATTCTGGAACCCTGTGGCCTGGGAACATGACATGGGTGGATTCTGGAACCCTGAGGCCTGGGAACAAGACATCTGTTTAGATTGTGGAATACTGTGCCCCGGGTACCTGACTGAGCCTTGGTTCTGGAACCCTGTGGACTGGGAACATGGCTGAGGTTTTATTCCGGAACCCTGTAGCCTGCGAACATAACTGAGGATTGATTCTGGAACCCTGTGGCCTGGCAGCATGACATCTGTGGATTCTGGAACTCTGTGGCCTGGGAACCTGCGAACGGTTTGACTCTGGTACCCTGTGGCCTGGGAACATGTCTGAGGTTTGATGGTGGAAACCTGTGGCCTGGCAACATGACTGAGGATTGATTCTGGAGCCCTGTTTACTGGGAACATTCCTGAGGTTTGATGGCAGAAACCTGTGGACTGGCAACATGACTGAGGTTTGATTTGGAACCCTGTGCACGGGGACCATGACTGAGGCCTGATACTGGAACCCCGTGGCATGGGAACATGACATTGGTTTGATTCTGGAGCCCTGTTTACTGGGAACATGACTGAGGTTTCATGGTTGAATCCTGTGGCCTGGCAACATGATTGAGGTTTGATAGTGGAACCCTCAGGCTTGGGAACATGACTGAGGCTTGATGGTGGAACCGTGGCCTGGCAACAGGACTGAGGTTTGATTGTGGAACCCTCTGGCCCTGGAATATGACTGAGGTTTAATTGTGGAACCCTGTGGCCTGGGAACATGACTGGGATTTGATTTCTGAAACCTGTGTCCAGGGAACATGACTGAGGTTTTATTCTGGAACCCTGTGTCCTGGGAACACGACTGAGGTTTGATTCTGTAACCATGTGGACTGGGAATATGACTGAGGTTTGATTCTGGAAACCATTGGCCTGGGAACATGACTGATGTTAGAATGTGGAATCCTGTGGCCTGGGAACATGACATCGGTTTGGATTCTGGTACCCTGTTGCCTGGGAACATGAAATCGGTTTGATTCTGTAAACCTGAGGTCTGGGAATATGACTGAGGTTTGATTGTGGTACCCTATGGCCTGGCAACATGACTGAGGTTTGATTCTGGATGCCTGTGGCCTGGGAACATGACTGAGGCATGATTCTGGAAACCTGTGGCCTGGGAACATGACATCTGTTTAGATTGTGGAATACTGTGCCCCGGGAACCTGACTGAGCCTGGTTCTGGAACCCTGTGGACTGGGAACATGACTGAGGTTTTATTCTGGAACCCTGTAGCCTGGGACCATAACTGAGGATTGATTCTGGAACCCTGTGGCCTGGGCACATGACAACGGTGGATTCTGGAACCCTGTGGACTAGGAACATGACTGAGGTTTTATTCTGGAACCTTGTAGCCTGGGAACATAACTGAGGATTGATTCTGGAACCCTGTGGCCTGGGAACATGACATGGGTGGATTCTGGAACCCTGAGGCCTGGGAACATGACATCTGTTTAGATTGTGGAATACTGTGCCCTGGGAACGTGACTGAGCCTTGGTTCTGGAACCCTGTGGACTGGGAACATGACTGACGTTTTATTCTGGAACCCTGTAGCCTGGGAACATAACTGAGGATTGATTCTGGAACCCTGTGGCCTGGGAACATGACTGGGATTTGATTTCTGAAACCTGTGTCCAGGGAAAATGACTGAGGTTTTATTCTGGAACCCTGTGTCCTGGGAACACGACTGAGGTTTGATTCTGGAACCATGTGGCCTGGGAATATGACTTAGGTTTGATTCTGGAAACCATTGGCCTGGGAACATGACTGATGTTAGAGTGTGGAATCCTGTGCCCTGGGAACATGACATCGGTTTGGATTCTGGTACCCTGTTGCCTGGAAACATGAAATCGGTTTGATTCTGGAAACCTTAGGCCTGGGAATATGACTGAGGTTTGATGGTGGTACCCTATGGCCTGGCAACATGACTGAGGTTTGATTCTGGATCCCTGTGGCCTGGGAACATGACATCTGTTTAGCTTGTGGAATACTGTGCCCCGGGAACCTGACTGAGCCTTGGTTCTGGACCCCTGTGGACTGGGAACATGACTGAGGTTTTATTCTGGAACCCTGTGTCCTGTTAACATGACATGGGTGGATTCTGGAACCCTGAGGCCTGGGAACATGAAATCTGTTTAGATTGTGGAATATTGTGGCCTGGGAACTTGACTGAGCCTTGGTTCTGGAAACCTGTGGACTGGGAATATGACTGAGGTTTTATTCTGGAGCCGTGTAGCCTGGGAACATAACTGAGGATTCACTTTGGAACCCTGTGGCCCAGGAACATGACATGGGTGGATTCTGGAACCCTGAGGCCTTGGAACATGACATCTGTTTAGATTATGGAATACTGTGGCCCGGGAACCTGACTGAGCCTTGGTTCTGGAACCCTGTGGACTGGGAACATGACTGAGGTTTTATTCGGGAACCCTGTAGCCTGGGAACAAAACTGAGGATTGATTCTGGAAGCCTGTGGCCTGGGAACATGACATCGGTGGATTCTGGAACACTGTGGCCTGGGAACCTGCGAACGGTTTGACTCTGGAACCCTGTGGCCTGGGAACACGAAATCGATTTGATTCCGGAAATCTGAGGCCTGGCAACATGACTGAGGTTTGATTCTGGATCTCTGTGGCCTGGGAAAATGACTGAGGCGTGATTCTGAAGACCTGTGGCCTGGAAACATGACATCTGTTTAGATTGTGGAATACTTTGGCCCGGGAACCTGACTGAGCCTTGGTTCTGGAACACTGTGCACTAGGAACATGACTGAGGTTTTATTCTGGAACCCTGTAGCCTGGGAACATAACTGAGGATTGATTCTGGAACCCTGTGGCCTGGGAACATGACATGGGTGGATTCTGGAACCCTGAGGCCTGGGAACAAGACATCTGTTTAGCTTGTGGAATACTGTGACCCGGGAACCTGACTGAGCCTTGGTTCTGGAACCCTATGTACTGGGAATATGACTGAGGTTTTATTCTGGAACCCTGTAGCCTGGGACCATAACTGAGGATTGATTCTGGAACCCTGTGGCCTGGGAACATGACATGGGTGGATTCTGGAACCCTGAGGCCTGGGAACAAGACATCTGTTTAGATTGTGGAATACTGTGCCCCGGGGACCTGACTGAGCCTTGGTTCTGGAACCCTGTGGACTGGGAACATGGCTGAGGTTTTATTCCGGAACCCTGTAGCCTGCGAACATAACTGAGGATTGATTCTGGAACCCTGTGGCCTGGCAGCATGACATCTGTGGATTCTGGAACTCTGTGGCCTGGGAACCTGCGAACGGTTTGACTCTGGTACCCTGTGGCCTGGGAACATGTCTGAGGTTTGATGGTGGAAACCTGTGGCCTGGCAACATGACTGAGGATTGATTCTGGAGCCCTGTTTACTGGGAACATTCCTGAGGTTTGATGGCAGAAACCTGTGGACTGGCAACATGACTGAGGTTTGATTTGGAACCCTGTGCACGGGGACCATGACTGAGGCCTGATACTGGAACCCCGTGGCATGGGAACATGACATTGGTTTGATTCTGGAGCCCTGTTTACTGGGAACATGACTGAGGTTTCATGGTTGAATCCTGTGGCCTGGCAACATGATTGAGGTTTGATAGTGGAACCCTCAGGCTTGGGAACATGACTGAGGCTTGATGGTGGAACCGTGGCCTGGCAACAGGACTGAGGTTTGATTGTGGAACCCTCTGGCCCTGGAATATGACTGAGGTTTAATTGTGGAACCCTGTGGCCTGGGAACATGACTGGGATTTGATTTCTGAAACCTGTGTCCAGGGAACATGACTGAGGTTTTATTCTGGAACCCTGTGTCCTGGGAACACGACTGAGGTTTGATTCTGTAACCATGTGGACTGGGAATATGACTGAGGTTTGATTCTGGAAACCATTGGCCTGGGAACATGACTGATGTTAGAATGTGGAATCCTGTGGCCTGGGAACATGACATCGGTTTGGATTCTGGTACCCTGTTGCCTGGGAACATGAAATCGGTTTGATTCTGTAAACCTGAGGTCTGGGAATATGACTGAGGTTTGATTGTGGTACCCTATGGCCTGGCAACATGACTGAGGTTTGATTCTGGATGCCTGTGGCCTGGGAACATGACTGAGGCATGATTCTGGAAACCTGTGGCCTGGGAACATGACATCTGTTTAGATTGTGGAATACTGTGCCCCGGGAACCTGACTGAGCCTGGTTCTGGAACCCTGTGGACTGGGAACATGACTGAGGTTTTATTCTGGAACCCTGTAGCCTGGGACCATAACTGAGGATTGATTCTGGAACCCTGTGGCCTGGGCACATGACAACGGTGGATTCTGGAACCCTGTGGACTAGGAACATGACTGAGGTTTTATTCTGGAACCTTGTAGCCTGGGAACATAACTGAGGATTGATTCTGGAACCCTGTGGCCTGGGAACATGACATGGGTGGATTCTGGAACCCTGAGGCCTGGGAACATGACATCTGTTTAGATTGTGGAATACTGTGCCCTGGGAACGTGACTGAGCCTTGGTTCTGGAACCCTGTGGACTGGGAACATGACTGACGTTTTATTCTGGAACCCTGTAGCCTGGGAACATAACTGAGGATTGATTCTGGAACCCTGTGGCCTGGGAACATGACTGGGATTTGATTTCTGAAACCTGTGTCCAGGGAAAATGACTGAGGTTTTATTCTGGAACCCTGTGTCCTGGGAACACGACTGAGGTTTGATTCTGGAACCATGTGGCCTGGGAATATGACTTAGGTTTGATTCTGGAAACCATTGGCCTGGGAACATGACTGATGTTAGAGTGTGGAATCCTGTGCCCTGGGAACATGACATCGGTTTGGATTCTGGTACCCTGTTGCCTGGAAACATGAAATCGGTTTGATTCTGGAAACCTTAGGCCTGGGAATATGACTGAGGTTTGATGGTGGTACCCTATGGCCTGGCAACATGACTGAGGTTTGATTCTGGATCCCTGTGGCCTGGGAACATGACATCTGTTTAGCTTGTGGAATACTGTGCCCCGGGAACCTGACTGAGCCTTGGTTCTGGACCCCTGTGGACTGGGAACATGACTGAGGTTTTATTCTGGAACCCTGTGTCCTGTTAACATGACATGGGTGGATTCTGGAACCCTGAGGCCTGGGAACATGAAATCTGTTTAGATTGTGGAATATTGTGGCCTGGGAACTTGACTGAGCCTTGGTTCTGGAAACCTGTGGACTGGGAATATGACTGAGGTTTTATTCTGGAGCCGTGTAGCCTGGGAACATAACTGAGGATTCACTTTGGAACCCTGTGGCCCAGGAACATGACATGGGTGGATTCTGGAACCCAGAGGCCTTGGAACATGACATCTGTTTAGATTATGGAATACTGTGGCCCGGGAACCTGACTGAGCCTTGGTTCTGGAACCCTGTGGACTGGGAACATGACTGAGGTTTTATTCGGGAACCCTGTAGCCTGGGAACAAAACTGAGGATTGATTCTGGAAGCCTGTGGCCTGGGAACATGACATCGGTGGATTCTGGAACACTGTGGCCTGGGAACCTGCGAACGGTTTGACTCTGGAACCCTGTGGCCTGGGAACACGAAATCGATTTGATTCCGGAAATCTGAGGCCTGGCAACATGACTGAGGTTTGATTCTGGATCTCTGTGGCCTGGGAAAATGACTGAGGCGTGATTCTGAAGACCTGTGGCCTGGAAACATGACATCTGTTTAGATTGTGGAATACTTTGGCCCGGGAACCTGACTGAGCCTTGGTTCTGGAACACTGTGCACTAGGAACATGACTGAGGTTTTATTCTGGAACCCTGTAGCCTGGGAACATAACTGAGGATTGATTCTGGAACCCTGTGGCCTGGGAACATGACATGGGTGGATTCTGGAACCCTGAGGCCTGGGAACAAGACATCTGTTTAGCTTGTGGAATACTGTGACCCGGGAACCTGACTGAGCCTTGGTTCTGGAACCCTATGTACTGGGAATATGACTGAGGTTTTATTCTGGAACCCTGTAGCCTGGGACCATAACTGAGGATTGATTCTGGAACCCTGTGGCCTGGGAACATGACATGGGTGGATTCTGGAACCCTGAGGCCTGGGAACAAGACATCTGTTTAGATTGTGGAATACTGTGCCCCGGGTACCTGACTGAGCCTTGGTTCTGGAACCCTGTGGACTGGGAACATGGCTGAGGTTTTATTCCGGAACCCTGTAGCCTGCGAACATAACTGAGGATTGATTCTGGAACCCTGTGGCCTGGCAGCATGACATCTGTGGATTCTGGAACTCTGTGGCCTGGGAACCTGCGAACGGTTTGACTCTGGTACCCTGTGGCCTGGGAACATGTCTGAGGTTTGATGGTGGAAACCTGTGGCCTGGCAACATGACTGAGGATTGATTCTGGAGCCCTGTTTACTGGGAACATTCCTGAGGTTTGATGGCAGAAACCTGTGGACTGGCAACATGACTGAGGTTTGATTTGGAACCCTGTGCACGGGGACCATGACTGAGGCCTGATACTGGAACCCCGTGGCATGGGAACATGACATTGGTTTGATTCTGGAGCCCTGTTTACTGGGAACATGACTGAGGTTTCATGGTTGAATCCTGTGGCCTGGCAACATGATTGAGGTTTGATAGTGGAACCCTCAGGCTTGGGAACATGACTGAGGCTTGATGGTGGAACCGTGGCCTGGCAACAGGACTGAGGTTTGATTGTGGAACCCTCTGGCCCTGGAATATGACTGAGGTTTAATTGTGGAACCCTGTGGCCTGGGAACATGACTGGGATTTGATTTCTGAAACCTGTGTCCAGGGAACATGACTGAGGTTTTATTCTGGAACCCTGTGTCCTGGGAACACGACTGAGGTTTGATTCTGTAACCATGTGGACTGGGAATATGACTGAGGTTTGATTCTGGAAACCATTGGCCTGGGAACATGACTGATGTTAGAATGTGGAATCCTGTGGCCTGGGAACATGACATCGGTTTGGATTCTGGTACCCTGTTGCCTGGGAACATGAAATCGGTTTGATTCTGTAAACCTGAGGTCTGGGAATATGACTGAGGTTTGATTGTGGTACCCTATGGCCTGGCAACATGACTGAGGTTTGATTCTGGATGCCTGTGGCCTGGGAACATGACTGAGGCATGATTCTGGAAACCTGTGGCCTGGGAACATGACATCTGTTTAGATTGTGGAATACTGTGCCCCGGGAACCTGACTGAGCCTGGTTCTGGAACCCTGTGGACTGGGAACATGACTGAGGTTTTATTCTGGAACCCTGTAGCCTGGGACCATAACTGAGGATTGATTCTGGAACCCTGTGGCCTGGGCACATGACAACGGTGGATTCTGGAACCCTGTGGACTAGGAACATGACTGAGGTTTTATTCTGGAACCTTGTAGCCTGGGAACATAACTGAGGATTGATTCTGGAACCCTGTGGCCTGGGAACATGACATGGGTGGATTCTGGAACCCTGAGGCCTGGGAACATGACATCTGTTTAGATTGTGGAATACTGTGCCCTGGGAACGTGACTGAGCCTTGGTTCTGGAACCCTGTGGACTGGGAACATGACTGACGTTTTATTCTGGAACCCTGTAGCCTGGGAACATAACTGAGGATTGATTCTGGAACCCTGTGGCCTGGGAACATGACTGGGATTTGATTTCTGAAACCTGTGTCCAGGGAAAATGACTGAGGTTTTATTCTGGAACCCTGTGTCCTGGGAACACGACTGAGGTTTGATTCTGGAACCATGTGGCCTGGGAATATGACTTAGGTTTGATTCTGGAAACCATTGGCCTGGGAACATGACTGATGTTAGAGTGTGGAATCCTGTGCCCTGGGAACATGACATCGGTTTGGATTCTGGTACCCTGTTGCCTGGAAACATGAAATCGGTTTGATTCTGGAAACCTTAGGCCTGGGAATATGACTGAGGTTTGATGGTGGTACCCTATGGCCTGGCAACATGACTGAGGTTTGATTCTGGATCCCTGTGGCCTGGGAACATGACATCTGTTTAGCTTGTGGAATACTGTGCCCCGGGAACCTGACTGAGCCTTGGTTCTGGACCCCTGTGGACTGGGAACATGACTGAGGTTTTATTCTGGAACCCTGTGTCCTGTTAACATGACATGGGTGGATTCTGGAACCCTGAGGCCTGGGAACATGAAATCTGTTTAGATTGTGGAATATTGTGGCCTGGGAACTTGACTGAGCCTTGGTTCTGGAAACCTGTGGACTGGGAATATGACTGAGGTTTTATTCTGGAGCCGTGTAGCCTGGGAACGTAACTGAGGATTCACTTTGGAACCCTGTGGCCCAGGAACATGACATGGGTGGATTCTGGAACCCTGAGGCCTTGGAACATGACATCTGTTTAGATTGTGGAATACTGTGGCCCGGGAACCTGACTGAGCCTTGGTTCTGGAACCCTGTGGACTGGGAACATGACTGAGGTTTTATTCGGGAACCCTGTAGCCTGGGAACAAAACTGAGGATTGATTCTGGAAGCCTGTGGCCTGGGAACATGACATCGGTGGATTCTGGAACACTGTGGCCTGGGAACCTGCGAACGGTTTGACTCTGGAACCCTGTGGCCTGGGAACACGAAATCGATTTGATTCCGGAAATCTGAGGCCTGGCAACATGACTGAGGTTTGATTCTGGATCTCTGTGGCCTGGGAAAATGACTGAGGTGTGATTCTGAAGACCTGTGGCCTGGAAACATGACATCTGTTTAGATTGTGGAATACTTTGGCCCGGGAACCTGACTGAGCCTTGGTTCTGGAACACTGTGCACTAGGAACATGACTGAGGTTTTATTCTGGAACCCTGTAGCCTGGGAACATAACTGAGGATTGATTCTGGAACCCTGTGGCCTGGGAACATGACATGGGTGGATTCTGGAACCCTGAGGCCTGGGAACAAGACATCTGTTTAGCTTGTGGAATACTGTGACCCGGGAACCTGACTGAGCCTTGGTTCTGGAACCCTATGTACTGGGAATATGACTGAGGTTTTATTCTGGAACCCTGTAGCCTGGGACCATAACTGAGGATTGATTCTGGAACCCTGTGGCCTGGGAACATGACATGGGTGGATTCTGGAACCCTGAGGCCTGGGAACAAGACATCTGTTTAGATTGTGGAATACTGTGCCCCGGGTACCTGACTGAGCCTTGGTTCTGGAACCCTGTGGACTGGGAACATGGCTGAGGTTTTATTCCGGAACCCTGTAGCCTGCGAACATAACTGAGGATTGATTCTGGAACCCTGTGGCCTGGCAGCATGACATCTGTGGATTCTGGAACTCTGTGGCCTGGGAACCTGCGAACGGTTTGACTCTGGTACCCTGTGGCCTGGGAACATGTCTGAGGTTTGATGGTGGAAACCTGTGGCCTGGCAACATGACTGAGGATTGATTCTGGAGCCCTGTTTACTGGGAACATTCCTGAGGTTTGATGGCAGAAACCTGTGGACTGGCAACATGACTGAGGTTTGATTTGGAACCCTGTGCACGGGGACCATGACTGAGGCCTGATACTGGAACCCCGTGGCATGGGAACATGACATTGGTTTGATTCTGGAGCCCTGTTTACTGGGAACATGACTGAGGTTTCATGGTTGAATCCTGTGGCCTGGCAACATGATTGAGGTTTGATAGTGGAACCCTCAGGCTTGGGAACATGACTGAGGCTTGATGGTGGAACCGTGGCCTGGCAACAGGACTGAGGTTTGATTGTGGAACCCTCTGGCCCTGGAATATGACTGAGGTTTAATTGTGGAACCCTGTGGCCTGGGAACATGACTGGGATTTGATTTCTGAAACCTGTGTCCAGGGAACATGACTGAGGTTTTATTCTGGAACCCTGTGTCCTGGGAACACGACTGAGGTTTGATTCTGTAACCATGTGGACTGGGAATATGACTGAGGTTTGATTCTGGAAACCATTGGCCTGGGAACATGACTGATGTTAGAATGTGGAATCCTGTGGCCTGGGAACATGACATCGGTTTGGATTCTGGTACCCTGTTGCCTGGGAACATGAAATCGGTTTGATTCTGTAAACCTGAGGTCTGGGAATATGACTGAGGTTTGATTGTGGTACCCTATGGCCTGGCAACATGACTGAGGTTTGATTCTGGATGCCTGTGGCCTGGGAACATGACTGAGGCATGATTCTGGAAACCTGTGGCCTGGGAACATGACATCTGTTTAGATTGTGGAATACTGTGCCCCGGGAACCTGACTGAGCCTGGTTCTGGAACCCTGTGGACTGGGAACATGACTGAGGTTTTATTCTGGAACCCTGTAGCCTGGGACCATAACTGAGGATTGATTCTGGAACCCTGTGGCCTGGGCACATGACAACGGTGGATTCTGGAACCCTGTGGACTAGGAACATGACTGAGGTTTTATTCTGGAACCTTGTAGCCTGGGAACATAACTGAGGATTGATTCTGGAACCCTGTGGCCTGGGAACATGACATGGGTGGATTCTGGAACCCTGAGGCCTGGGAACATGACATCTGTTTAGATTGTGGAATACTGTGCCCTGGGAACGTGACTGAGCCTTGGTTCTGGAACCCTGTGGACTGGGAACATGACTGACGTTTTATTCTGGAACCCTGTAGCCTGGGAACATAACTGAGGATTGATTCTGGAACCCTGTGGCCTGGGAACATGACTGGGATTTGATTTCTGAAACCTGTGTCCAGGGAAAATGACTGAGGTTTTATTCTGGAACCCTGTGTCCTGGGAACACGACTGAGGTTTGATTCTGGAACCATGTGGCCTGGGAATATGACTTAGGTTTGATTCTGGAAACCATTGGCCTGGGAACATGACTGATGTTAGAGTGTGGAATCCTGTGCCCTGGGAACATGACATCGGTTTGGATTCTGGTACCCTGTTGCCTGGAAACATGAAATCGGTTTGATTCTGGAAACCTTAGGCCTGGGAATATGACTGAGGTTTGATGGTGGTACCCTATGGCCTGGCAACATGACTGAGGTTTGATTCTGGATCCCTGTGGCCTGGGAACATGACATCTGTTTAGCTTGTGGAATACTGTGCCCCGGGAACCTGACTGAGCCTTGGTTCTGGACCCCTGTGGACTGGGAACATGACTGAGGTTTTATTCTGGAACCCTGTGTCCTGTTAACATGACATGGGTGGATTCTGGAACCCTGAGGCCTGGGAACATGAAATCTGTTTAGATTGTGGAATATTGTGGCCTGGGAACTTGACTGAGCCTTGGTTCTGGAAACCTGTGGACTGGGAATATGACTGAGGTTTTATTCTGGAGCCGTGTAGCCTGGGAACATAACTGAGGATTCACTTTGGAACCCTGTGGCCCAGGAACATGACATGGGTGGATTCTGGAACCCTGAGGCCTTGGAACATGACATCTGTTTAGATTATGGAATACTGTGGCCCGGGAACCTGACTGAGCCTTGGTTCTGGAACCCTGTGGACTGGGAACATGACTGAGGTTTTATTCGGGAACCCTGTAGCCTGGGAACAAAACTGAGGATTGATTCTGGAAGCCTGTGGCCTGGGAACATGACATCGGTGGATTCTGGAACACTGTGGCCTGGGAACCTGCGAACGGTTTGACTCTGGAACCCTGTGGCCTGGGAACACGAAATCGATTTGATTCCGGAAATCTGAGGCCTGGCAACATGACTGAGGTTTGATTCTGGATCTCTGTGGCCTGGGAAAATGACTGAGGCGTGATTCTGAAGACCTGTGGCCTGGAAACATGACATCTGTTTAGATTGTGGAATACTTTGGCCCGGGAACCTGACTGAGCCTTGGTTCTGGAACACTGTGCACTAGGAACATGACTGAGGTTTTATTCTGGAACCCTGTAGCCTGGGAACATAACTGAGGATTGATTCTGGAACCCTGTGGCCTGGGAACATGACATGGGTGGATTCTGGAACCCTGAGGCCTGGGAACAAGACATCTGTTTAGCTTGTGGAATACTGTGACCCGGGAACCTGACTGAGCCTTGGTTCTGGAACCCTATGTACTGGGAATATGACTGAGGTTTTATTCTGGAACCCTGTAGCCTGGGACCATAACTGAGGATTGATTCTGGAACCCTGTGGCCTGGGAACATGACATGGGTGGATTCTGGAACCCTGAGGCCTGGGAACAAGACATCTGTTTAGATTGTGGAATACTGTGCCCCGGGTACCTGACTGAGCCTTGGTTCTGGAACCCTGTGGACTGGGAACATGGCTGAGGTTTTATTCCGGAACCCTGTAGCCTGCGAACATAACTGAGGATTGATGCTGGAACCCTGTGGCCTGGCAGCATGACATCTGTGGATTCTGGAACTCTGTGGCCTGGGAACCTGCGAACGGTTTGACTCTGGTACCCTGTGGCCTGGGAACATGTCTGAGGTTTGATGGTGGAAACCTGTGGCCTGGCAACATGACTGAGGATTGATTCTGGAGCCCTGTTTACTGGGAACATTCCTGAGGTTTGATGGCAGAAACCTGTGGACTGGCAACATGACTGAGGTTTGATTTGGAACCCTGTGCACGGGGACCATGACTGAGGCCTGATACTGGAACCCCGTGGCATGGGAACATGACATTGGTTTGATTCTGGAGCCCTGTTTACTGGGAACATGACTGAGGTTTCATGGTTGAATCCTGTGGCCTGGCAACATGATTGAGGTTTGATAGTGGAACCCTCAGGCTTGGGAACATGACTGAGGCTTGATGGTGGAACCGTGGCCTGGCAACAGGACTGAGGTTTGATTGTGGAACCCTCTGGCCCTGGAATATGACTGAGGTTTAATTGTGGAACCCTGTGGCCTGGGAACATGACTGGGATTTGATTTCTGAAACCTGTGTCCAGGGAACATGACTGAGGTTTTATTCTGGAACCCTGTGTCCTGGGAACACGACTGAGGTTTGATTCTGTAACCATGTGGACTGGGAATATGACTGAGGTTTGATTCTGGAAACCATTGGCCTGGGAACATGACTGATGTTAGAATGTGGAATCCTGTGGCCTGGGAACATGACATCGGTTTGGATTCTGGTACCCTGTTGCCTGGGAACATGAAATCGGTTTGATTCTGTAAACCTGAGGTCTGGGAATATGACTGAGGTTTGATTGTGGTACCCTATGGCCTGGCAACATGACTGAGGTTTGATTCTGGATGCCTGTGGCCTGGGAACATGACTGAGGCATGATTCTGGAAACCTGTGGCCTGGGAACATGACATCTGTTTAGATTGTGGAATACTGTGCCCCGGGAACCTGACTGAGCCTGGTTCTGGAACCCTGTGGACTGGGAACATGACTGAGGTTTTATTCTGGAACCCTGTAGCCTGGGACCATAACTGAGGATTGATTCTGGAACCCTGTGGCCTGGGCACATGACAACGGTGGATTCTGGAACCCTGTGGACTAGGAACATGACTGAGGTTTTATTCTGGAACCTTGTAGCCTGGGAACATAACTGAGGATTGATTCTGGAACCCTGTGGCCTGGGAACATGACATGGGTGGATTCTGGAACCCTGAGGCCTGGGAACATGACATCTGTTTAGATTGTGGAATACTGTGCCCTGGGAACGTGACTGAGCCTTGGTTCTGGAACCCTGTGGACTGGGAACATGACTGACGTTTTATTCTGGAACCCTGTAGCCTGGGAACATAACTGAGGATTGATTCTGGAACCCTGTGGCCTGGGAACATGACTGGGATTTGATTTCTGAAACCTGTGTCCAGGGAAAATGACTGAGGTTTTATTCTGGAACCCTGTGTCCTGGGAACACGACTGAGGTTTGATTCTGGAACCATGTGGCCTGGGAATATGACTTAGGTTTGATTCTGGAAACCATTGGCCTGGGAACATGACTGATGTTAGAGTGTGGAATCCTGTGCCCTGGGAACATGACATCGGTTTGGATTCTGGTACCCTGTTGCCTGGAAACATGAAATCGGTTTGATTCTGGAAACCTTAGGCCTGGGAATATGACTGAGGTTTGATGGTGGTACCCTATGGCCTGGCAACATGACTGAGGTTTGATTCTGGATCCCTGTGGCCTGGGAACATGACATCTGTTTAGCTTGTGGAATACTGTGCCCCGGGAACCTGACTGAGCCTTGGTTCTGGACCCCTGTGGACTGGGAACATGACTGAGGTTTTATTCTGGAACCCTGTGTCCTGTTAACATGACATGGGTGGATTCTGGAACCCTGAGGCCTGGGAACATGAAATCTGTTTAGATTGTGGAATATTGTGGCCTGGGAACTTGACTGAGCCTTGGTTCTGGAAACCTGTGGACTGGGAATATGACTGAGGTTTTATTCTGGAGCCGTGTAGCCTGGGAACGTAACTGAGGATTCACTTTGGAACCCTGTGGCCCAGGAACATGACATGGGTGGATTCTGGAACCCTGAGGCCTTGGAACATGACATCTGTTTAGATTGTGGAATACTGTGGCCCGGGAACCTGACTGAGCCTTGGTTCTGGAACCCTGTGGACTGGGAACATGACTGAGGTTTTATTCGGGAACCCTGTAGCCTGGGAACAAAACTGAGGATTGATTCTGGAGCCTGTGGCCTGGGAACATGACATCGGTGGATTCTGGAACACTGTGGCCTGGGAACCTGCGAACGGTTTGACTCTGGAACCCTGTGGCCTGGGAACACGAAATCGATTTGATTCCGGAAATCTGAGGCCTGGCAACATGACTGAGGTTTGATTCTGGATCTCTGTGGCCTGGGAAAATGACTGAGGTGTGATTCTGAAGACCTGTGGCCTGGAAACATGACATCTGTTTAGATTGTGGAATACTTTGGCCCGGGAACCTGACTGAGCCTTGGTTCTGGAACACTGTGCACTAGGAACATGACTGAGGTTTTATTCTGGAACCCTGTAGCCTGGGAACATAACTGAGGATTGATTCTGGAACCCTGTGGCCTGGGAACATGACATGGGTGGATTCTGGAACCCTGAGGCCTGGGAACAAGACATCTGTTTAGCTTGTGGAATACTGTGACCCGGGAACCTGACTGAGCCTTGGTTCTGGAACCCTATGTACTGGGAATATGACTGAGGTTTTATTCTGGAACCCTGTAGCCTGGGACCATAACTGAGGATTGATTCTGGAACCCTGTGGCCTGGGAACATGACATGGGTGGATTCTGGAACCCTGAGGCCTGGGAACAAGACATCTGTTTAGATTGTGGAATACTGTGCCCCGGGTACCTGACTGAGCCTTGGTTCTGGAACCCTGTGGACTGGGAACATGGCTGAGGTTTTATTCCGGAACCCTGTAGCCTACGAACATAACTGAGGATTGATTCTGGAACCCTGTGGCCTGGCAGCATGACATCTGTGGATTCTGGAACTCTGTGGCCTGGGAACCTGCGAACGGTTTGACTCTGGTACCCTGTGGCCTGGGAACATGTCTGAGGTTTGATGGTGGAAACCTGTGGCCTGGCAACATGACTGAGGATTGATTCTGGAGCCCTGTTTACTGGGAACATTCCTGAGGTTTGATGGCAGAAACCTGTGGACTGGCAACATGACTGAGGTTTGATTTGGAACCCTGTGCACGGGGACCATGACTGAGGCCTGATACTGGAACCCCGTGGCATGGGAACATGACATTGGTTTGATTCTGGAGCCCTGTTTACTGGGAACATGACTGAGGTTTCATGGTTGAATCCTGTGGCCTGGCAACATGATTGAGGTTTGATAGTGGAACCCTCAGGCTTGGGAACATGACTGAGGCTTGATGGTGGAACCGTGGCCTGGCAACAGGACTGAGGTTTGATTGTGGAACCCTCTGGCCCTGGAATATGACTGAGGTTTAATTGTGGAACCCTGTGGCCTGGGAACATGACTGGGATTTGATTTCTGAAACCTGTGTCCAGGGAACATGACTGAGGTTTTATTCTGGAACCCTGTGTCCTGGGAACACGACTGAGGTTTGATTCTGTAACCATGTGGACTGGGAATATGACTGAGGTTTGATTCTGGAAACCATTGGCCTGGGAACATGACTGATGTTAGAATGTGGAATCCTGTGGCCTGGGAACATGACATCGGTTTGGATTCTGGTACCCTGTTGCCTGGGAACATGAAATCGGTTTGATTCTGTAAACCTGAGGTCTGGGAATATGACTGAGGTTTGATTGTGGTACCCCATGGCCTGGCAACATGACTGAGGTTTGATTCTGGATGCCTGTGGCCTGGGAACATGACTGAGGCATGATTCTGGAAACCTGTGGCCTGGGAACATGACATCTGTTTAGATTGTGGAATACTGTGCCCCGGGAACCTGACTGAGCCTGGTTCTGGAACCCTGTGGACTGGGAACATGACTGAGGTTTTATTCTGGAACCCTGTAGCCTGGGACCATAACTGAGGATTGATTCTGGAACCCTGTGGCCTGGGCACATGACAACGGTGGATTCTGGAACCCTGTGGACTAGGAACATGACTGAGGTTTTATTCTGGAACCTTGTAGCCTGGGAACATAACTGAGGATTGATTCTGGAACCCTGTGGCCTGGGAACATGACATGGGTGGATTCTGGAACCCTGAGGCCTGGGAACATGACATCTGTTTAGATTGTGGAATACTGTGCCCTGGGAACGTGACTGAGCCTTGGTTCTGGAACCCTGTGGACTGGGAACATGACTGACGTTTTATTCTGGAACCCTGTAGCCTGGGAACATAACTGAGGATTGATTCTGGAACCCTGTGGCCTGGGAACATGACTGGGATTTGATTTCTGAAACCTGTGTCCAGGGAAAATGACTGAGGTTTTATTCTGGAACCCTGTGTCCTGGGAACACGACTGAGGTTTGATTCTGGAACCATGTGGCCTGGGAATATGACTTAGGTTTGATTCTGGAAACCATTGGCCTGGGAACATGACTGATGTTAGAGTGTGGAATCCTGTGCCCTGGGAACATGACATCGGTTTGGATTCTGGTACCCTGTTGCCTGGAAACATGAAATCGGTTTGATTCTGGAAACCTTAGGCCTGGGAATATGACTGAGGTTTGATGGTGGTACCCTATGGCCTGGCAACATGACTGAGGTTTGATTCTGGATCCCTGTGGCCTGGGAACATGACATCTGTTTAGCTTGTGGAATACTGTGCCCCGGGAACCTGACTGAGCCTTGGTTCTGGACCCCTGTGGACTGGGAACATGACTGAGGTTTTATTCTGGAACCCTGTGTCCTGTTAACATGACATGGGTGGATTCTGGAACCCTGAGGCCTGGGAACATGAAATCTGTTTAGATTGTGGAATATTGTGGCCTGGGAACTTGACTGAGCCTTGGTTCTGGAAACCTGTGGACTGGGAATATGACTGAGGTTTTATTCTGGAGCCGTGTAGCCTGGGAACGTAACTGAGGATTCACTTTGGAACCCTGTGGCCCAGGAACATGACATGGGTGGATTCTGGAACCCTGAGGCCTTGGAACATGACATCTGTTTAGATTGTGGAATACTGTGGCCCGGGAACCTGACTGAGCCTTGGTTCTGGAACCCTGTGGACTGGGAACATGACTGAGGTTTTATTCGGGAACCCTGTAGCCTGGGAACAAAACTGAGGATTGATTCTGGAAGCCTGTGGCCTGGGAACATGACATGGGTGGATTCTGGAACACTGTGGCCTGGGAACCTGCGAACGGTTTGACTCTGGAACCCTGTGGCCTGGGAACACGAAATCGATTTGATTCCGGAAATCTGAGGCCTGGCAACATGACTGAGGTTTGATTCTGGATCTCTGTGGCCTGGGAAAATGACTGAGGCGTGATTCTGAAGACCTGTGGCCTGGAAACATGACATCTGTTTAGATTGTGGAATACTTTGGCCCGGGAACCTGACTGAGCCTTGGTTCTGGAACACTGTGCACTAGGAACATGACTGAGGTTTTATTCTGGAACCCTGTAGCCTGGGAACATAACTGAGGATTGATTCTGGAACCCTGTGGCCTGGGAACATGACATGGGTGGATTCTGGAACCCTGAGGCCTGGGAACAAGACATCTGTTTAGCTTGTGGAATACTGTGACCCGGGAACCTGACTGAGCCTTGGTTCTGGAACCCTATGTACTGGGAATATGACTGAGGTTTTATTCTGGAACCCTGTAGCCTGGGACCATAACTGAGGATTGATTCTGGAACCCTGTGGCCTGGGAACATGACATGGGTGGATTCTGGAACCCTGAGGCCTGGGAACAAGACATCTGTTTAGATTGTGGAATACTGTGCCCCGGGTACCTGACTGAGCCTTGGTTCTGGAACCCTGTGGACTGGGAACATGGCTGAGGTTTTATTCCGGAACCCTGTAGCCTGCGAACATAACTGAGGATTGATTCTGGAACCCTGTGGCCTGGCAGCATGACATCTGTGGATTCTGGAACTCTGTGGCCTGGGAACCTGCGAACGGTTTGACTCTGGTACCCTGTGGCCTGGGAACATGTCTGAGGTTTGATGGTGGAAACCTGTGGCCTGGCAACATGACTGAGGATTGATTCTGGAGCCCTGTTTACTGGGAACATTCCTGAGGTTTGATGGCAGAAACCTGTGGACTGGCAACATGACTGAGGTTTGATTTGGAACCCTGTGCACGGGGACCATGACTGAGGCCTGATACTGGAACCCCGTGGCATGGGAACATGACATTGGTTTGATTCTGGAGCCCTGTTTACTGGGAACATGACTGAGGTTTCATGGTTGAATCCTGTGGCCTGGCAACATGATTGAGGTTTGATAGTGGAACCCTCAGGCTTGGGAACATGACTGAGGCTTGATGGTGGAACCGTGGCCTGGCAACAGGACTGAGGTTTGATTGTGGAACCCTCTGGCCCTGGAATATGACTGAGGTTTAATTGTGGAACCCTGTGGCCTGGGAACATGACTGGGATTTGATTTCTGAAACCTGTGTCCAGGGAACATGACTGAGGTTTTATTCTGGAACCCTGTGTCCTGGGAACACGACTGAGGTTTGATTCTGTAACCATGTGGACTGGGAATATGACTGAGGTTTGATTCTGGAAACCATTGGCCTGGGAACATGACTGATGTTAGAATGTGGAATCCTGTGGCCTGGGAACATGACATCGGTTTGGATTCTGGTACCCTGTTGCCTGGGAACATGAAATCGGTTTGATTCTGTAAACCTGAGGTCTGGGAATATGACTGAGGTTTGATTGTGGTACCCTATGGCCTGGCAACATGACTGAGGTTTGATTCTGGATGCCTGTGGCCTGGGAACATGACTGAGGCATGATTCTGGAAACCTGTGGCCTGGGAACATGACATCTGTTTAGATTGTGGAATACTGTGCCCCGGGAACCTGACTGAGCCTGGTTCTGGAACCCTGTGGACTGGGAACATGACTGAGGTTTTATTCTGGAACCCTGTAGCCTGGGACCATAACTGAGGATTGATTCTGGAACCCTGTGGCCTGGGCACATGACAACGGTGGATTCTGGAACCCTGTGGACTAGGAACATGACTGAGGTTTTATTCTGGAACCTTGTAGCCTGGGAACATAACTGAGGATTGATTCTGGAACCCTGTGGCCTGGGAACATGACATGGGTGGATTCTGGAACCCTGAGGCCTGGGAACATGACATCTGTTTAGATTGTGGAATACTGTGCCCTGGGAACGTGACTGAGCCTTGGTTCTGGAACCCTGTGGACTGGGAACATGACTGACGTTTTATTCTGGAACCCTGTAGCCTGGGAACATAACTGAGGATTGATTCTGGAACCCTGTGGCCTGGGAACATGACTGGGATTTGATTTCTGAAACCTGTGTCCAGGGAAAATGACTGAGGTTTTATTCTGGAACCCTGTGTCCTGGGAACACGACTGAGGTTTGATTCTGGAACCATGTGGCCTGGGAATATGACTTAGGTTTGATTCTGGAAACCATTGGCCTGGGAACATGACTGATGTTAGAGTGTGGAATCCTGTGCCCTGGGAACATGACATCGGTTTGGATTCTGGTACCCTGTTGCCTTGGAACATGAAATCGGTTTGATTCTGTAAACCTGAGGTCTGGGAATATGACTGAGGTTTGATTGTGGTACCCTATGGCCTGGCAACATGACTGAGGTTTGATTCTGGATGCCTGTGGCCTGGGAACATGACTGAGGCATGATTCTGGAAACCTGTGGCCTGGGAACATGACATCTGTTTAGATTGTGGAATACTGTGCCCCGGGAACCTGACTGAGCCTGGTTCTGGAACCCTGTGGACTGGGAACATGACTGAGGTTTTATTCTGGAACCCTGTAGCCTGGGACCATAACTGAGGATTGATTCTGGAACCCTGTGGCCTGGGCACATGACAACGGTGGATTCTGGAACCCTGTGGACTGGGAACATGACTGAGGTTTTATTCTGGAACCCTGTGTCCTGTTAACATGACATGGGTGGATTCTGGAACCCTGAGGCCTGGGAACATGAAATCTGTTTAGATTGTGGAATATTGTGGCCTGGGAACTTGACTGAGCCTTGGTTCTGGAAACCTGTGGACTGGGAATATGACTGAGGTTTTATTCTGGAGCCGTGTAGCCTGGGAACATAACTGAGGATTCACTTTGGAACCCTGTGGCCCAGGAACATGACATGGGTGGATTCTGGAACCCTGAGGCCTTGGAACATGACATCTGTTTAGATTGTGGAATACTGTGGCCCGGGAACCTGACTGAGCCTTGGTTCTGGAACCCTGTGGACTGGGAACATGACTGAGGTTTTATTCTGGAACCCTGTAGCCTGGGAACATAACTGAGGATTGATTCTGGAAGCCTGTGGCCTGGGAACATGACATCGGTGGATTCTGGAACACTGTGGCCTGGGAACCTGCGAACGGTTTGACTCTGGAACCCTGTGGCCTGGGAACACGAAATCGGTTTGATTCCGGAAATCTGAGGCCTGGCAACATGACTGAGGTTTGATTCTGGATCTCTGTGGCCTGGGAAAATGACTGAGGCGTGATTCTGAAGACCTGTGGCCTGGAAACATGACATCTGTTTAGATTGTGGAATACTTTGGCCCGGGAACCTGACTGAGCCTTGGTTCTGGAACACTGTGCACTAGGAACATGACTGAGGTTTTATTCTGGAACCCTGTAGCCTGGGAACATAACTGAGGATTGATTCTGGAACCCTGTGGCCTGGGAACATAACATGGGTGGATTCTGGAACCCTGAGGCCTGGGAACAAGACATCTGTTTAGATTGTGGAATACTGTGACCCGGGAACCTGACTGAGCCCTGGTTCTGGAACCCTATGTACTGGGAATATGACTGAGCTTTTATTCTGGAACCCTGTAGCCTGGGAACATAACTGAGGATTGATTCTGGAACCCTGTGGCCTGGGAACATGACATGGGTGGATTCTGGAACCCTGAGGCCTGGGAACATGACATCTGTTTAGATTGTGGAATACTGTGCCCCGGGTTCCTGACTGAGTCTTGGTTCTGGAACCCTGTGGACTGGGAACATGGCTGAGGTTTTATTCGGGAACCCTGTAGCCTGCGAACATAACTGAGGATTGATTCTGGAAACCTGTGGCCTGGCAGCATGACATCTGTGGATTCTGGAACTCTGTGGCCTGGGAACCTGCGAACGGTTTGACTCTGGTACCCTGTGGCCTGGGAACATGTCTGAGGTTTGATGGTGGAAACCTGTGGCCTGGTAACATGACTGAGGATAGACTCTGGAAGACTGTGGCCAGGGAACATGATATCGGGTTGATTCTGGAAACCTGTGTCCTGGGAACAAGACTGAGGTTTGATTCTGGAACCCTGATGCCTGGGAACTTGAGTGAGGTTTGTTTCTGGAAGCCTCTTCCCTGGGAACATGACTGCGGTTTGATTCTGGACACCTGTGTCCTGGGAACAAGACTGAGGTTTGATTCTGCAACCCTGTGGCTTGGGAACATGACTGAGGTATGTTTCTGGAAGCCTGTTCTCTGGGAACATGACTGAGGTTTGATTCTGGACACCTGTGTCCTGGGAACATGACTGAGGTTTGATTGTTGAAACCTGTGGCCTTCGAACATGACTCAGGTTGATTCTGGAACCATGTGTCCTGGGAATATGACTGAGGTTTGATTCTGGAAACCTTTGTCCTGGGAAAATGACTGAGGTTTCAATGTGGAAACATGTGGCCTGGGATCATGACTGAGGTTTGATGGTGGAACACTCTGGCCTGGCAAAATGACTGAGGCTTGATTCTGGAGCCCTGTTTACTGGGAACATTCCTGAGGTTTGATGGCAGAAACCTGTGCACTGGCAACATGACTGAGGTTTGATTTGGAACCCTGTGCACGGGGACCATGACTGAGGCCTGATACTGGAACCCCGTGGCATGGGAACATGACATTGGTTTGATTCTGGAGCCCTGTTTACTGGGAACATGACTGAGGTTTCATGGTTGAATCCTGTGGCCTGGCAACATGATTGAGGTTTGATAGTGGAACCCTCAGGCTTGGGAACATGAGTGAGGCTTGATGGTGGAACCCTGTGGCCTGGCAATATGCCTGAGGTTTGATGGTGGAACCCTGTGGCTTGGCAAGATGACTTAGGTTTGATTGTGGAACACTCTGGCCTGGGAACATGACTGAGGCTTGATGGTGGAACCGTGGCCTGGCAACAGGACTGAGGTTTGATTGTGGAACCCTCTGGCCCTGGAATATGACTGAGGTTTAATTGTGGAACCCTGTGGCCTGGGAACATGACTGGGATTTGATTTCTGAAACCTGTGTCCAGGGAACATGACTGAGGTTTTATTCTGGAACCCTGTGTCCTGGGAACACGACTGAGGTTTGATTCTGTAACCATGTGTCCTGGGAATATGACTGAGGTTTGATTCTGGAAACCATTGGCCTGGGAACATGACTGATGTTAGAATGTGGAATCCTGTGGCCTGGGAACATGACATCGGTTTGGATTCTGGTACCCTGTTGCCTGGGAACATGAAATCGGTTTGATTCTGTAAACCTGAGGTCTGGGAATATGACTGAGGTTTGATTGTGGTACCCTATGGCCTGGCAACATGACTGAGGTTTGATTCTGGATGCCTGTGGCCTGGGAACATGACTGAGGCATGATTCTGGAAACCTGTGGCCTGGGAACATGACATCTGTTTAGATTGTGGAATACTGTGCCCCGGGAACCTGACTGAGCCTGGTTCTGGAACCCTGTGGACTGGGAACATGACTGAGGTTTTATTCTGGAACCCTGTAGCCTGGGACCATAACTGAGGATTGATTCTGGAACCCTGTGGCCTGGGCACATGACAACGGTGGATTCTGGAACCCTGTGGACTAGGAACATGACTGAGGTTTTATTCTGGAACCTTGTAGCCTGGGAACATAACTGAGGATTGATTCTGGAACCCTGTGGCCTGGGAACATGACATGGGTGGATTCTGGAACCCTGAGGCCTGGGAACATGACATCTGTTTAGATTGTGGAATACTGTGCCCTGGGAACGTGACTGAGCCTTGGTTCTGGAACCCTGTGGACTGGGAACATGACTGACGTTTTATTCTGGAACCCTGTAGCCTGGGAACATAACTGAGGATTGATTCTGGAACCCTGTGGCCTGGGAACATGACTGGGATTTGATTTCTGAAACCTGTGTCCAGGGAAAATGACTGAGGTTTTATTCTGGAACCCTGTGTCCTGGGAACACGACTGAGGTTTGATTCTGGAACCATGTGGCCTGGGAATATGACTTAGGTTTGATTCTGGAAACCATTGGCCTGGGAACATGACTGATGTTAGAGTGTGGAATCCTGTGCCCTGGGAACATGACATCGGTTTGGATTCTGGTACCCTGTTGCCTTGGAACATGAAATCGGTTTGATTCTGTAAACCTGAGGTCTGGGAATATGACTGAGGTTTGATTGTGGTACCCTATGGCCTGGCAACATGACTGAGGTTTGATTCTGGATGCCTGTGGCCTGGGAACATGACTGAGGCATGATTCTGGAAACCTGTGGCCTGGGAACATGACATCTGTTTAGATTGTGGAATACTGTGCCCCGGGAACCTGACTGAGCCTGGTTCTGGAACCCTGTGGACTGGGAACATGACTGAGGTTTTATTCTGGAACCCTGTAGCCTGGGACCATAACTGAGGATTGATTCTGGAACCCTGTGGCCTGGGCACATGACAACGGTGGATTCTGGAACCCTGTGGACTGGGAACATGACTGAGGTTTTATTCTGGAACCCTGTGTCCTGTTAACATGACATGGGTGGATTCTGGAACCCTGAGGCCTGGGAACATGAAATCTGTTTAGATTGTGGAATATTGTGGCCTGGGAACTTGACTGAGCCTTGGTTCTGGAAACCTGTGGACTGGGAATATGACTGAGGTTTTATTCTGGAGCCGTGTAGCCTGGGAACATAACTGAGGATTCACTTTGGAACCCTGTGGCCCAGGAACATGACATGGGTGGATTCTGGAACCCTGAGGCCTTGGAACATGACATCTGTTTAGATTGTGGAATACTGTGGCCCGGGAACCTGACTGAGCCTTGGTTCTGGAACCCTGTGGACTGGGAACATGACTGAGGTTTTATTCTGGAACCCTGTAGCCTGGGAACATAACTGAGGATTGATTCTGGAAGCCTGTGGCCTGGGAACATGACATCGGTGGATTCTGGAACACTGTGGCCTGGGAACCTGCGAACGGTTTGACTCTGGAACCCTGTGGCCTGGGAACACGAAATCGGTTTGATTCCGGAAATCTGAGGCCTGGCAACATGACTGAGGTTTGATTCTGGATCTCTGTGGCCTGGGAAAATGACTGAGGCGTGATTCTGAAGACCTGTGGCCTGGAAACATGACATCTGTTTAGATTGTGGAATACTTTGGCCCGGGAACCTGACTGAGCCTTGGTTCTGGAACACTGTGCACTAGGAACATGACTGAGGTTTTATTCTGGAACCCTGTAGCCTGGGAACATAACTGAGGATTGATTCTGGAACCCTGTGGCCTGGGAACATAACATGGGTGGATTCTGGAACCCTGAGGCCTGGGAACAAGACATCTGTTTAGATTGTGGAATACTGTGACCCGGGAACCTGACTGAGCCCTGGTTCTGGAACCCTATGTACTGGGAATATGACTGAGCTTTTATTCTGGAACCCTGTAGCCTGGGAACATAACTGAGGATTGATTCTGGAACCCTGTGGCCTGGGAACATGACATGGGTGGATTCTGGAACCCTGAGGCCTGGGAACATGACATCTGTTTAGATTGTGGAATACTGTGCCCCGGGTTCCTGACTGAGTCTTGGTTCTGGAACCCTGTGGACTGGGAACATGGCTGAGGTTTTATTCGGGAACCCTGTAGCCTGCGAACATAACTGAGGATTGATTCTGGAAACCTGTGGCCTGGCAGCATGACATCTGTGGATTCTGGAACTCTGTGGCCTGGGAACCTGCGAACGGTTTGACTCTGGTACCCTGTGGCCTGGGAACATGTCTGAGGTTTGATGGTGGAAACCTGTGGCCTGGTAACATGACTGAGGATAGACTCTGGAAGACTGTGGCCAGGGAACATGATATCGGGTTGATTCTGGAAACCTGTGTCCTGGGAACAAGACTGAGGTTTGATTCTGGAACCCTGATGCCTGGGAACTTGAGTGAGGTTTGTTTCTGGAAGCCTCTTCCCTGGGAACATGACTGCGGTTTGATTCTGGACACCTGTGTCCTGGGAACAAGACTGAGGTTTGATTCTGCAACCCTGTGGCTTGGGAACATGACTGAGGTATGTTTCTGGAAGCCTGTTCTCTGGGAACATGACTGAGGTTTGATTCTGGACACCTGTGTCCTGGGAACATGACTGAGGTTTGATTGTTGAAACCTGTGGCCTTCGAACATGACTCAGGTTGATTCTGGAACCATGTGTCCTGGGAATATGACTGAGGTTTGATTCTGGAAACCTTTGTCCTGGGAAAATGACTGAGGTTTCAATGTGGAAACATGTGGCCTGGGATCATGACTGAGGTTTGATGGTGGAACACTCTGGCCTGGCAAAATGACTGAGGCTTGATTCTGGAGCCCTGTTTACTGGGAACATTCCTGAGGTTTGATGGCAGAAACCTGTGCACTGGCAACATGACTGAGGTTTGATTTGGAACCCTGTGCACGGGGACCATGACTGAGGCCTGATACTGGAACCCCGTGGCATGGGAACATGACATTGGTTTGATTCTGGAGCCCTGTTTACTGGGAACATGACTGAGGTTTCATGGTTGAATCCTGTGGCCTGGCAACATGATTGAGGTTTGATAGTGGAACCCTCAGGCTTGGGAACATGAGTGAGGCTTGATGGTGGAACCCTGTGGCCTGGCAATATGCCTGAGGTTTGATGGTGGAACCCTGTGGCTTGGCAAGATGACTTAGGTTTGATTGTGGAACACTCTGGCCTGGGAACATGACTGAGGCTTGATGGTGGAACCGTGGCCTGGCAACAGGACTGAGGTTTGATTGTGGAACCCTCTGGCCCTGGAATATGACTGAGGTTTAATTGTGGAACCCTGTGGCCTGGGAACATGACTGGGATTTGATTTCTGAAACCTGTGTCCAGGGAACATGACTGAGGTTTTATTCTGGAACCCTGTGTCCTGGGAACACGACTGAGGTTTGATTCTGTAACCATGTGTCCTGGGAATATGACTGAGGTTTGATTCTGGAAACCATTGGCCTGGGAACATGACTGATGTTAGAATGTGGAATCCTGTGGCCTGGGAACATGACATCGGTTTGGATTCTGGTACCCTGTTGCCTGGGAACATGAAATCGGTTTGATTCTGTAAACCTGAGGTCTGGGAATATGACTGAGGTTTGATGGTGGTACCCTATGGCCTGGCAACATGACTGAGGTTTGATTCTGGATGCCTGTGGCCTGGGAACATGACTGAGGCATGATTCTGGAAACCTGTGGCCTGGGAACATGACATCTGTTTAGATTGTGGAATACTGTGCCCCGGGAACCTGACTGAGCCTTGGTTCTGGAACCCTGTGGACTGGGAACATGACTGAGGTTTTATTCTGGAACCCTGTAGCCTGGGACCATAACTGAGGATTGATTCTGGAACCCTGTGGCCTGGGCACATGACAACGGTGGATTCTGGAACCCTGTGGACTAGGAACATGACTGAGGTTTTATTCTGGAACCTTGTAGCCTGGGAACATAACTGAGGATTGATTCTGGAACCCTGTGGCCTGGGAACATGACATGGGTGGATTCTGGAACCCTGAGGCCTGGGAACATGACATCTGTTTAGATTGTGGAATACTGTGCCCTGGGAACGTGACTGAGCCTTGGTTCTGGAACCCTGTGGACTGGGAACATGACTGACGTTTTATTCTGGAACCCTGTAGCCTGGGAACATAACTGAGGATTGATTCTGGAACCCTGTGGCCTTGGAACATGACTGGGATTTGATTTCTGAAACCTGTGTCCAGGGAAAATGACTGAGGTTTTATTCTGGAACCCTGTGTCCTGGGAACACGACTGAGGTTTGATTCTGGAACCATGTGGCCTGGGAATATGACTTAGGTTTGATTCTGGAAACCATTGGCCTGGGAACAT
The DNA here is from genome assembly GCF_965194825.1 of Balaenoptera physalus. NCBI lineage: Eukaryota > Metazoa > Chordata > Mammalia > Artiodactyla > Balaenopteridae > Balaenoptera > Balaenoptera physalus. Next base: position 174,873 of record NW_028126467.1, read on the forward strand.
GACTGATGTTAGAGTGTGGAATCCTGTGCCCTGGGAACATGACATCGGTTTGGATTCTGGTACCCTGTTGCCTGGAAACATGAAATCGGTTTGATTCTGGAAACCTTAGGCCTGGGAATATGACTGAGGTTTGATGGTGGTACCCTATGGCCTGGCAACATGACTGAGGTTTGATTCTGGATCCCTGTGGCCTGGGAACATGACATCTGTTTAGATTGTGGAATACTGTGCCCCGGGAACCTGACTGAGCCTTGGTTCTGGACCCCTGTGGACTGGGAACATGACTGAGGTTTTATTCTGGAACCCTGTGTCCTGTTAACATGACATGGGTGGATTCTGGAACCCTGAGGCCTGGGAACATGAAATCTGTTTAGATTGTGGAATACTGTGGCCTGGGAACTTGACTGAGCCTTGGTTCTGGAAACCTGTGGACTGGGAATATGACTGAGGTTTTATTCTGGAGCCGTGTAGCCTGGGAACGTAACTGAGGATTCACTTTGGAACCCTGTGGCCCAGGAACATGATATGGGTGGATTCTGGAAACCTGAGGCCTTGGAACATGACATCTGTTTAGATTGTGGAATACTGTGGCCCGGGAACCTGACTGAGCCTTGGTTCTGGAACCCTGTGGACTGGGAACATGACTGAGGTTTTATTCTGGAACCCTGTAGCCTGGGAACATAACTGAGGATTGATTCTGGAAGCCTGTGGCCTGGGAACATGACATCGGTGGATTCTGGAACACTGTGGCCTGGGAACCTGCGAACGGTTTGACTCTGGAACCCTGTGGCCTGGGAACACGAAATCGATTTGATTCCGGAAATCTGAGGCCTGGCAACATGACTGAGGTTTGATTCTGGATCTCTGTGGCCTGGGAAAATGACTGAGGCGTGATTCTGAAGACCTGTGGCCTGGAAACATGACATCTGTTTAGATTGTGGAAAACTTTGGCCCGGGAACCTGACTGAGCCTTGGTTCTGGAACACTGTGCACTAGGAACATGACTGAGGTTTTATTCTGGAACCCTGTAGCCTGGGAACATAACTGAGGATTGATTCTGGAACCCTGTGGCCTGGGAACATGACATGGGTGGATTCTGGAACCCTGAGGCCTGGGAACAAGACATCTGTTTAGATTGTGGAATACTGTGACCCGGGAACCTGACTGAGCCTTGGTTCTGGAACCCTATGTACTGGGAATATGACTGAGCTTTTATTCTGGAACCCTGTAGCCTGGGAACATAACTGAGGATTGATTCTGGAACCCTGTGGCCTGGGAACATGACATGGGTGGATTCTGGAACCCTGAGGCCTGGGAACAAGACATCTGTTTAGATTGTGGAATACTGTGCCCCGGGTTCCTGACTGAGTCTTGGTTCTGGAACCCTGTGGACTGGGAACATGGCTGAGGTTTTATTCCGGAACCCTGTAGCCTGCGAACATAACTGAGGATTGATTCTGGAACCCTGTGGCCTGGCAGCATGACATCTGTGGATTCTGGAACTCTGTGGCCTGGGAACCTGGAAACGGTTTGACTCTGGTACCCTGTGGCCTGGGAACATGTCTGAGGTTTGATGGTGGAAACCTGTGGCCTGGTAACATGACTGAGGATAGACTCTGGAAGACTGTGGCCAGGGAACATGATATCGGGTTGATTCTGGAAACCTGTGTCCTGGGAACAAGTCTGAGGTTTGATTCTGGAACCCTGATGCCTGGGAACTTTACTGAGGTTTGTTTCTGGAAGCCTGTTCCCTGGGAACATGACTGCGGTTTGATTCTGGACACCTGTGTCCTGGGAACAAGACTGAGGTTTGATTCTGCAACCCTGTGGCTTGGGAACATGACTGAGGTTTGTTTCTGGAAGCCTGTTTTCTGGGAACATGACTGAGGTTTGATTCTGGACACCTGTGTCCTGGGAACATGACTGAGGTTTGATTGTTGAAACCTGTGGCCTTCGAACATGACTCAGGTTGATTCTGGAACCATGTGTCCTGGGAATATGACTGAGGTTTGATTCTGGAAACCTTTGTCCTGGGAAAATGACTGAGGTTTCAATGTGGAAACATGTGGCCTGGGATCATGACTGAGGTTTGATGGTGGAACACTCTGGCCTGGCAAAATGACTGAGGCTTGATTCTGGAGCCCTGTTTACTGGGATCATGACTGAGGTTTGATGGCAGAAACCTGTGGACTGGCAACATGACTGAGGTTTGATTTGGAACCCTGTGCACGGGGACCATGACTGAGGCCTGATACTGGAACCCCGTGGCATGGGAACATGACATTGGTTTGATTCTGGAGCCCTGTTTACTGGGAACATGACTGAGGTTTCATGGTTGAATCCTGTGGCCTGGCAACATGATTGAGGTTTGATAGTGGAACCCTCAGGCTTGGGAACATGAGTGAGGCTTGATGGTGGAACCCTGTGTCCTGGCAATATGCCTGAGGTTTGATGGTGGAACCCTGTGGCTTGGCAAGATGACTTAGGTTTGATTGTGGAACACTCTGGCCTGGGAACATGACTGAGGCTTGATGGTGGAACCGTGGCCTGGCAACAGGACTGAGGTTTGATTGTGGAACCCTCTGGCCCTGGAATATGACTGAGGTTTAATTGTGGAACCCTGTGGCCTGGGAACATGACTGGGATTTGATTTCTGAAACCTGTGTCCAGGGAACATGACTGAGGTTTTATTCTGGAACCCTGTGTCCTGGGAACACGACTGAGGTTTGATTCTGTAACCATGTGGCCTGGGAATATGACTGAGTTTTGATTCTGGAAACCATTGGCCTGGGAACATGACTGATGTTAGAATGTGGAATCCTGTGGCCTGGGAACATGACATCAGTTTGGATTCTGGTACCCTGTTGCCTGGGAACATGAAATCGGTTTGATTCTGTAAACCTGAGGTCTGGGAATATGACTGAGGTTTGATGGTGGTACCCTATGGCCTGGCAACATGACTGAGGTTTGATTCTGGATGCCTGTGGCCTGGGAACATGACTGAGGCATGATTCTGGAAACCTGTGGCCTGGGAACATGACATCTGTTTAGATTGTGGAATACTGTGCCCCGGGAACCTGACTGAGCCTTGGTTCTGGAACCCTGTGGACTGGGAACATGACTGAGGTTTTATTCTGGAACCCTGTAACCTGGGACCATAACTGAGGATTGATTCTGGAACCCTGTGGCCTGGGCACATGACAACGGTGGATTCTGGAACCCTGTGGACTAGGAACATGACTGAGGTTTTATTCTGGAACCTTGTAGCCTGGGAACATAACTGAGGATTGATTCTGGAACCCTGTGGCCTGGGAACATAACATGGGTGGATTCTGGAACCCTGAGGCCTGGGAACAAGACATCTGTTTAGATTGTGGAATACTGTGACCCGGGAACCTGACTGAGCCTTGGTTCTGGAACCCTATGTACTGGGAATATGACTGAGGTTTTATTCTGAAACCCTGTAGCCTGGGAACATAACTGAGGATTGATTCTGGAACCCTGTGGCCTGGGAACATGACATGGGTGGATTCAGGAACCCTGAGGCCTGGGAACATGACATCTGTTTAGATTGTGGAATACTGTGCCCTGGGAACGTGACTGAGCCTTGGTTCTGGAACCCTGTGGACTGGGAACATGACTGACGTTTTATTCTGGAACCCTGTAGCCTGGGAACATAACTGAGGATTGATTCTGGAACCCTGTGGCCTGGGAACATGACTGGGATTTGATTTCTGAAACCTGTGTCCAGGGAAAATGACTGAGGTTTTATTCTGGAACCCTGTGTCCTGGGAACACGACTGAGGTTTGATTCTGGAACCATGTGGCCTGGGAATATGACTTAGGTTTGATTCTGGAAACCATTGGCCTGGGAACATGACTGATGTTAGAGTGTGGAATCCTGTGCCCTGGGAACATGACATCGGTTTGGATTCTGGTACCCTGTTGCCTGGAAACATGAAATCGGTTTGATTCTGGAAACCTTAGGCCTGGGAATATGACTGAGGTTTGATGGTGGTACCCTATGGCCTGGCAACATGACTGAGGTTTGATTCTGGATCCCTGTGGCCTGGGAACATGACATCTGTTTAGCTTGTGGAATACTGTGCCCCGGGAACCTGACTGAGCCTTGGTTCTGGACCCCTGTGGACTGGGAACATGACTGAGGTTTTATTCTGGAACCCTGTGTCCTGTTAACATGACATGGGTGGATTCTGGAACCCTGAGGCCTGGGAACATGAAATCTGTTTAGATTGTGGAATATTGTGGCCTGGGAACTTGACTGAGCCTTGGTTCTGGAAACCTGTGGACTGGGAATATGACTGAGGTTTTATTCTGGAGCCGTGTAGCCTGGGAACGTAACTGAGGATTCACTTTGGAACCCTGTGGCCCAGGAACATGACATGGGTGGATTCTGGAACCCTGAGGCCTTGGAACATGACATCTGTTTAGATTGTGGAATACTGTGGCCCGGGAACCTGACTGAGCCTTGGTTCTGGAACCCTGTGGACTGGGAACATGACTGAGGTTTTATTCGGGAACCCTGTAGCCTGGGAACAAAACTGAGGATTGATTCTGGAGCCTGTGGCCTGGGAACATGACATCGGTGGATTCTGGAACACTGTGGCCTGGGAACCTGCGAACGGTTTGACTCTGGAACCCTGTGGCCTGGGAACACGAAATCGATTTGATTCCGGAAATCTGAGGCCTGGCAACATGACTGAGGTTTGATTCTGGATCTCTGTGGCCTGGGAAAATGACTGAGGTGTGATTCTGAAGACCTGTGGCCTGGAAACATGACATCTGTTTAGATTGTGGAATACTTTGGCCCGGGAACCTGACTGAGCCTTGGTTCTGGAACACTGTGCACTAGGAACATGACTGAGGTTTTATTCTGGAACCCTGTAGCCTGGGAACATAACTGAGGATTGATTCTGGAACCCTGTGGCCTGGGAACATGACATGGGTGGATTCTGGAACCCTGAGGCCTGGGAACAAGACATCTGTTTAGCTTGTGGAATACTGTGACCCGGGAACCTGACTGAGCCTTGGTTCTGGAACCCTATGTACTGGGAATATGACTGAGGTTTTATTCTGGAACCCTGTAGCCTGGGACCATAACTGAGGATTGATTCTGGAACCCTGTGGCCTGGGAACATGACATGGGTGGATTCTGGAACCCTGAGGCCTGGGAACAAGACATCTGTTTAGATTGTGGAATACTGTGCCCCGGGTACCTGACTGAGCCTTGGTTCTGGAACCCTGTGGACTGGGAACATGGCTGAGGTTTTATTCCGGAACCCTGTAGCCTACGAACATAACTGAGGATTGATTCTGGAACCCTGTGGCCTGGCAGCATGACATCTGTGGATTCTGGAACTCTGTGGCCTGGGAACCTGCGAACGGTTTGACTCTGGTACCCTGTGGCCTGGGAACATGTCTGAGGTTTGATGGTGGAAACCTGTGGCCTGGCAACATGACTGAGGATTGATTCTGGAGCCCTGTTTACTGGGAACATTCCTGAGGTTTGATGGCAGAAACCTGTGGACTGGCAACATGACTGAGGTTTGATTTGGAACCCTGTGCACGGGGACCATGACTGAGGCCTGATACTGGAACCCCGTGGCATGGGAACATGACATTGGTTTGATTCTGGAGCCCTGTTTACTGGGAACATGACTGAGGTTTCATGGTTGAATCCTGTGGCCTGGCAACATGATTGAGGTTTGATAGTGGAACCCTCAGGCTTGGGAACATGACTGAGGCTTGATGGTGGAACCGTGGCCTGGCAACAGGACTGAGGTTTGATTGTGGAACCCTCTGGCCCTGGAATATGACTGAGGTTTAATTGTGGAACCCTGTGGCCTGGGAACATGACTGGGATTTGATTTCTGAAACCTGTGTCCAGGGAACATGACTGAGGTTTTATTCTGGAACCCTGTGTCCTGGGAACACGACTGAGGTTTGATTCTGTAACCATGTGGACTGGGAATATGACTGAGGTTTGATTCTGGAAACCATTGGCCTGGGAACATGACTGATGTTAGAATGTGGAATCCTGTGGCCTGGGAACATGACATCGGTTTGGATTCTGGTACCCTGTTGCCTGGGAACATGAAATCGGTTTGATTCTGTAAACCTGAGGTCTGGGAATATGACTGAGGTTTGATTGTGGTACCCCATGGCCTGGCAACATGACTGAGGTTTGATTCTGGATGCCTGTGGCCTGGGAACATGACTGAGGCATGATTCTGGAAACCTGTGGCCTGGGAACATGACATCTGTTTAGATTGTGGAATACTGTGCCCCGGGAACCTGACTGAGCCTGGTTCTGGAACCCTGTGGACTGGGAACATGACTGAGGTTTTATTCTGGAACCCTGTAGCCTGGGACCATAACTGAGGATTGATTCTGGAACCCTGTGGCCTGGGCACATGACAACGGTGGATTCTGGAACCCTGTGGACTAGGAACATGACTGAGGTTTTATTCTGGAACCTTGTAGCCTGGGAACATAACTGAGGATTGATTCTGGAACCCTGTGGCCTGGGAACATGACATGGGTGGATTCAGGAACCCTGAGGCCTGGGAACATGACATCTGTTTAGATTGTGGAATACTGTGCCCTGGGAACGTGACTGAGCCTTGGTTCTGGAACCCTGTGGACTGGGAACATGACTGACGTTTTATTCTGGAACCCTGTAGCCTGGGAACATAACTGAGGATTGATTCTGGAACCCTGTGGCCTGGGAACATGACTGGGATTTGATTTCTGAAACCTGTGTCCAGGGAAAATGACTGAGGTTTTATTCTGGAACCCTGTGTCCTGGGAACACGACTGAGGTTTGATTCTGGAACCATGTGGCCTGGGAATATGACTTAGGTTTGATTCTGGAAACCATTGGCCTGGGAACATGACTGATGTTAGAGTGTGGAATCCTGTGCCCTGGGAACATGACATCGGTTTGGATTCTGGTACCCTGTTGCCTGGAAACATGAAATCGGTTTGATTCTGGAAACCTTAGGCCTGGGAATATGACTGAGGTTTGATGGTGGTACCCTATGGCCTGGCAACATGACTGAGGTTTGATTCTGGATCCCTGTGGCCTGGGAACATGACATCTGTTTAGCTTGTGGAATACTGTGCCCCGGGAACCTGACTGAGCCTTGGTTCTGGACCCCTGTGGACTGGGAACATGACTGAGGTTTTATTCTGGAACCCTGTGTCCTGTTAACATGACATGGGTGGATTCTGGAACCCTGAGGCCTGGGAACATGAAATCTGTTTAGATTGTGGAATATTGTGGCCTGGGAACTTGACTGAGCCTTGGTTCTGGAAACCTGTGGACTGGGAATATGACTGAGGTTTTATTCTGGAGCCGTGTAGCCTGGGAACGTAACTGAGGATTCACTTTGGAACCCTGTGGCCCAGGAACATGACATGGGTGGATTCTGGAACCCTGAGGCCTTGGAACATGACATCTGTTTAGATTGTGGAATACTGTGGCCCGGGAACCTGACTGAGCCTTGGTTCTGGAACCCTGTGGACTGGGAACATGACTGAGGTTTTATTCGGGAACCCTGTAGCCTGGGAACAAAACTGAGGATTGATTCTGGAAGCCTGTGGCCTGGGAACATGACATCGGTGGATTCTGGAACACTGTGGCCTGGGAACCTGCGAACGGTTTGACTCTGGAACCCTGTGGCCTGGGAACACGAAATCGATTTGATTCCGGAAATCTGAGGCCTGGCAACATGACTGAGGTTTGATTCTGGATCTCTGTGGCCTGGGAAAATGACTGAGGCGTGATTCTGAAGACCTGTGGCCTGGAAACATGACATCTGTTTAGATTGTGGAATACTTTGGCCCGGGAACCTGACTGAGCCTTGGTTCTGGAACACTGTGCACTAGGAACATGACTGAGGTTTTATTCTGGAACCCTGTAGCCTGGGAACATAACTGAGGATTGATTCTGGAACCCTGTGGCCTGGGAACATGACATGGGTGGATTCTGGAACCCTGAGGCCTGGGAACAAGACATCTGTTTAGCTTGTGGAATACTGTGACCCGGGAACCTGACTGAGCCTTGGTTCTGGAACCCTATGTACTGGGAATATGACTGAGGTTTTATTCTGGAACCCTGTAGCCTGGGACCATAACTGAGGATTGATTCTGGAACCCTGTGGCCTGGGAACATGACATGGGTGGATTCTGGAACCCTGAGGCCTGGGAACAAGACATCTGTTTAGATTGTGGAATACTGTGCCCCGGGTACCTGACTGAGCCTTGGTTCTGGAACCCTGTGGACTGGGAACATGGCTGAGGTTTTATTCCGGAACCCTGTAGCCTGCGAACATAACTGAGGATTGATTCTGGAACCCTGTGGCCTGGCAGCATGACATCTGTGGATTCTGGAACTCTGTGGCCTGGGAACCTGCGAACGGTTTGACTCTGGTACCCTGTGGCCTGGGAACATGTCTGAGGTTTGATGGTGGAAACCTGTGGCCTGGCAACATGACTGAGGATTGATTCTGGAGCCCTGTTTACTGGGAACATTCCTGAGGTTTGATGGCAGAAACCTGTGGACTGGCAACATGACTGAGGTTTGATTTGGAACCCTGTGCACGGGGACCATGACTGAGGCCTGATACTGGAACCCCGTGGCATGGGAACATGACATTGGTTTGATTCTGGAGCCCTGTTTACTGGGAACATGACTGAGGTTTCATGGTTGAATCCTGTGGCCTGGCAACATGATTGAGGTTTGATAGTGGAACCCTCAGGCTTGGGAACATGACTGAGGCTTGATGGTGGAACCGTGGCCTGGCAACAGGACTGAGGTTTGATTGTGGAACCCTCTGGCCCTGGAATATGACTGAGGTTTAATTGTGGAACCCTGTGGCCTGGGAACATGACTGGGATTTGATTTCTGAAACCTGTGTCCAGGGAACATGACTGAGGTTTTATTCTGGAACCCTGTGTCCTGGGAACACGACTGAGGTTTGATTCTGTAACCATGTGGACTGGGAATATGACTGAGGTTTGATTCTGGAAACCATTGGCCTGGGAACATGACTGATGTTAGAATGTGGAATCCTGTGGCCTGGGAACATGACATCGGTTTGGATTCTGGTACCCTGTTGCCTGGGAACATGAAATCGGTTTGATTCTGTAAACCTGAGGTCTGGGAATATGACTGAGGTTTGATTGTGGTACCCCATGGCCTGGCAACATGACTGAGGTTTGATTCTGGATGCCTGTGGCCTGGGAACATGACTGAGGCATGATTCTGGAAACCTGTGGCCTGGGAACATGACATCTGTTTAGATTGTGGAATACTGTGCCCCGGGAACCTGACTGAGCCTGGTTCTGGAACCCTGTGGACTGGGAACATGACTGAGGTTTTATTCTGGAACCCTGTAGCCTGGGACCATAACTGAGGATTGATTCTGGAACCCTGTGGCCTGGGCACATGACAACGGTGGATTCTGGAACCCTGTGGACTAGGAACATGACTGAGGTTTTATTCTGGAACCTTGTAGCCTGGGAACATAACTGAGGATTGATTCTGGAACCCTGTGGCCTGGGAACATGACATGGGTGGATTCTGGAACCCTGAGGCCTGGGAACATGACATCTGTTTAGATTGTGGAATACTGTGCCCTGGGAACGTGACTGAGCCTTGGTTCTGGAACCCTGTGGACTGGGAACATGACTGACGTTTTATTCTGGAACCCTGTAGCCTGGGAACATAACTGAGGATTGATTCTGGAACCCTGTGGCCTGGGAACATGACTGGGATTTGATTTCTGAAACCTGTGTCCAGGGAAAATGACTGAGGTTTTATTCTGGAACCCTGTGTCCTGGGAACACGACTGAGGTTTGATTCTGGAACCATGTGGCCTGGGAATATGACTTAGGTTTGATTCTGGAAACCATTGGCCTGGGAACATGACTGATGTTAGAGTGTGGAATCCTGTGCCCTGGGAACATGACATCGGTTTGGATTCTGGTACCCTGTTGCCTGGAAACATGAAATCGGTTTGATTCTGGAAACCTTAGGCCTGGGAATATGACTGAGGTTTGATGGTGGTACCCTATGGCCTGGCAACATGACTGAGGTTTGATTCTGGATCCCTGTGGCCTGGGAACATGACATCTGTTTAGCTTGTGGAATACTGTGCCCCGGGAACCTGACTGAGCCTTGGTTCTGGACCCCTGTGGACTGGGAACATGACTGAGGTTTTATTCTGGAACCCTGTGTCCTGTTAACATGACATGGGTGGATTCTGGAACCCTGAGGCCTGGGAACATGAAATCTGTTTAGATTGTGGAATATTGTGGCCTGGGAACTTGACTGAGCCTTGGTTCTGGAAACCTGTGGACTGGGAATATGACTGAGGTTTTATTCTGGAGCCGTGTAGCCTGGGAACGTAACTGAGGATTCACTTTGGAACCCTGTGGCCCAGGAACATGACATGGGTGGATTCTGGAACCCTGAGGCCTTGGAACATGACATCTGTTTAGATTGTGGAATACTGTGGCCCGGGAACCTGACTGAGCCTTGGTTCTGGAACCCTGTGGACTGGGAACATGACTGAGGTTTTATTCGGGAACCCTGTAGCCTGGGAACAAAACTGAGGATTGATTCTGGAAGCCTGTGGCCTGGGAACATGACATCGGTGGATTCTGGAACACTGTGGCCTGGGAACCTGCGAACGGTTTGACTCTGGAACCCTGTGGCCTGGGAACACGAAATCGATTTGATTCCGGAAATCTGAGGCCTGGCAACATGACTGAGGTTTGATTCTGGATCTCTGTGGCCTGGGAAAATGACTGAGGCGTGATTCTGAAGACCTGTGGCCTGGAAACATGACATCTGTTTAGATTGTGGAATACTTTGGCCCGGGAACCTGACTGAGCCTTGGTTCTGGAACACTGTGCACTAGGAACATGACTGAGGTTTTATTCTGGAACCCTGTAGCCTGGGAACATAACTGAGGATTGATTCTGGAACCCTGTGGCCTGGGAACATGACATGGGTGGATTCTGGAACCCTGAGGCCTGGGAACAAGACATCTGTTTAGCTTGTGGAATACTGTGACCCGGGAACCTGACTGAGCCTTGGTTCTGGAACCCTATGTACTGGGAATATGACTGAGGTTTTATTCTGGAACCCTGTAGCCTGGGACCATAACTGAGGATTGATTCTGGAACCCTGTGGCCTGGGAACATGACATGGGTGGATTCTGGAACCCTGAGGCCTGGGAACAAGACATCTGTTTAGATTGTGGAATACTGTGCCCCGGGTACCTGACTGAGCCTTGGTTCTGGAACCCTGTGGACTGGGAACATGGCTGAGGTTTTATTCCGGAACCCTGTAGCCTGCGAACATAACTGAGGATTGATTCTGGAACCCTGTGGCCTGGCAGCATGACATCTGTGGATTCTGGAACTCTGTGGCCTGGGAACCTGCGAACGGTTTGACTCTGGTACCCTGTGGCCTGGGAACATGTCTGAGGTTTGATGGTGGAAACCTGTGGCCTGGCAACATGACTGAGGATTGATTCTGGAGCCCTGTTTACTGGGAACATTCCTGAGGTTTGATGGCAGAAACCTGTGGACTGGCAACATGACTGAGGTTTGATTTGGAACCCTGTGCACGGGGACCATGACTGAGGCCTGATACTGGAACCCCGTGGCATGGGAACATGACATTGGTTTGATTCTGGAGCCCTGTTTACTGGGAACATGACTGAGGTTTCATGGTTGAATCCTGTGGCCTGGCAACATGATTGAGGTTTGATAGTGGAACCCTCAGGCTTGGGAACATGACTGAGGCTTGATGGTGGAACCGTGGCCTGGCAACAGGACTGAGGTTTGATTGTGGAACCCTCTGGCCCTGGAATATGACTGAGGTTTAATTGTGGAACCCTGTGGCCTGGGAACATGACTGGGATTTGATTTCTGAAACCTGTGTCCAGGGAACATGACTGAGGTTTTATTCTGGAACCCTGTGTCCTGGGAACACGACTGAGGTTTGATTCTGTAACCATGTGGACTGGGAATATGACTGAGGTTTGATTCTGGAAACCATTGGCCTGGGAACATGACTGATGTTAGAATGTGGAATCCTGTGGCCTGGGAACATGACATCGGTTTGGATTCTGGTACCCTGTTGCCTGGGAACATGAAATCGGTTTGATTCTGTAAACCTGAGGTCTGGGAATATGACTGAGGTTTGATTGTGGTACCCTATGGCCTGGCAACATGACTGAGGTTTGATTCTGGATGCCTGTGGCCTGGGAACATGACTGAGGCATGATTCTGGAAACCTGTGGCCTGGGAACATGACATCTGTTTAGATTGTGGAATACTGTGCCCCGGGAACCTGACTGAGCCTGGTTCTGGAACCCTGTGGACTGGGAACATGACTGAGGTTTTATTCTGGAACCCTGTAGCCTGGGACCATAACTGAGGATTGATTCTGGAACCCTGTGGCCTGGGCACATGACAACGGTGGATTCTGGAACCCTGTGGACTAGGAACATGACTGAGGTTTTATTCTGGAACCTTGTAGCCTGGGAACATAACTGAGGATTGATTCTGGAACCCTGTGGCCTGGGAACATGACATGGGTGGATTCTGGAACCCTGAGGCCTGGGAACATGACATCTGTTTAGATTGTGGAATACTGTGCCCTGGGAACGTGACTGAGCCTTGGTTCTGGAACCCTGTGGACTGGGAACATGACTGACGTTTTATTCTGGAACCCTGTAGCCTGGGAACATAACTGAGGATTGATTCTGGAACCCTGTGGCCTGGGAACATGACTGGGATTTGATTTCTGAAACCTGTGTCCAGGGAAAATGACTGAGGTTTTATTCTGGAACCCTGTGTCCTGGGAACACGACTGAGGTTTGATTCTGGAACCATGTGGCCTGGGAATATGACTTAGGTTTGATTCTGGAAACCATTGGCCTGGGAACATGACTGATGTTAGAGTGTGGAATCCTGTGCCCTGGGAACATGACATCGGTTTGGATTCTGGTACCCTGTTGCCTTGGAACATGAAATCGGTTTGATTCTGTAAACCTGAGGTCTGGGAATATGACTGAGGTTTGATTGTGGTACCCTATGGCCTGGCAACATGACTGAGGTTTGATTCTGGATGCCTGTGGCCTGGGAACATGACTGAGGCATGATTCTGGAAACCTGTGGCCTGGGAACATGACATCTGTTTAGATTGTGGAATACTGTGCCCCGGGAACCTGACTGAGCCTGGTTCTGGAACCCTGTGGACTGGGAACATGACTGAGGTTTTATTCTGGAACCCTGTAGCCTGGGACCATAACTGAGGATTGATTCTGGAACCCTGTGGCCTGGGCACATGACAACGGTGGATTCTGGAACCCTGTGGACTGGGAACATGACTGAGGTTTTATTCTGGAACCCTGTGTCCTGTTAACATGACATGGGTGGATTCTGGAACCCTGAGGCCTGGGAACATGAAATCTGTTTAGATTGTGGAATATTGTGGCCTGGGAACTTGACTGAGCCTTGGTTCTGGAAACCTGTGGACTGGGAATATGACTGAGGTTTTATTCTGGAGCCGTGTAGCCTGGGAACATAACTGAGGATTCACTTTGGAACCCTGTGGCCCAGGAACATGACATGGGTGGATTTTGGAACCCTGAGGCCTTGGAACATGACATCTGTTTAGATTGTGGAATACTGTGGCCCGGGAACCTGACTGAGCCTTGGTTCTGGAACCCTGTGGACTGGGAACATGACTGAGGTTTTATTCTGGAACCCTGTAGCCTGGGAACATAACTGAGGATTGATTCTGGAAGCCTGTGGCCTGGGAACATGACATCGGTGGATTCTGGAACACTGTGGCCTGGGAACCTGCGAACGGTTTGACTCTGGAACCCTGTGGCCTGGGAACACGAAATCGGTTTGATTCCGGAAATCTGAGGCCTGGCAACATGACTGAGGTTTGATTCTGGATCTCTGTGGCCTGGGAAAATGACTGAGGCGTGATTCTGAAGACCTGTGGCCTGGAAACATGACATCTGTTTAGATTGTGGAATACTTTGGCCCGGGAACCTGACTGAGCCTTGGTTCTGGAACACTGTGCACTAGGAACATGACTGAGGTTTTATTCTGGAACCCTGTAGCCTGGGAACATAACTGAGGATTGATTCTGGAACCCTGTGGCCTGGGAACATAACATGGGTGGATTCTGGAACCCTGAGGCCTGGGAACAAGACATCTGTTTAGATTGTGGAATACTGTGACCCGGGAACCTGACTGAGCCCTGGTTCTGGAACCCTATGTACTGGGAATATGACTGAGCTTTTATTCTGGAACCCTGTAGCCTGGGAACATAACTGAGGATTGATTCTGGAACCCTGTGGCCTGGGAACATGACATGGGTGGATTCTGGAACCCTGAGGCCTGGGAACATGACATCTGTTTAGATTGTGGAATACTGTGCCCCGGGTTCCTGACTGAGTCTTGGTTCTGGAACCCTGTGGACTGGGAACATGGCTGAGGTTTTATTCGGGAACCCTGTAGCCTGCGAACATAACTGAGGATTGATTCTGGAAACCTGTGGCCTGGCAGCATGACATCTGTGGATTCTGGAACTCTGTGGCCTGGGAACCTGCGAACGGTTTGACTCTGGTACCCTGTGGCCTGGGAACATGTCTGAGGTTTGATGGTGGAAACCTGTGGCCTGGTAACATGACTGAGGATAGACTCTGGAAGACTGTGGCCAGGGAACATGATATCGGGTTGATTCTGGAAACCTGTGTCCTGGGAACAAGACTGAGGTTTGATTCTGGAACCCTGATGCCTGGGAACTTGAGTGAGGTTTGTTTCTGGAAGCCTCTTCCCTGGGAACATGACTGCGGTTTGATTCTGGACACCTGTGTCCTGGGAACAAGACTGAGGTTTGATTCTGCAACCCTGTGGCTTGGGAACATGACTGAGGTATGTTTCTGGAAGCCTGTTCTCTGGGAACATGACTGAGGTTTGATTCTGGACACCTGTGTCCTGGGAACATGACTGAGGTTTGATTGTTGAAACCTGTGGCCTTCGAACATGACTCAGGTTGATTCTGGAACCATGTGTCCTGGGAATATGACTGAGGTTTGATTCTGGAAACCTTTGTCCTGGGAAAATGACTGAGGTTTCAATGTGGAAACATGTGGCCTGGGATCATGACTGAGGTTTGATGGTGGAACACTCTGGCCTGGCAAAATGACTGAGGCTTGATTCTGGAGCCCTGTTTACTGGGAACATGACTGAGCTTTGATGGCAGAAACCTGTGGACTGGCAACATGACTGAGGTTTGATTTGGAACCCTGTGCACGGGGACCATGACTGAGGCCTGATACTGGAACCCCGTGGCATGGGAACATGACATTGGTTTGATTCTGGAGCCCTGTTTACTGGGAACATGACTGAGGTTTCATGGTTGAATCCTGTGGCCTGGCAACATGATTGAGGTTTGATAGTGGAACCCTCAGGCTTGGGAACATGAGTGAGGCTTGATGGTGGAACCCTGTGGCCTGGCAATATGCCTGAGGTTTGATGGTGGAACCCTGTGGCTTGGCAAGATGACTTAGGTTTGATTGTGGAACACTCTGGCCTGGGAACATGACTGAGGCTTGATGGTGGAACCGTGGCCTGGCAACAGGACTGAGGTTTGATTGTGGAACCCTCTGGCCCTGGAATATGACTGAGGTTTAATTGTGGAACCCTGTGGCCTGGGAACATGACTGGGATTTGATTTCTGAAACCTGTGTCCAGGGAACATGACTGAGGTTTTATTCTGGAACCCTGTGTCCTGGGAACACGACTGAGGTTTGATTCTGTAACCATGTGTCCTGGGAATATGACTGAGGTTTGATTCTGGAAACCATTGGCCTGGGAACATGACTGATGTTAGAATGTGGAATCCTGTGGCCTGGGAACATGACATCGGTTTGGATTCTGGTACCCTGTTGCCTGGGAACATGAAATCGGTTTGATTCTGTAAACCTGAGGTCTGGGAATATGACTGAGGTTTGATGGTGGTACCCTATGGCCTGGCAACATGACTGAGGTTTGATTCTGGATGCCTGTGGCCTGGGAACATGACTGAGGCATGATTCTGGAAACCTGTGGCCTGGGAACATGACATCTGTTTAGATTGTGGAATACTGTGCCCCGGGAACCTGACTGAGCCTTGGTTCTGGAACCCTGTGGACTGGGAACATGACTGAGGTTTTATTCTGGAACCCTGTAGCCTGGGACCATAACTGAGGATTGATTCTGGAACCCTGTGGCCTGGGCACATGACAACGGTGGATTCTGGAACCCTGTGGACTAGGAACATGACTGAGGTTTTATTCTGGAACCTTGTAGCCTGGGAACATAACTGAGGATTGATTCTGGAACCCTGTGGCCTGGGAACATGACATGGGTGGATTCTGGAACCCTGAGGCCTGGGAACATGACATCTGTTTAGATTGTGGAATACTGTGCCCTGGGAACGTGACTGAGCCTTGGTTCTGGAACCCTGTGGACTGGGAACATGACTGACGTTTTATTCTGGAACCCTGTAGCCTGGGAACATAACTGAGGATTGATTCTGGAACCCTGTGGCCTTGGAACATGACTGGGATTTGATTTCTGAAACCTGTGTCCAGGGAAAATGACTGAGGTTTTATTCTGGAACCCTGTGTCCTGGGAACACGACTGAGGTTTGATTCTGGAACCATGTGGCCTGGGAATATGACTTAGGTTTGATTCTGGAAACCATTGGCCTGGGAACATGACTGATGTTAGAGTGTGGAATCCTGTGCCCTGGGAACATGACATCGGTTTGGATTCTGGTACCCTGTTGCCTGGAAACATGAAATCGGTTTGATTCTGGAAACCTTAGGCCTGGGAATATGACTGAGGTTTGATGGTGGTACCCTATGGCCTGGCAACATGACTGAGGTTTGATTCTGGATCCCTGTGGCCTGGGAACATGACATCTGTTTAGATTGTGGAATACTGTGCCCCGGGAACCTGACTGAGCCTTGGTTCTGGACCCCTGTGGACTGGGAACATGACTGAGGTTTTATTCTGGAACCCTGTGTCCTGTTAACATGACATGGGTGGATTCTGGAACCCTGAGGCCTGGGAACATGAAATCTGTTTAGATTGTGGAATACTGTGGCCTGGGAACTTGACTGAGCCTTGGTTCTGGAAACCTGTGGACTGGGAATATGACTGAGGTTTTATTCTGGAGCCGTGTAGCCTGGGAACGTAACTGAGGATTCACTTTGGAACCCTGTGGCCCAGGAACATGATATGGGTGGATTCTGGAAACCTGAGGCCTTGGAACATGACATCTGTTTAGATTGTGGAATACTGTGGCCCGGGAACCTGACTGAGCCTTGGTTCTGGAACCCTGTGGACTGGGAACATGACTGAGGTTTTATTCTGGAACCCTGTAGCCTGGGAACATAACTGAGGATTGATTCTGGAAGCCTGTGGCCTGGGAACATGACATCGGTGGATTCTGGAACACTGTGGCCTGGGAACCTGCGAACGGTTTGACTCTGGAACCCTGTGGCCTGGGAACACGAAATCGATTTGATTCCGGAAATCTGAGGCCTGGCAACATGACTGAGGTTTGATTCTGGATCTCTGTGGCCTGGGAAAATGACTGAGGCGTGATTCTGAAGACCTGTGGCCTGGAAACATGACATCTGTTTAGATTGTGGAAAACTTTGGCCCGGGAACCTGACTGAGCCTTGGTTCTGGAACACTGTGCACTAGGAACATGACTGAGGTTTTATTCTGGAACCCTGTAGCCTGGGAACATAACTGAGGATTGATTCTGGAACCCTGTGGCCTGGGAACATGACATGGGTGGATTCTGGAACCCTGAGGCCTGGGAACAAGACATCTGTTTAGATTGTGGAATACTGTGACCCGGGAACCTGACTGAGCCTTGGTTCTGGAACCCTATGTACTGGGAATATGACTGAGCTTTTATTCTGGAACCCTGTAGCCTGGGAACATAACTGAGGATTGATTCTGGAACCCTGTGGCCTGGGAACATGACATGGGTGGATTCTGGAACCCTGAGGCCTGGGAACAAGACATCTGTTTAGATTGTGGAATACTGTGCCCCGGGTTCCTGACTGAGTCTTGGTTCTGGAACCCTGTGGACTGGGAACATGGCTGAGGTTTTATTCCGGAACCCTGTAGCCTGCGAACATAACTGAGGATTGATTCTGGAACCCTGTGGCCTGGCAGCATGACATCTGTGGATTCTGGAACTCTGTGGCCTGGGAACCTGGAAACGGTTTGACTCTGGTACCCTGTGGCCTGGGAACATGTCTGAGGTTTGATGGTGGAAACCTGTGGCCTGGTAACATGACTGAGGATAGACTCTGGAAGACTGTGGCCAGGGAACATGATATCGGGTTGATTCTGGAAACCTGTGTCCTGGGAACAAGTCTGAGGTTTGATTCTGGAACCCTGATGCCTGGGAACTTTACTGAGGTTTGTTTCTGGAAGCCTGTTCCCTGGGAACATGACTGCGGTTTGATTCTGGACACCTGTGTCCTGGGAACAAGACTGAGGTTTGATTCTGCAACCCTGTGGCTTGGGAACATGACTGAGGTTTGTTTCTGGAAGCCTGTTTTCTGGGAACATGACTGAGGTTTGATTCTGGACACCTGTGTCCTGGGAACATGACTGAGGTTTGATTGTTGAAACCTGTGGCCTTCGAACATGACTCAGGTTGATTCTGGAACCATGTGTCCTGGGAATATGACTGAGGTTTGATTCTGGAAACCTTTGTCCTGGGAAAATGACTGAGGTTTCAATGTGGAAACATGTGGCCTGGGATCATGACTGAGGTTTGATGGTGGAACACTCTGGCCTGGCAAAATGACTGAGGCTTGATTCTGGAGCCCTGTTTACTGGGATCATGACTGAGGTTTGATGGCAGAAACCTGTGGACTGGCAACATGACTGAGGTTTGATTTGGAACCCTGTGCACGGGGACCATGACTGAGGCCTGATACTGGAACCCCGTGGCATGGGAACATGACATTGGTTTGATTCTGGAGCCCTGTTTACTGGGAACATGACTGAGGTTTCATGGTTGAATCCTGTGGCCTGGCAACATGATTGAGGTTTGATAGTGGAACCCTCAGGCTTGGGAACATGAGTGAGGCTTGATGGTGGAACCCTGTGTCCTGGCAATATGCCTGAGGTTTGATGGTGGAACCCTGTGGCTTGGCAAGATGACTTAGGTTTGATTGTGGAACACTCTGGCCTGGGAACATGACTGAGGCTTGATGGTGGAACCGTGGCCTGGCAACAGGACTGAGGTTTGATTGTGGAACCCTCTGGCCCTGGAATATGACTGAGGTTTAATTGTGGAACCCTGTGGCCTGGGAACATGACTGGGATTTGATTTCTGAAACCTGTGTCCAGGGAACATGACTGAGGTTTTATTCTGGAACCCTGTGTCCTGGGAACACGACTGAGGTTTGATTCTGTAACCATGTGGCCTGGGAATATGACTGAGGTTTGATTCTGGAAACCATTGGCCTGGGAACATGACTGATGTTAGAATGTGGAATCCTGTGGCCTGGGAACATGACATCAGTTTGGATTCTGGTACCCTGTTGCCTGGGAACATGAAATCGGTTTGATTCTGTAAACCTGAGGTCTGGGAATATGACTGAGGTTTGATGGTGGTACCCTATGGCCTGGCAACATGACTGAGGTTTGATTCTGGATGCCTGTGGCCTGGGAACATGACTGAGGCATGATTCTGGAAACCTGTGGCCTGGGAACATGACATCTGTTTAGATTGTGGAATACTGTGCCCCGGGAACCTGACTGAGCCTTGGTTCTGGAACCCTGTGGACTGGGAACATGACTGAGGTTTTATTCTGGAACCCTGTAACCTGGGACCATAACTGAGGATTGATTCTGGAACCCTGTGGCCTGGGCACATGACAACGGTGGATTCTGGAACCCTGTGGACTAGGAACATGACTGAGGTTTTATTCTGGAACCTTGTAGCCTGGGAACATAACTGAGGATTGATTCTGGAACCCTGTGGCCTGGGAACATGACATGGGTGGATTCTGGAACCCTGAGGCCTGGGAACATGACATCTGTTTAGATTGTGGAATACTGTGCCCTGGGAACGTGACTGAGCCTTGGTTCTGGAACCCTGTGGACTGGGAACATGACTGACGTTTTATTCTGGAACCCTGTAGCCTGGGAACATAACTGAGGATTGATTCTGGAACCCTGTGGCCTGGGAACATGACTGGGATTTGATTTCTGAAACCTGTGTCCAGGGAAAATGACTGAGGTTTGATTCTGGAACCATGTGGCCTGGGAATATGACTTAGGTTTGATTCTGGAAACCATTGGCCTGGGAACATGACTGATGTTAGAGTGTGGAATCCTGTGCCCTGGGAACATGACATCGGTTTGGATTCTGGTACCCTGTTGCCTGGAAACATGAAATCGGTTTGATTCTGGAAACCTTAGGCCTGGGAATATGACTGAGGTTTGATGGTGGTACCCTATGGCCTGGCAACATGACTGAGGTTTGATTCTGGATCCCTGTGGCCTGGGAACATGACATCTGTTTAGATTGTGGAATACTGTGCCCCGGGAACCTGACTGAGCCTTGGTTCTGGACCCCTGTGGACTGGGAACATGACTGAGGTTTTATTCTGGAACCCTGTGTCCTGTTAACATGACATGGGTGGATTCTGGAACCCTGAGGCCTGGGAACATGAAATCTGTTTAGATTGTGGAATACTGTGGCCTGGGAACTTGACTGAGCCTTGGTTCTGGAAACCTGTGGACTGGGAATATGACTGAGGTTTTATTCTGGAGCCGTGTAGCCTGGGAACATAACTGAGGATTCACTTTGGAACCCTGTGGCCCAGGAACATGATATGGGTGGATTCTGGAAACCTGAGGCCTTGGAACATGACATCTGTTTAGATTGTGGAATACTGTGGCCCGGGAACCTGACTGAGCCTTGGTTCTGGAACCCTGTGGACTGGGAACATGACTGAGGTTTTATTCGGGAACCCTGTAGCCTGGGAACAAAACTGAGGATTGATTCTGGAAGCCTGTGGCCTGGGAACATGACATCGGTGGATTCTGGAACACTGTGGCCTGGGAACCTGCGAACGGTTTGACTCTGGAACCCTCTGGCCTGGGAACACGAAATCGATTTGATTCCGGAAATCTGAGGCCTGGCAACATGACTGAGGTTTGATTCTGGATCTCTGTGGCCTGGGAAAATGACTGAGGCGTGATTCTGAAGACCTGTGGCCTGGAAACATGACATCTGTTTAGATTGTGGAATACTTTGGCCCGGGAACCTGATTGAGCCTTGGTTCTGGAACACTGTGCACTAGGAACATGACTGAGGTTTTATTCTGGAACCCTGTAGCCTGGGAACATAACTGAGGATTGATTCTGGAACCCTGTGGCCTGGGAACATGACATGGGTGGATTCTGGAACCCTGAGGCCTGGGAACAAGACATCTGTTTAGATTGTGGAATACTGTGACCCGGGAACCTGACTGAGCCTTGGTTCTGGAACCCTATGTACTGGGAATATGACTGAGGTTTTATTCTGGAACCCTGTAGCCTGGGAACATAACTGAGGATTGATTCTGGAACACTGTGGCCTGGGAACATGACATGGTTGGATTCTGGAACCCTGAGGCCTGGGAACAAGACATCTGTTTAGATTGTGGAATACTGTGCCCCGGGTACCTGACTGAGCCTTGGTTCTGGAACCCTGTGGACTGAGAACATGGCTGAGGTTTTATTCCGGAACCCTGTAGCCTGCGAACATAACTGAGGATTGATTCTGGAACCCTGTGGCCTGGCAGCATGACATCTGTGGATTCTGGAACTCTGTGGCCTGGGAACCTGCGAACGGTTTGACTCTGGTACCCTGTGGCCTGGGAACATGTCTGAGGTTTGATGGTGGAAACCTGTGGCCTGGTAACATGACTGAGGATAGACTCTGGAAGACTGTGGCCAGGGAACATGATATCGGGTTGATTCTGGAAACCTGTGTCCTGGGAAAAATTCTGAGGTTTCATTCTGGAACCCTGATGCCTGGGAACTTTACTGAGGTTTGTTTCTGGAAGCCTGTTCCCTGGGAACATGACTGCGGTTTGATTCTGGACACCTGTGTCCTGGGAACAAGACTGAGGTTTGATTCTGCAACCCTGTGGCTTGGGAACATGACTGAGGTTTGTTTCTGGAAGCCTGTTTTCTGGGAACATGACTGAGGTTTGATTCTGGACACCTGTGCCCTGGGAACATGACTGAGGTTTGATTGTTGAAACCTGTGGCCTTCGAACATGACTCAGGTTGATTCTGGAACCATGTGTCCTGGGAATATGACTGAGGTTTGATTCTGGAAACCTTTGTCCTGGGAAAATGACTGAGGTTTCAATGTGGAAACATGTGGCCTGGGATCATGACTGAGGTTTGATGGTGGAACACTCTGGCCTGGCAAAATGACTGAGGCTTGATTCTGGAGCCCTGTTTACTGGGAACATGACTGAGGTTTGATGGCAGAAACCTGTGGACTGGCAACATGACTGAGGTTTGATTTGGAACCCGTGCACGGGGACCATGACTGAGGCCTGATACTGGAACCCCGTGGCATGGGAACATGACATTGGTTTGATTCTGGAGCCCTGTTTACTGGGAACATGACTGA
This sequence comes from Balaenoptera physalus, assembly GCF_965194825.1. NCBI lineage: Eukaryota > Metazoa > Chordata > Mammalia > Artiodactyla > Balaenopteridae > Balaenoptera > Balaenoptera physalus. Next base: position 197,662 of record NW_028126467.1, read on the forward strand.
GGTTTCATGGTTGAATCCTGTGGCCTGGCAACATGATTGAGGTTTGATAGTGGAACCCTCAGGCTTGGGAACATGAGTGAGGCTTGATGGTGGAACCCTGTGGCCTGGCAATATGCCTGAGGTTTGATGGTGGAACCCTGTGGCTTGGCAAGATGACTTAGGTTTGATTGTGGAACACTCTGGCCTGGGAACATGACTGAGGCTTGATGGTGGAACCGTGGCCTGGCAACAGGACTGAGGTTTGATTGTGGAACCCTCTGGCCTGGGAATATGACTGAGGTTTAATTGTGGAACCCTGTGGCCTGGGAACATGACTGGGATTTGATTTCTGAAACCTGTGTCCAGGGAACATGACTGAGGTTTTATTCTGGAACCCTGTTTCCTGGGAACACGACTGAGGTTTGATTCTGTAACCATGTGGCCTGGGAATATGACTGAGGTTTGATTCTGGAAACCATTGGCCTGGGAACATGACTGATGTTAGAATGTGGAATCCTGTGGCCTGGGAACATGACATCGGTTTGGATTCTGGTACCCTGTTGCCTGGGAACATGAAATCGGTTTCATTCTGTAAACCTGAGGTCTGGGAATATGACTGAGGTTTGATTGTGGTACCCTATGGCCTGGCAACATGACTGAGGTTTGATTCTGGATGCCTGTGGCCTGGGAACATGACTGAGGCATGATTCTGGAAACCTGTGGCCTGGGAACATGACATCTGTTTAGATTGTGGAATACTGTGCCCCGGGAACCTGACTGAGCCTTGGTTCTGGAACCCTGTGGACTGGGAACATGACATCGGTTTGGATTCTGGTACCCTGTTGCCTGGGAACATGACATCGGTTTGGATTCTGGTACCCTGTTGCCTGGGACCATGAAATCGGTTTGATTCTGTAAACCTGAGGTGTGGGAATATGACTGAGGTTTGATTGTGGTACCCTATGGCCTGGCAACATGACTGAGGTTTGATTCTGGATTCCTGTGGCCTGGGAACATGACTGAGGCATGATTCTGGAAACCTGTGGCCTGGGAACATGACATCTGTTTAGATTGTGGAATACTGTGCCCCGGGAACCTGACTGAGCCTTGGTTCTGGAACCCTGTGGACTGGGAACATGACTGAGGTTTTATTCTGGAACCCTGTAGCCTGGGACCATAACTGAGGATTGATTCTGGAACCCTGTGGCCTGGGCACATGACAACGGTGGATTCTGGAACCCTGTGGACTAGGAACATGACTGAGGTTTTATTCTGGAACCTTGTAGCCTGGGAACATAACTGAGGATTGATTCTGGAACCCTGTGGCCTGGGAACATGACATGGGTGGATTCTGGAACCCTGAGGCCTGGGAACATGACATCTGTTTAGATTGTGGAATACTGTGCCCTGGGAACGTGACTGAGCCTTGGTTCTGGAACCCTGTGGACTGGGAACATGACTGACGTTTTATTCTGGAACCCTGTAGCCTGGGAACATAACTGAGGATTGATTCTGGAACCCTGTGGCCTGGGAACATGACTGGGATTTGATTTCTGAAACCTGTGTCCAGGGAAAATGACTGAGGTTTTATTCTGGAACCCTGTGTCCTGGGAACACGACTGAGGTTTGATTCTGGAACCATGTGGCCTGGGAATATGACTTAGGTTTGATTCTGGAAACCATTGGCCTGGGAACATGACTGATGTTAGAGTGTGGAATCGTGTGCCCTGGGAACATGACATCGGTTTGGATTCTGGTACCCTGTTGCCTGGAAACATGAAATCGGTTTGATTCTGGAAACCTTAGGCCTGGGAATATGACTGAGGTTTGATGGTGGTACCCTATGGCCTGGCAACATGACTGAGGTTTGATTCTGGATCCCTGTGGCCTGGGAACATGACATCTGTTTAGATTGTGGAATACTGTGCCCCGGGAACCTGACTGAGCCTTGGTTCTGGACCCCTGTGGACTGGGAACATGACTGAGGTTTTATTCTGGAACCCTGTGTCCTGTTAACATGACATGGGTGGATTCTGGAACCCTGAGGCCTGGGAACATGAAATCTGTTTAGATTGTGGAATACTGTGGCCTGGGAACTTGACTGAGCCTTGGTTCTGGAAACCTGTGGACTGGGAATATGACTGAGGTTTTATTCTGGAGCCGTGTAGCCTGGGAACATAACTGAGGATTCACTTTGGAACCCTGTGGCCCAGGAACATGACATGGGTGGATTCTGGAACCCTGAGGCCTTGGAACATGACATCTGTTTAGATTGTGGAATACTGTGGCCCGGGAACCTGACTGAGCCTTGGTTCTGGAACCCTGTGGACTGGGAACATGACTGAGGTTTTATTCTGGAACCCTGTAGCCTGGGAACATAACTGAGGATTGATTCTGGAAGCCTGTGGCCTGGGAACATGACATCGGTGGATTCTGGAACACTGTGGCCTGTGAACCTGCGAACGGTTTGACTCTGGAACCCTGTGGCCTGGGAACACGAAATCGGTTTGATTCCGGAAATCTGAGGCCTGGCAACATGACTGAGGTTTGATTCTGGATCTCTGTGGCCTGGGAAAATGACTGAGGCGTGATTCTGAAGACCTGTGGCCTGGAAACATGACATCTGTTTAGATTGTGGAATACTTTGGCCCGGGAACCTGACTGAGCCTTGGTTCTGGAACACTACGTACTGGGAATATGACTGAGGTTTTATTCTGGAACCCTGTAGCCTGGGAACATAACTGAGGATTGATTCTGGAACCCTGTGGCCTGGGAACATGACATGCGTGGATTCTGGAACCCTGAGGCCTGGGAACATGACATCTGTTTAGATTGTGGAATACTGTGCCCCGGGTACCTGACTGAGCCTTGGTTCTGGAACCCTGTGGACTGGGAACATGGCTGAGGTTTTATTCCGGAACCCTGTAGCCTGCAAACATAACTGAGGATTGATTCTGGAACCCTGTGGCCTGGCAGCATGACATCTGTGGATTCTGGAACTCTGTGGCCTGGGAACCTGCGAACGGTTTGACTCTGGTACCCTGTGGCCTGGGAACATGTCTGAGGTTTGATGGTGGAAACCTGTGGCCTGGTAACATGACTGAGGATAGACTCTGGAAGACTGTGGCCAGGGAACATGATATCGGGTTGATTCTGGAAACCTGTGTCCTGGGAACAAGTCTGAGGTTTGATTCTGGAACCCTGATGCCTGGGAACTTTACTGAGGTTTGTTTCTGGAAGCCTGTTCCCTGGGAACATGACTGCGGTTTGATTCTGGACACCTGTGTCCTGGGAACATGACTGAGGTTTGATTCTGCAACCCTGTGGCTTGGGAACATGACTGAGGTTTGTTTCTGGAAGCCTGTTTTCTGGGAACATGACTGAGGTTTGATTCTGGACACCTGTGTCCTGGGAACATGACTGAGGTTTGATTGTTGAAACCTGTGGCCTTCGAACATGACTCAGGTTGATTCTGGAACCATGTGTCCTGGGAATATGACTGAGGTTTGATTCTGGAAACCTTTGTCCTTGGAAAATGACTGAGGTTTCAATGTGGAAACATGTGGCCTGGGATCATGACTGAGGTTTGATGGTGGAACACTCTGGCCTGGCAAAATGACTGAGGCTTGATTCTGGAGCCCTGTTTACTGGGAACATGACTGAGGTTTGATGGCAGAAACCTGAGGACTGGCAACATGACTGAGGTTTGATTTGGAACCCGTGCACGGGGACCATGACTGAGGCCTGATACTGGAACCCCGTGGCATGGGAACATGACATTGGTTTGATTCTGGAGCCCTGTTTACTGGGAACATGACTGAGGTTTCATGGTTGAATCCTGTGGCCTGGCAACATGATTGAGGTTTGATAGTGGAACCCTCAGGCTTGGGAACATGAGTGAGGCTTGATGGTGGAACCCTGTGGCCTGGCAATATGCCTGAGGTTTGATGGTGGAACCCTGTGGCTTGGCAAGATGACTTAGGTTTGGTTGTGGAACACTCTGGCCTGGGAACATGACTGAGGCTTGATGGTGGAACCGTGGCCTGGCAACAGGACTGAGGTTTGATTGTGGAACCCTCTGGCCCTGGAATATGACTGAGGTTTAATTGTGGAACCCTGTGGCCTGGGAACATGATTGGGATTTGATTTCTGAAACCTGTGTCCAGGGAACATGACTGAGGTTTTATTCTGGAACCCTGTGTCCTGGGAACACGACTGAGGTTTGATTCTGTAACCATGTGGCCTGGGAATATGACTGAGGTTTGATTCTGGAAACCATTGGCCTGGGAACATGACTGATGTTAGAATGTGGAATCCTGTGGCCTGGGAACATGACATCGGTTTGGATTCTGGTACCCTGTTGCCTGGGAACATTAAATCGGTTTGATTCTGTAAACCTGAGGTCTGGGAATATGACTGAGGTTTGATTGTGGTACCCTATGGCCTGGCAACATGACTGAGGTTTGATTCTGGATTCCTGTGGCCTGGGAACATGACTGAGGCATGATTCTGGAAACCTGTGGCCTGGGAACATGACATCTGTTTAGATTGTGGAATACTGTGCCCCGGGAACCTGACTGAGCCTTGGTTCTGGAACCCTGTGGACTGGGAACATGACATCGGTTTGGATTCTGGTACCCTGTTGCCTGGGAACATGACATCGGTTTGGATTCTGGTACCCTGTTGCCTGGGAACATGAAATCGGTTTGATTCTGTAAACCTGAGGTCTGGGAATATGACTGAGGTTTGATTGTGGTACCCTATGGCCTGGCAACATGACTGAGGTTTGATTCTGGATTCCTGTGGCCTGGGAACATGACTGAGACATGATTCTGGAAACCTGTGGCCTGGGAACATGACATCTGTTTAGATTGTGGAATACTGTGCCCCGGGAACCTGACTGAGCCTTGGTTCTGGAACCCTGTGGACTGGGAACATGACTGAGGTTTTATTCTGGAACCCTGTAGCCTGGGACCATAACTGAGGATTGATTCTGGAACCCTGTGGCCTGGGCACATGACAACGGTGGATTCTGGAACCCTGTGGACTAGGAACATGACTGAGGTTTTATTCTGGAACCTTGTAGCCTGGGAACATAACTGAGGATTGATTCTGGAACCCTGTGGCCTGGGAACATGACATGGGTGGATTCTGGAACCCTGAGGCCTGGGAACATGACATCTGTTTAGATTGTGGAATACTGTGCCCTGGGAACGTGACTGAGCCTTGGTTCTGGAACCCTGTGGACTGGGAACATGACTGACGTTTTATTCTGGAACCCTGTAGCCTGGGAACATAACTGAGGATTGATTCTGGAACCCTGTGGCCTGGGAACATGACTGGGATTTGATTTCTGAAACCTGTGTCCAGGGAAAATGACTGAGGTTTTATTCTGGAACCCTGTGTCCTGGGAACACGACTGAGGTTTGATTCTGGAACCATGTGGCCTTGGAATATGACTTAGGTTTGATTCTGGAAACCATTGGCCTGGGAACATGACTGATGTTAGAGTGTGGAATCCTGTGCCCTGGGAACATGACATCGGTTTGGATTCTGGTACCCTGTTGCCTGGAAACATGAAATCGGTTTGATTCTGGAAACCTTAGGCCTGGGAATATGACTGAGGTTTGATGGTGGTACCCTATGGCCTGGCAACATGACTGAGGTTTGATTCTGGATCCCTGTGGCCTGGGAACATGACATCTGTTTAGATTGTGGAATACTGTGCCCCGGGAACCTGACTGAGCCTTGGTTCTGGACCCCTGTGGACTGGGAACATGACTGAGGTTTTATTCTGGAACTCTGTGTCCTGTTAACATGACATGGGTGGATTCTGGAACCCTGAGGCCTGGGAACATGAAATCTGTTTAGATTGTGGTATACTGTGGCCTGGGAACTTGACTGAGCCTTGGTTCTGGAAACCTGTGGACTGGGAATATGACTGAGGTTTGATTCTGGATTCCTGTGGCCTGGGAACATGACTGAGGCATGATTCTGGAAACCTGTGGCCTGGGAACATGACATCTGTTTAGATTGTGGAATACTGTGCCCCGGGAACCTGACTGAGCCTTGGTTCTGGAACCCTGTGGACTGGGAACATGACATCGGTTTGGATTCTGGTACCCTGTTGCCTGGGAACATGACATCGGTTTGGATTCTGGTACCCTGTTGCCTGGGAACATGAAATCGGTTTGATTCTGTAAACCTGAGGTCTGGGAATATGACTGAGGTTTGATTGTGGTACCCTATGGCCTGGCAACATGACTGAGGTTTGATTCTGGATTCCTGTGGCCTGGGAACATGACTGAGACATGATTCTGGAAACCTGTGGCCTGGGAACATGACATCTGTTTAGATTGTGGAATACTGTGCCCCGGGAACCTGACTGAGCCTTGGTTCTGGAACCCTGTGGACTGGGAACATGACTGAGGTTTTATTCTGGAACCCTGTAGCCTGGGACCATAACTGAGGATTGATTCTGGAACCCTGTGGCCTGGGCACATGACAACGGTGGATTCTGGAACCCTGTGGACTAGGAACATGACTGAGGTTTTATTCTGGAACCTTGTAGCCTGGGAACATAACTGAGGATTGATTCTGGAACCCTGTGGCCTGGGAACATGACATGGGTGGATTCTGGAACCCTGAGGCCTGGGAACATGACATCTGTTTAGATTGTGGAATACTGTGCCCTGGGAACGTGACTGAGCCTTGGTTCTGGAACCCTGTGGACTGGGAACATGACTGACGTTTTATTCTGGAACCCTGTAGCCTGGGAACATAACTGAGGATTGATTCTGGAACCCTGTGGCCTGGGAACATGACTGGGATTTGATTTCTGAAACCTGTGTCCAGGGAAAATGACTGAGGTTTTATTCTGGAACCCTGTGTCCTGGGAACACGACTGAGGTTTGATTCTGGAACCATGTGGCCTTGGAATATGACTTAGGTTTGATTCTGGAAACCATTGGCCTGGGAACATGACTGATGTTAGAGTGTGGAATCCTGTGCCCTGGGAACATGACATCGGTTTGGATTCTGGTACCCTGTTGCCTGGAAACATGAAATCGGTTTGATTCTGGAAACCTTAGGCCTGGGAATATGACTGAGGTTTGATGGTGGTACCCTATGGCCTGGCAACATGACTGAGGTTTGATTCTGGATCCCTGTGGCCTGGGAACATGACATCTGTTTAGATTGTGGAATACTGTGCCCCGGGAACCTGACTGAGCCTTGGTTCTGGACCCCTGTGGACTGGGAACATGACTGAGGTTTTATTCTGGAACTCTGTGTCCTGTTAACATGACATGGGTGGATTCTGGAACCCTGAGGCCTGGGAACATGAAATCTGTTTAGATTGTGGTATACTGTGGCCTGGGAACTTGACTGAGCCTTGGTTCTGGAAACCTGTGGACTGGGAATATGACTGAGGTTTGATTCTGGATTCCTGTGGCCTGGGAACATGACTGAGGCATGATTCTGGAAACCTGTGGCCTGGGAACATGACATCTGTTTAGATTGTGGAATACTGTGCCCCGGGAACCTGACTGAGCCTTGGTTCTGGAACCCTGTGGACTGGGAACATGACATCGGTTTGGATTCTGGTACCCTGTTGCCTGGGAACATGACATCGGTTTGGATTCTGGTACCCTGTTGCCTGGGAACATGAAATCGGTTTGATTCTGTAAACCTGAGGTGTGGGAATATGACTGAGGTTTGATTGTGGTACCCTATGGCCTGGCAACATGACTGAGGTTTGATTCTGGATTCCTGTGGCCTGGGAACATGACTGAGACATGATTCTGGAAACCTGTGGCCTGGGAACATGACATCTGTTTAGATTGTGGAATACTGTGCCCCGGGAACCTGACTGAGCCTTGGTTCTGGAACCCTGTGGACTGGGAACATGACTGAGGTTTTATTCTGGAACCCTGTAGCCTGGGACCATAACTGAGGATTGATTCTGGAACCCTGTGGCCTGGGCACATGACAACGGTGGATTCTGGAACCCTGTGGACTAGGAACATGACTGAGGTTTTATTCTGGAACCTTGTAGCCTGGGAACATAACTGAGGATTGATTCTGGAACCCTGTGGCCTGGGAACATGACATGGGTGGATTCTGGAACCCTGAGGCCTGGGAACATGACATCTGTTTAGATTGTGGAATACTGTGCCCTGGGAACGTGACTGAGCCTTGGTTCTGGAACCCTGTGGACTGGGAACATGACTGACGTTTTATTCTGGAACCCTGTAGCCTGGGAACATAACTGAGGATTGATTCTGGAACCCTGTGGCCTGGGAACATGACTGGGATTTGATTTCTGAAACCTGTGTCCAGGGAAAATGACTGAGGTTTTATTCTGGAACCCTGTGTCCTGGGAACACGACTGAGGTTTGATTCTGGAACCATGTGGCCTGGGAATATGACTTAGGTTTGATTCTGGAAACCATTGGCCTGGGAACATGACTGATGTTAGAGTGTGGAATCCTGTGCCCTGGGAACATGACATCGGTTTGGATTCTGGTACCCTGTTGCCTGGAAACATGAAATCGCTTTGATTCTGGAAACCTTAGGCCTGGGAATATGACTGAGGTTTGATGGTGGTACCCTATGGCCTGGCAACATGACTGAGGTTTGATTCTGGATCCCTGTGGCCTGGGAACATGACATCTGTTTAGATTGTGGAATACTGTGCCCCGGGAACCTGACTGAGCCTTGGTTCTGGACCCCTGTGGACTGGGAACATGACTGAGGTTTTATTCTGGAACCCTGTGTCCTGTTAACATGACATGGGTGGATTCTGGAACCCTGAGGCCTGGGAACATGAAATCTGTTTAGATTGTGGAATACTGTGGCCTGGGAACTTGACTGAGCCTTGGTTCTGGAAACCTGTGGACTGGGAATATGACTGAGGTTTTATTCTGGAGCCGTGTAGCCTGGGAACGTAACTGAGGATTCACTTTGGAACCCTGTGGCCCAGGAACATGATATGGGTGGATTCTGGAAACCTGAGGCCTTGGAACATGACATCTGTTTAGATTGTGGAATACTGTGGCCCGGGAACCTGACTGAGCCTTGGTTCTGGAACCCTGTGGACTGGGAACATGACTGAGGTTTTATTCTGGAACCCTGTAGCCTGGGAACATAACTGAGGATTGATTCTGGAAGCCTGTGGCCTGGGAACATGACATCGGTGGATTCTGGAACACTGTGGCCTGGGAACCTGCGAACGGTTTGACTCTGGAACCCTGTGGCCTGGGAACACGAAATCGATTTGATTCCGGAAATCTGAGGCCTGGCAACATGACTGAGGTTTGATTCTGGATCTCTGTGGCCTGGGAAAATGACTGAGGCGTGATTCTGAAGACCTGTGGCCTGGAAACATGACATCTGTTTAGATTGTGGAAAACTTTGGCCCGGGAACCTGACTGAGCCTTGGTTCTGGAACACTGTGCACTAGGAACATGACTGAGGTTTTATTCTGGAACCCTGTAGCCTGGGAACATAACTGAGGATTGATTCTGGAACCCTGTGGCCTGGGAACATGACATGGGTGGATTCTGGAACCCTGAGGCCTGGGAACAAGACATCTGTTTAGATTGTGGAATACTGTGACCCGGGAACCTGACTGAGCCTTGGTTCTGGAACCCTATGTACTGGGAATATGACTGAGCTTTTATTCTGGAACCCTGTAGCCTGGGAACATAACTGAGGATTGATTCTGGAACCCTGTGGCCTGGGAACATGACATGGGTGGATTCTGGAACCCTGAGGCCTGGGAACAAGACATCTGTTTAGATTGTGGAATACTGTGCCCCGGGTTCCTGACTGAGTCTTGGTTCTGGAACCCTGTGGACTGGGAACATGGCTGAGGTTTTATTCCGGAACCCTGTAGCCTGCGAACATAACTGAGGATTGATTCTGGAATCCTGTGGCCTGGCAGCATGACATCTGTGGATTCTGGAACTCTGTGGCCTGGGAACCTGGAAACGGTTTGACTCTGGTACCCTGTGGCCTGGGAACATGTCTGAGGTTTGATGGTGGAAACCTGTGGCCTGGTAACATGACTGAGGATAGACTCTGGAAGACTGTGGCCAGGGAACATGATATCGGGTTGATTCTGGAAACCTGTGTCCTGGGAACAAGTCTGAGGTTTGATTCTGGAACCCTGATGCCTGGGAACTTTACTGAGGTTTGTTTCTGGAAGCCTGTTCCCTGGGAACATGACTGCGGTTTGATTCTGGACACCTGTGTCCTGGGAACAAGACTGAGGTTTGATTCTGCAACCCTGTGGCTTGGGAACATGACTGAGGTTTGTTTCTGGAAGCCTGTTTTCTGGGAACATGACTGAGGTTTGATTCTGGACACCTGTGTCCTGGGAACATGACTGAGGTTTGATTGTTGAAACCTGTGGCCTTCGAACATGACTCAGGTTGATTCTGGAACCATGTGTCCTGGGAATATGACTGAGGTTTGATTCTGGAAACCTTTGTCCTGGGAAAATGACTGAGGTTTCAATGTGGAAACATGTGGCCTGGGATCATGACTGAGGTTTGATGGTGGAACACTCTGGCCTGGCAAAATGACTGAGGCTTGATTCTGGAGCCCTGTTTACTGGGATCATGACTGAGGTTTGATGGCAGAAACCTGTGGACTGGCAACATGACTGAGGTTTGATTTGGAACCCTGTGCACGGGGACCATGACTGAGGCCTGATACTGGAACCCCGTGGCATGGGAACATGACATTGGTTTGATTCTGGAGCCCTGTTTACTGGGAACATGACTGAGGTTTCATGGTTGAATCCTGTGGCCTGGCAACATGATTGAGGTTTGATAGTGGAACCCTCAGGCTTGGGAACATGAGTGAGGCTTGATGGTGGAACCCTGTGTCCTGGCAATATGCCTGAGGTTTGATGGTGGAACCCTGTGGCTTGGCAAGATGACTTAGGTTTGATTGTGGAACACTCTGGCCTGGGAACATGACTGAGGCTTGATGGTGGAACCGTGGCCTGGCAACAGGACTGAGGTTTGATTGTGGAACCCTCTGGCCCTGGAATATGACTGAGGTTTAATTGTGGAACCCTGTGGCCTGGGAACATGACTGGGATTTGATTTCTGAAACCTGTGTCCAGGGAACATGACTGAGGTTTTATTCTGGAACCCTGTGTCCTGGGAACACGACTGAGGTTTGATTCTGTAACCATGTGGCCTGGGAATATGACTGAGTTTTGATTCTGGAAACCATTGGCCTGGGAACATGACTGATGTTAGAATGTGGAATCCTGTGGCCTGGGAACATGACATCAGTTTGGATTCTGGTACCCTGTTGCCTGGGAATATGAAATCGGTTTGATTCTGTAAACCTGAGGTCTGGGAATATGACTGAGGTTTGATGGTGGTACCCTATGGCCTGGCAACATGACTGAGGTTTGATTCTGGATGCCTGTGGCCTGGGAACATGACTGAGGCATGATTCTGGAAACCTGTGGCCTGGGAACATGACATCTGTTTAGATTGTGGAATACTGTGCCCCGGGAAACTGACTGAGCCTTGGTTCTGGAACCCTGTGGACTGGGAACATGACTGAGGTTTTATTCTGGAACCCTGTAACCTGGGACCATAACTGAGGATTGATTCTGGAACCCTGTGGCCTGGGCACATGACAACGGTGGATTCTGGAACCCTGTGGACTAGGAACATGACTGAGGTTTTATTCTGGAACCTTGTAGCCTGGGAACATAACTGAGGATTGATTCTGGAACCCTGTGGCCTGGGAACATGACATGGGTGGATTCTGGAACCCTGAGGCCTGGGAACATGACATCTGTTTAGATTGTGGAATACTGTGCCCTGGGAACGTGACTGAGCCTTGGTTCTGGAACCCTGTGGACTGGGAACATGACTGACGTTTTATTCTGGAACCCTGTAGCCTGGGAACATAACTGAGGATTGATTCTGGAACCCTGTGGCCTGGGAACATGACTGGGATTTGATTTCTGAAACCTGTGTCCAGGGAAAATGACTGAGGTTTTATTCTGGAACCCTGTGTCCTGGGAACACGACTGAGGTTTGATTCTGGAACCATGTGGCCTGGGAATATGACTTAGGTTTGATTCTGGAAACCATTGGCCTGGGAACATGACTGATGTTAGAGTGTGGAATCCTGTGCCCTGGGAACATGACATCGGTTTGGATTCTGGTACCCTGTTGCCTGGAAACATGAAATCGGTTTGATTCTGGAAACCTTAGGCCTGGGAATATGACTGAGGTTTGATGGTGGTACCCTATGGCCTGGCAACATGACTGAGGTTTGATTCTGGATCCCTGTGGCCTGGGAACATGACATCTGTTTAGATTGTGGAATACTGTGCCCCGGGAACCTGACTGAGCCTTGGTTCTGGACCCCTGTGGACTGGGAACATGACTGAGGTTTTATTCTGGAACCCTGTGTCCTGTTAACATGACATGGGTGGATTCTGGAACCCTGAGGCCTGGGAACATGAAATCTGTTTAGATTGTGGAATACTGTGGCCTGGGAACTTGACTGAGCCTTGGTTCTGGAAACCTGTGGACTGGGAATATGACTGAGGTTTTATTCTGGAGCCGTGTAGCCTGGGAACATAACTGAGGATTCACTTTGGAACCCTGTGGCCCAGGAACATGATATGGGTGGATTCTGGAAACCTGAGGCCTTGGAACATGACATCTGTTTAGATTGTGGAATACTGTGGCCCGGGAACCTGACTGAGCCTTGGTTCTGGAACCCTGTGGACTGGGAACATGACTGAGGTTTTATTCGGGAACCCTGTAGCCTGGGAACAAAACTGAGGATTGATTCTGGAAGCCTGTGGCCTGGGAACATGACATCGGTGGATTCTGGAACACTGTGGCCTGGGAACCTGCGAACGGTTTGACTCTGGAACCCTCTGGCCTGGGAACACGAAATCGATTTGATTCCGGAAATCTGAGGCCTGGCAACATGACTGAGGTTTGATTCTGGATCTCTGTGGCCTGGGAAAATGACTGAGGCGTGATTCTGAAGACCTGTGGCCTGGAAACATGACATCTGTTTAGATTGTGGAATACTTTGGCCCGGGAACCTGACTGAGCCTTGGTTCTGGAACACTGTGCACTAGGAACATGACTGAGGTTTTATTCTGGAACCCTGTAGCCTGGGAACATAACTGAGGATTGATTCTGGAACCCTGTGGCCTGGGAACATGACATGGGTGGATTCTGGAACCCTGAGGCCTGGGAACAAGACATCTGTTTAGATTGTGGAATACTGTGACCCGGGAACCTGACTGAGCCTTGGTTCTGGAACCCTATGTACTGGGAATATGACTGAGGTTTTATTCTGGAACCCTGTAGCCTGGGAACATAACTGAGGATTGATTCTGGAACACTGTGGCCTGGGAACATGACATGGTTGGATTCTGGAACCCTGAGGCCTGGGAACAAGACATCTGTTTAGATTGTGGAATACTGTGCCCCGGGTACCTGACTGAGCCTTGGTTCTGGAACCCTGTGGACTGAGAACATGGCTGAGGTTTTATTCCGGAACCCTGTAGCCTGCGAACATAACTGAGGATTGATTCTGGAACCCTGTGGCCTGGCAGCATGACATCTGTGGATTCTGGAACTCTGTGGCCTGGGAACCTGCGAACGGTTTGACTCTGGTACCCTGTGGCCTGGGAACATGTCTGAGGTTTGATGGTGGAAACCTGTGGCCTGGTAACATGACTGAGGATAGACTCTGGAAGACTGTGGCCAGGGAACATGATATCGGGTTGATTCTGGAAACCTGTGTCCTGGGAAAAATTCTGAGGTTTCATTCTGGAACCCTGATGCCTGGGAACTTTACTGAGGTTTGTTTCTGGAAGCCTGTTCCCTGGGAACATGACTGCGGTTTGATTCTGGACACCTGTGTCCTGGGAACAAGACTGAGGTTTGATTCTGCAACCCTGTGGCTTGGGAACATGACTGAGGTTTGTTTCTGGAAGCCTGTTTTCTGGGAACATGACTGAGGTTTGATTCTGGACACCTGTGCCCTGGGAACATGACTGAGGTTTGATTGTTGAAACCTGTGGCCTTCGAACATGACTCAGGTTGATTCTGGAACCATGTGTCCTGGGAATATGACTGAGGTTTGATTCTGGAAACCTTTGTCCTGGGAAAATGACTGAGGTTTCAATGTGGAAACATGTGGCCTGGGATCATGACTGAGGTTTGATGGTGGAACACTCTGGCCTGGCAAAATGACTGAGGCTTGATTCTGGAGCCCTGTTTACTGGGAACATGACTGAGGTTTGATGGCAGAAACCTGTGGACTGGCAACATGACTGAGGTTTGATTTGGAACCCGTGCACGGGGACCATGACTGAGGCCTGATACTGGAACCCCGTGGCATGGGAACATGACATTGGTTTGATTCTGGAGCCCTGTTTACTGGGAACATGACTGAGGTTTCATGGTTGAATCCTGTGGCCTGGCAACATGATTGAGGTTTGATAGTGGAACCCTCAGGCTTGGGAACATGAGTGAGGCTTGATGGTGGAACCCTGTGGCCTGGCAATATGCCTGAGGTTTGATGGTGGAACCCTGTGGCTTGGCAAGATGACTTAGGTTTGATTGTGGAACACTCTGGCCTGGGAACATGACTGAGGCTTGATGGTGGAACCGTGGCCTGGCAACAGGACTGAGGTTTGATTGTGGAACCCTCTGGCCTGGGAATATGACTGAGGTTTAATTGTGGAACCCTGTGGCCTGGGAACATGACTGGGATTTGATTTCTGAAACCTGTGTCCAGGGAACATGACTGAGGTTTTATTCTGGAACCCTGTTTCCTGGGAACACGACTGAGGTTTGATTCTGTAACCATGTGGCCTGGGAATATGACTGAGGTTTGATTCTGGAAACCATTGGCCTGGGAACATGACTGATGTTAGAATGTGGAATCCTGTGGCCTGGGAACATGACATCGGTTTGGATTCTGGTACCCTGTTGCCTGGGAACATGAAATCGGTTTCATTCTGTAAACCTGAGGTCTGGGAATATGACTGAGGTTTGATTGTGGTACCCTATGGCCTGGCAACATGACTGAGGTTTGATTCTGGATGCCTGTGGCCTGGGAACATGACTGAGGCATGATTCTGGAAACCTGTGGCCTGGGAACATGACATCTGTTTAGATTGTGGAATACTGTGCCCCGGGAACCTGACTGAGCCTTGGTTCTGGAACCCTGTGGACTGGGAACATGACATCGGTTTGGATTCTGGTACCCTGTTGCCTGGGAACATGACATCGGTTTGGATTCTGGTACCCTGTTGCCTGGGACCATGAAATCGGTTTGATTCTGTAAACCTGAGGTGTGGGAATATGACTGAGGTTTGATTGTGGTACCCTATGGCCTGGCAACATGACTGAGGTTTGATTCTGGATTCCTGTGGCCTGGGAACATGACTGAGGCATGATTCTGGAAACCTGTGGCCTGGGAACATGACATCTGTTTAGATTGTGGAATACTGTGCCCCGGGAACCTGACTGAGCCTTGGTTCTGGAACCCTGTGGACTGGGAACATGACTGAGGTTTTATTCTGGAACCCTGTAGCCTGGGACCATAACTGAGGATTGATTCTGGAACCCTGTGGCCTGGGCACATGACAACGGTGGATTCTGGAACCCTGTGGACTAGGAACATGACTGAGGTTTTATTCTGGAACCTTGTAGCCTGGGAACATAACTGAGGATTGATTCTGGAACCCTGTGGCCTGGGAACATGACATGGGTGGATTCTGGAACCCTGAGGCCTGGGAACATGACATCTGTTTAGATTGTGGAATACTGTGCCCTGGGAACGTGACTGAGCCTTGGTTCTGGAACCCTGTGGACTGGGAACATGACTGACGTTTTATTCTGGAACCCTGTAGCCTGGGAACATAACTGAGGATTGATTCTGGAACCCTGTGGCCTGGGAACATGACTGGGATTTGATTTCTGAAACCTGTGTCCAGGGAAAATGACTGAGGTTTTATTCTGGAACCCTGTGTCCTGGGAACACGACTGAGGTTTGATTCTGGAACCATGTGGCCTGGGAATATGACTTAGGTTTGATTCTGGAAACCATTGGCCTGGGAACATGACTGATGTTAGAGTGTGGAATCGTGTGCCCTGGGAACATGACATCGGTTTGGATTCTGGTACCCTGTTGCCTGGAAACATGAAATCGGTTTGATTCTGGAAACCTTAGGCCTGGGAATATGACTGAGGTTTGATGGTGGTACCCTATGGCCTGGCAACATGACTGAGGTTTGATTCTGGATCCCTGTGGCCTGGGAACATGACATCTGTTTAGATTGTGGAATACTGTGCCCCGGGAACCTGACTGAGCCTTGGTTCTGGACCCCTGTGGACTGGGAACATGACTGAGGTTTTATTCTGGAACCCTGTGTCCTGTTAACATGACATGGGTGGATTCTGGAACCCTGAGGCCTGGGAACATGAAATCTGTTTAGATTGTGGAATACTGTGGCCTGGGAACTTGACTGAGCCTTGGTTCTGGAAACCTGTGGACTGGGAATATGACTGAGGTTTTATTCTGGAGCCGTGTAGCCTGGGAACATAACTGAGGATTCACTTTGGAACCCTGTGGCCCAGGAACATGACATGGGTGGATTCTGGAACCCTGAGGCCTTGGAACATGACATCTGTTTAGATTGTGGAATACTGTGGCCCGGGAACCTGACTGAGCCTTGGTTCTGGAACCCTGTGGACTGGGAACATGACTGAGGTTTTATTCTGGAACCCTGTAGCCTGGGAACATAACTGAGGATTGATTCTGGAAGCCTGTGGCCTGGGAACATGACATCGGTGGATTCTGGAACACTGTGGCCTGTGAACCTGCGAACGGTTTGACTCTGGAACCCTGTGGCCTGGGAACACGAAATCGGTTTGATTCCGGAAATCTGAGGCCTGGCAACATGACTGAGGTTTGATTCTGGATCTCTGTGGCCTGGGAAAATGACTGAGGCGTGATTCTGAAGACCTGTGGCCTGGAAACATGACATCTGTTTAGATTGTGGAATACTTTGGCCCGGGAACCTGACTGAGCCTTGGTTCTGGAACACTACGTACTGGGAATATGACTGAGGTTTTATTCTGGAACCCTGTAGCCTGGGAACATAACTGAGGATTGATTCTGGAACCCTGTGGCCTGGGAACATGACATGCGTGGATTCTGGAACCCTGAGGCCTGGGAACATGACATCTGTTTAGATTGTGGAATACTGTGCCCCGGGTACCTGACTGAGCCTTGGTTCTGGAACCCTGTGGACTGGGAACATGGCTGAGGTTTTATTCCGGAACCCTGTAGCCTGCAAACATAACTGAGGATTGATTCTGGAACCCTGTGGCCTGGCAGCATGACATCTGTGGATTCTGGAACTCTGTGGCCTGGGAACCTGCGAACGGTTTGACTCTGGTACCCTGTGGCCTGGGAACATGTCTGAGGTTTGATGGTGGAAACCTGTGGCCTGGTAACATGACTGAGGATAGACTCTGGAAGACTGTGGCCAGGGAACATGATATCGGGTTGATTCTGGAAACCTGTGTCCTGGGAACAAGTCTGAGGTTTGATTCTGGAACCCTGATGCCTGGGAACTTTACTGAGGTTTGTTTCTGGAAGCCTGTTCCCTGGGAACATGACTGCGGTTTGATTCTGGACACCTGTGTCCTGGGAACATGACTGAGGTTTGATTCTGCAACCCTGTGGCTTGGGAACATGACTGAGGTTTGTTTCTGGAAGCCTGTTTTCTGGGAACATGACTGAGGTTTGATTCTGGACACCTGTGTCCTGGGAACATGACTGAGGTTTGATTGTTGAAACCTGTGGCCTTCGAACATGACTCAGGTTGATTCTGGAACCATGTGTCCTGGGAATATGACTGAGGTTTGATTCTGGAAACCTTTGTCCTTGGAAAATGACTGAGGTTTCAATGTGGAAACATGTGGCCTGGGATCATGACTGAGGTTTGATGGTGGAACACTCTGGCCTGGCAAAATGACTGAGGCTTGATTCTGGAGCCCTGTTTACTGGGAACATGACTGAGGTTTGATGGCAGAAACCTGAGGACTGGCAACATGACTGAGGTTTGATTTGGAACCCGTGCACGGGGACCATGACTGAGGCCTGATACTGGAACCCCGTGGCATGGGAACATGACATTGGTTTGATTCTGGAGCCCTGTTTACTGGGAACATGACTGAGGTTTCATGGTTGAATCCTGTGGCCTGGCAACATGATTGAGGTTTGATAGTGGAACCCTCAGGCTTGGGAACATGAGTGAGGCTTGATGGTGGAACCCTGTGGCCTGGCAATATGCCTGAGGTTTGATGGTGGAACCCTGTGGCTTGGCAAGATGACTTAGGTTTGGTTGTGGAACACTCTGGCCTGGGAACATGACTGAGGCTTGATGGTGGAACCGTGGCCTGGCAACAGGACTGAGGTTTGATTGTGGAACCCTCTGGCCCTGGAATATGACTGAGGTTTAATTGTGGAACCCTGTGGCCTGGGAACATGATTGGGATTTGATTTCTGAAACCTGTGTCCAGGGAACATGACTGAGGTTTTATTCTGGAACCCTGTGTCCTGGGAACACGACTGAGGTTTGATTCTGTAACCATGTGGCCTGGGAATATGACTGAGGTTTGATTCTGGAAACCATTGGCCTGGGAACATGACTGATGTTAGAATGTGGAATCCTGTGGCCTGGGAACATGACATCGGTTTGGATTCTGGTACCCTGTTGCCTGGGAACATTAAATCGGTTTGATTCTGTAAACCTGAGGTCTGGGAATATGACTGAGGTTTGATTGTGGTACCCTATGGCCTGGCAACATGACTGAGGTTTGATTCTGGATTCCTGTGGCCTGGGAACATGACTGAGGCATGATTCTGGAAACCTGTGGCCTGGGAACATGACATCTGTTTAGATTGTGGAATACTGTGCCCCGGGAACCTGACTGAGCCTTGGTTCTGGAACCCTGTGGACTGGGAACATGACATCGGTTTGGATTCTGGTACCCTGTTGCCTGGGAACATGACATCGGTTTGGATTCTGGTACCCTGTTGCCTGGGAACATGAAATCGGTTTGATTCTGTAAACCTGAGGTCTGGGAATATGACTGAGGTTTGATTGTGGTACCCTATGGCCTGGCAACATGACTGAGGTTTGATTCTGGATTCCTGTGGCCTGGGAACATGACTGAGACATGATTCTGGAAACCTGTGGCCTGGGAACATGACATCTGTTTAGATTGTGGAATACTGTGCCCCGGGAACCTGACTGAGCCTTGGTTCTGGAACCCTGTGGACTGGGAACATGACTGAGGTTTTATTCTGGAACCCTGTAGCCTGGGACCATAACTGAGGATTGATTCTGGAACCCTGTGGCCTGGGCACATGACAACGGTGGATTCTGGAACCCTGTGGACTAGGAACATGACTGAGGTTTTATTCTGGAACCTTGTAGCCTGGGAACATAACTGAGGATTGATTCTGGAACCCTGTGGCCTGGGAACATGACATGGGTGGATTCTGGAACCCTGAGGCCTGGGAACATGACATCTGTTTAGATTGTGGAATACTGTGCCCTGGGAACGTGACTGAGCCTTGGTTCTGGAACCCTGTGGACTGGGAACATGACTGACGTTTTATTCTGGAACCCTGTAGCCTGGGAACATAACTGAGGATTGATTCTGGAACCCTGTGGCCTGGGAACATGACTGGGATTTGATTTCTGAAACCTGTGTCCAGGGAAAATGACTGAGGTTTTATTCTGGAACCCTGTGTCCTGGGAACACGACTGAGGTTTGATTCTGGAACCATGTGGCCTGGGAATATGACTTAGGTTTGATTCTGGAAACCATTGGCCTGGGAACATGACTGATGTTAGAGTGTGGAATCGTGTGCCCTGGGAACATGACATCGGTTTGGATTCTGGTACCCTGTTGCCTGGAAACATGAAATCGGTTTGATTCTGGAAACCTTAGGCCTGGGAATATGACTGAGGTTTGATGGTGGTACCCTATGGCCTGGCAACATGACTGAGGTTTGATTCTGGATCCCTGTGGCCTGGGAACATGACATCTGTTTAGATTGTGGAATACTGTGCCCCGGGAACCTGACTGAGCCTTGGTTCTGGACCCCTGTGGACTGGGAACATGACTGAGGTTTTATTCTGGAACCCTGTGTCCTGTTAACATGACATGGGTGGATTCTGGAACCCTGAGGCCTGGGAACATGAAATCTGTTTAGATTGTGGAATACTGTGGCCTGGGAACTTGACTGAGCCTTGGTTCTGGAAACCTGTGGACTGGGAATATGACTGAGGTTTTATTCTGGAGCCGTGTAGCCTGGGAACATAACTGAGGATTCACTTTGGAACCCTGTGGCCCAGGAACATGACATGGGTGGATTCTGGAACCCTGAGGCCTTGGAACATGACATCTGTTTAGATTGTGGAATACTGTGGCCCGGGAACCTGACTGAGCCTTGGTTCTGGAACCCTGTGGACTGGGAACATGACTGAGGTTTTATTCTGGAACCCTGTAGCCTGGGAACATAACTGAGGATTGATTCTGGAAGCCTGTGGCCTGGGAACATGACATCGGTGGATTCTGGAACACTGTGGCCTGTGAACCTGCGAACGGTTTGACTCTGGAACCCTGTGGCCTGGGAACACGAAATCGGTTTGATTCCGGAAATCTGAGGCCTGGCAACATGACTGAGGTTTGATTCTGGATCTCTGTGGCCTGGGAAAATGACTGAGGCGTGATTCTGAAGACCTGTGGCCTGGAAACATGACATCTGTTTAGATTGTGGAATACTTTGGCCCGGGAACCTGACTGAGCCTTGGTTCTGGAACACTACGTACTGGGAATATGACTGAGGTTTTATTCTGGAACCCTGTAGCCTGGGAACATAACTGAGGATTGATTCTGGAACCCTGTGGCCTGGGAACATGACATGCGTGGATTCTGGAACCCTGAGGCCTGGGAACATGACATCTGTTTAGATTGTGGAATACTGTGCCCCGGGTACCTGACTGAGCCTTGGTTCTGGAACCCTGTGGACTGGGAACATGGCTGAGGTTTTATTCCGGAACCCTGTAGCCTGCAAACATAACTGAGGATTGATTCTGGAACCCTGTGGCCTGGCAGCATGACATCTGTGGATTCTGGAACTCTGTGGCCTGGGAACCTGCGAACGGTTTGACTCTGGTACCCTGTGGCCTGGGAACATGTCTGAGGTTTGATGGTGGAAACCTGTGGCCTGGTAACATGACTGAGGATAGACTCTGGAAGACTGTGGCCAGGGAACATGATATCGGGTTGATTCTGGAAACCTGTGTCCTGGGAACAAGTCTGAGGTTTGATTCTGGAACCCTGATGCCTGGGAACTTTACTGAGGTTTGTTTCTGGAAGCCTGTTCCCTGGGAACATGACTGCGGTTTGATTCTGGACACCTGTGTCCTGGGAACATGACTGAGGTTTGATTCTGCAACCCTGTGGCTTGGGAACATGACTGAGGTTTGTTTCTGGAAGCCTGTTTTCTGGGAACATGACTGAGGTTTGATTCTGGACACCTGTGTCCTGGGAACATGACTGAGGTTTGATTGTTGAAACCTGTGGCCTTCGAACATGACTCAGGTTGATTCTGGAACCATGTGTCCTGGGAATATGACTGAGGTTTGATTCTGGAAACCTTTGTCCTTGGAAAATGACTGAGGTTTCAATGTGGAAACATGTGGCCTGGGATCATGACTGAGGTTTGATGGTGGAACACTCTGGCCTGGCAAAATGACTGAGGCTTGATTCTGGAGCCCTGTTTACTGGGAACATGACTGAGGTTTGATGGCAGAAACCTGAGGACTGGCAACATGACTGAGGTTTGATTTGGAACCCGTGCACGGGGACCATGACTGAGGCCTGATACTGGAACCCCGTGGCATGGGAACATGACATTGGTTTGATTCTGGAGCCCTGTTTACTGGGAACATGACTGAGGTTTCATGGTTGAATCCTGTGGCCTGGCAACATGATTGAGGTTTGATAGTGGAACCCTCAGGCTTGGGAACATGAGTGAGGCTTGATGGTGGAACCCTGTGGCCTGGCAATATGCCTGAGGTTTGATGGTGGAACCCTGTGGCTTGGCAAGATGACTTAGGTTTGGTTGTGGAACACTCTGGCCTGGGAACATGACTGAGGCTTGATGGTGGAACCGTGGCCTGGCAACAGGACTGAGGTTTGATTGTGGAACCCTCTGGCCCTGGAATATGACTGAGGTTTAATTGTGGAACCCTGTGGCCTGGGAACATGATTGGGATTTGATTTCTGAAACCTGTGTCCAGGGAACATGACTGAGGTTTTATTCTGGAACCCTGTGTCCTGGGAACACGACTGAGGTTTGATTCTGTAACCATGTGGCCTGGGAATATGACTGAGGTTTGATTCTGGAAACCATTGGCCTGGGAACATGACTGATGTTAGAATGTGGAATCCTGTGGCCTGGGAACATGACATCGGTTTGGATTCTGGTACCCTGTTGCCTGGGAACATGAAATCGGTTTGATTCTGTAAACCTGAGGTCTGGGAATATGACTGAGGTTTGATTGTGGTACCCTATGGCCTGGCAACATGACTGAGGTTTGATTCTGGATGCCTGTGGCCTGGGAACATGACTGAGGCATGATTCTGGAAACCTGTGGCCTGGGAACATGACATCTGTTTAGATTGTGGAATACTGTGCCCCGGGAACCTGACTGAGCCTTGGTTCTGGAACCCTGTGGACTGGGAACATGACATCGGTTTGGATTCTGGTACCCTGTTGCCTGGGAACATGAAATCGGTTTGATTCTGTAAACCTGAGGTCTGGGAATATGACTGAGGTTTGATTGTGGTACCCTATGGCCTGGCAACATGACTGAGGTTTGATTCTGGATTCCTGTGGCCTGGGAACATGACTGAGACATGATTCTGGAAACCTGTGGCCTGGGAACATGACATCTGTTTAGATTGTGGAATACTGTGCCCCGGGAACCTGACTGAGCCTTGGTTCTGGAACCCTGTGGACTGGGAACATGACTGAGGTTTTATTCTGGAACCCTGTAGCCTGGGACCATAACTGAGGATTGATTCTGGAACCCTGTGGCCTGGGCACATGACAACGGTGGATTCTGGAACCCTGTGGACTAGGAACATGACTGAGGTTTTATTCTGGAACCTTGTAGCCTGGGAACATAACTGAGGATTGATTCTGGAACCCTGTGGCCTGGGAACATGACATGGGTGGATTCTGGAACCCTGAGGCCTGGGAACATGACATCTGTTTAGATTGTGGAATACTGTGCCCTGGGAACGTGACTGAGCCTTGGTTCTGGAACCCTGTGGACTGGGAACATGACTGACGTTTTATTCTGGAACCCTGTAGCCTGGGAACATAACTGAGGATTGATTCTGGAACCCTGTGGCCTGGGAACATGACTGGGATTTGA
The DNA here is from genome assembly GCF_965194825.1 of Balaenoptera physalus. Classification (NCBI taxonomy): domain Eukaryota; kingdom Metazoa; phylum Chordata; class Mammalia; order Artiodactyla; family Balaenopteridae; genus Balaenoptera; species Balaenoptera physalus. The sequence goes on from NW_028126467.1 coordinate 221,198, forward strand.
TTTCTGAAACCTGTGTCCAGGGAAAATGACTGAGGTTTTATTCTGGAACCCTGTGTCCTGGGAACACGACTGAGGTTTGATTCTGGAACCATGTGGCCTGGGAATATGACTTAGGTTTGATTCTGGAAACCATTGGCCTGGGAACATGACTGATGTTAGAGTGTGGAATCCTGTGCCCTGGGAACATGACATCGGTTTGGATTCTGGTACCCTGTTGCCTGGAAACATGAAATCGCTTTGATTCTGGAAACCTTAGGCCTGGGAATATGACTGAGGTTTGATGGTGGTACCCTATGGCCTGGCAACATGACTGAGGTTTGATTCTGGATCCCTGTGGCCTGGGAACATGACATCTGTTTAGATTGTGGAATACTGTGCCCCGGGAACCTGACTGAGCCTTGGTTCTGGACCCCTGTGGACTGGGAACATGACTGAGGTTTTATTCTGGAACTCTGTGTCCTGTTAACATGACATGGGTGGATTCTGGAACCCTGAGGCCTGGGAACATGAAATCTGTTTAGATTGTGGTATACTGTGGCCTGGGAACTTGACTGAGCCTTGGTTCTGGAAACCTGTGGACTGGGAATATGACTGAGGTTTGATTCTGGATTCCTGTGGCCTGGGAACATGACTGAGGCATGATTCTGGAAACCTGTGGCCTGGGAACATGACATCTGTTTAGATTGTGGAATACTGTGCCCCGGGAACCTGACTGAGCCTTGGTTCTGGAACCCTGTGGACTGGGAACATGACATCGGTTTGGATTCTGGTACCCTGTTGCCTGGGAACATGACATCGGTTTGGATTCTGGTACCCTGTTGCCTGGGAACATGAAATCGGTTTGATTCTGTAAACCTGAGGTGTGGGAATATGACTGAGGTTTGATTGTGGTACCCTATGGCCTGGCAACATGACTGAGGTTTGATTCTGGATTCCTGTGGCCTGGGAACATGACTGAGACATGATTCTGGAAACCTGTGGCCTGGGAACATGACATCTGTTTAGATTGTGGAATACTGTGCCCCGGGAACCTGACTGAGCCTTGGTTCTGGAACCCTGTGGACTGGGAACATGACTGAGGTTTTATTCTGGAACCCTGTAGCCTGGGACCATAACTGAGGATTGATTCTGGAACCCTGTGGCCTGGGCACATGACAACGGTGGATTCTGGAACCCTGTGGACTAGGAACATGACTGAGGTTTTATTCTGGAACCTTGTAGCCTGGGAACATAACTGAGGATTGATTCTGGAACCCTGTGGCCTGGGAACATGACATGGGTGGATTCTGGAACCCTGAGGCCTGGGAACATGACATCTGTTTAGATTGTGGAATACTGTGCCCTGGGAACGTGACTGAGCCTTGGTTCTGGAACCCTGTGGACTGGGAACATGACTGACGTTTTATTCTGGAACCCTGTAGCCTGGGAACATAACTGAGGATTGATTCTGGAACCCTGTGGCCTGGGAACATGACTGGGATTTGATTTCTGAAACCTGTGTCCAGGGAAAATGACTGAGGTTTTATTCTGGAACCCTGTGTCCTGGGAACACGACTGAGGTTTGATTCTGGAACCATGTGGCCTGGGAATATGACTTAGGTTTGATTCTGGAAACCATTGGCCTGGGAACATGACTGATGTTAGAGTGTGGAATCCTGTGCCCTGGGAACATGACATCGGTTTGGATTCGGGTACCCTGTTGCCTGGAAACATGAAATCGCTTTGATTCTGGAAACCTTAGGCCTGGGAATATGACTGAGGTTTGATGGTGGTACCCTATGGCCTGGCAACATGACTGAGGTTTGATTCTGGATCCCTGTGGCCTGGGAACATGACATCTGTTTAGATTGTGGAATACTGTGCCCCGGGAACCTGACTGAGCCTTGGTTCTGGACCCCTGTGGACTGGGAACATGACTGAGGTTTTATTCTGGAACCCTGTGTCCTGTTAACATGACATGGGTGGATTCTGGAACCCTGAGGCCTGGGAACATGAAATCTGTTTAGATTGTGGTATACTGTGGCCTGGGAACTTGACTGAGCCTTGGTTCTGGAAACCTGTGGACTGGGAATATGACTGAGGTTTTATTCTGGAGCCGTGTAGCCTGGGAACATAACTGAGGATTCACTTTGGAACCCTGTGGCCCAGGAACATGACATGGGTGGATTCTGGAAACCTGAGGCCTTGGAACATGACATCTGTTTAGATTGTGGAATACTGTGGCCCGGGAACCTGACTGAGCCTTGGTTCTGGAAACCTGTGGACTGGGAACATGACTGAGGTTTTATTCTGGAACCCTGTAGCCTGGGAACAAAACTGAGGATTGATTCTGGAAGCCTGTGGCCTGGGAACATGACATCGGTGGATTCTGGAACACTGTGGCCTGGGAACCTGCGAACGGTTTGACTCTGGAAACCTGTGGCCTTGGAACACGAAATCGGTTTGATTCCGGAAATCTGAGGCCTGGCAACATGACTGAGGTTTGGTTCTGGATCTCTGTGGCCTGGGAAAATGACTGAGGCGTGATTCTGAAGACCTGTGGCCTGGAAACATGACATCTGTTTAGATTGTGGAATACTTTGGCCCGGGAACCTGACTGAGCCTTGGTTCTGGAACACTGTGCACTAGGAACATGACTGAGGTTTTATTCTGGAACCCTTTAGCCTGGGAACATAACTGAGGATTGATTCTGGAACCCTGTGGCCTGGGAACATAACATGGGTGGATTCTGGAACCCTGAGGCCCTGGAACAAGACATCTGTTTAGATTGTGGAATACTGTGACCCGGGAACCTGACTGAGCCTTGGTTCTGGAACCCTATGTACTGGGAATATGACTGAGGTTTTATTCTGGAACCCTGTAGCCTGGGAACATAACTGAGGATTGATTCTGGAAACCTGTGGCCTGGGAACATGACATGGGTGGATTCTGGAACCCTGAGGCCAGGGAACATGACATCTGTTTAGATTGTGGAATACTGTGCCCCGGGTACCTGACTGAACCTTGGTTCTGGAACCCTGTGGACTGGGAACATGGCTGAGGTTTTATTCCGGAACCCTGTAGCCTGCGAACATAACTGAGGATTCATTCTGGAACCCTGTGGCCTGGCAGCATGACATCTGTGGATTCTGAATCTCTGTGGCCTGGGAACCTGCGAACGGTTTGACTCTGGTACCCTGTGGCCTGGGAACATGTCTGAGGTTTGATGGTGGAAACCTGTGGCCTGGTATCATGACTGAGGATAGACTCTGGAAGACTGTGGCCAGGGAACATGATATCGGGTTGATTCTGGAAACCTGTGTCCTGGGAACAAGACTGAGGTTTGATTCTGGAAACCTGATGCCTGGGAACTTGAGTGAGGTTTGTTTCTGGAAGCCTGTTCCCTGGGAACATGACTGCGGTTTGATTCTGGACACCTGTGTCCTGGGAACAACACTGAGGTTTGATTCTGCAACCCTGTGGCTTGGGAACATGACTGAGGTATGTTTCTGGAAGCCTGTTCTCTGGGAACATGACTGAGGTTTGATTCTGGACACCTGTGTCCTGGGAACATGACTGAGGTTTGATTGTTGAAACCTGTGGCCTTCGAACATGACTCAGGTTGATTCTGGAACCATGTGTCCTGGGAATATGACTGAGGTTTGATTCTGGAAACCTTTGTCCTGGGAAAATGACTGAGGTTTCAATGTGGAAACATGTGGCCTGGGATCATGACTGAGGTTTGATGGTGGAACACTCTGGCCTGGCAAAATGACTGAGGCTTGATTCTGGAGCCCTCTTTACTGGGAACATTCCTGAGGTTTGATGGCAGAAACCTGTGGACTGGCAACATGACTGAGGTTTGATTTGGAACCCTGTGCACGGGGACCATGACTGAGGCCTGATACTGGAACCCCGTGGCATGGGAACATGACATTGGTTTGATTCTGGAGCCCTGTTTACTGGGAACATGACTGAGGTTTCATGGTTGAATCCTGTGGCCTGGCAACATGATTGAGGTTTGATAGTGGAACCCTCAGGCTAGGGAACATGAGTGAGGCTTGATGGTGGAACACTGTGGCCTGGCAATATGCCTGAGGTTTGATGGTGGAAACCTGTGGCTTGGCAAGATGACTTAGGTTAGATTGTGGAACACTCTGACCTGGGAACATGACTGACGTTTTATTCTGGAACCCTGTAGCCTGGGAACATAACTGAGGATTGATTCTGGAACCCTGTGGCCTGGGAACATGACTGGGATTTAATTTCTGAAACCTGTGTCCAGGGAAAATGACTGAGGTTTTATTCTGGAACCCTGTGTCCTGGGAACACGACTGAGGTTTGATTCTGGAACCATGTGGCCTGGGAATATGACTTAGGTTTGATTCTGGAAACCATTGGCCTGGGAACATGACTGATGTTAGAGTGTGGAATCCTGTGCCCTGGGAACATGACATCGGTTTGGATTCTGGTACCCTGTTGCCTGGAAACATGAAATCGGTTTGATTCTGGAAACCTTAGGCCTGGGAATATGACTGAGGTTTGATGGTGGTACCCTATGGCCTGGCAACATGACTGAGGTTTGATTCTGGATCCCTGTGGCCTGGGAACATGGCATCTGTTTAGATTGTGGAATACTGTGCCCCGGGAACCTGACTGAGCCTTGGTTCTGGACCCCTGTGGACTGGGAACATGACTGAGGTTTTATTCTGGAACCCTGTGTCCTGTTAACATGACAGGGGTGGATTCTGGAACCCTGAGGCCTGGGAACATGAAATCTGTTTAGATTGTGGAATACTGTGGCCTGGGAACTTGACTGAGCCTTGGTTCTGGAAACCTGTGGACTGGGAATATGACTGAGGTTTTATTCTGGAGCCGTGTAGCCTGGGAACATAACTGAGGATTCACTTTGGAACCCTGTGGCCCAGGAACATGACATGGGTGCATTCTGGAACCCTGAGGCCTTGGAACATGACATCTGTTTAGATTGTGGAATACTGTGGCCCGGGAACCTGACTGAGCCTTGGTTCTGGAACCCTGTGGACTGGGAACATGACTGAGGTTTTATTCTGGAACCCTGTAGCCTGGGAACATAACTGAGGATTCATTCTGGAAGCCTGTGGCCTGGGAACATGACATCGGTGGATTCTGGAACACTGTGGCCTGGGAACCTGCGAACGGTTTGACTCTGGAACCCTGTGGCCTGGGAACACGAAATCGGTTTGATTCCGGAAATCTGAGGCCTGGCAACATGACTGAGGTTTGATTCTGGATCTCTGTGGCCTGGGAAAATGACTGAGGCGTGATTCTGAAGACCTGTGGCCTGGAAACATGACATCTGTTTAGATTGTGGAATACTTTGGCCCGGGAACCTGACTGAGCCTTGGTTCTGGAACACTGTGCACTAGGAACATGACTGAGGTTTTATTCTGGAACCCTGTAGCCTGGGAACATAACTGAGGATTGATTCTGGAACCCTGTGGCCTGGGAACATAACATGGGTGGATTCTGGAACCCTGAGGCCTGGGAACAAGACATCTGTTTAGCTTGTGGAATACTGTGACCCGGGAACCTGACTGAGCCTTGGTTCTGGAACCCTATGTACTGGGAATATGACTGAGCTTTTATTCTGGAACCCTGTAGCCTGGGAACATAACTGAGGATTGATTCTGGAACCCTGTGGCCTGGGAACATGACAAGGGTGGATTCTGGAACCCTGAGGCCTGGGAACATGACATCTGTTTAGATTGTGGAATACTGTGCCCCGGGTACCTGACTGAGTCTTGGTTCTGGAACCCTGTGGACTGGGAACATGGCTGAGGTTTTATTCCGGAACCCTGTAGCCTGCGAACATAACTGAGGATTGATTCTGGAAACCTGTGGCCTGGCAGCATGACATCTGTGGATTCTGGAACTCTGTGGCCTGGGAACCTGCGAACGGTTTGACTCTGGTACCCTGTGGCCTGGGAACATGTCTGAGGTTTGATGGTGGAAACCTGTGGCCTGGTAACATGACTGAGGATAGACTCTGGAAGACTGTGGCCAGGGAACATGATATCGGGTTGATTCTGGAAACCTGTGTCCTGGGAACAAGACTGAGGTTTGATTCTGGAACCCTGATGCCTGGGAACTGGAGTGAGGTTTGTTTCTGGAAGCCTCTTCCCTGGGAACATGACTGCGGTTTGATTCTGGACACCTGTGTCTTGGGAACAAGACTGAGGTTTGATTCTGCAACCCTGTGGCTTGGGAACATGACTGAGGTATGTTTCTGGAAGCCTGTTCTCTGGGAACATGACTGAGGTTTGATTCTGGACACCTGTGTCCTGGGAACATGACTGAGGTTTGATTGTTGAAACCTGTGGCCTTCGAACATGACTCAGGTTGATTCTGGAACCATGTGTCCTGGGAATATGACTGAGGTTTGATTCTGGAAACCTTTGTCCTGGGAAAATGACTGAGGTTTCAATGTGGAAACATGTGGCCTGGGATCATGACTGAGGTTTGATGGTGGAACACTCTGGCCTGGCAAAATGACTGAGGCTTGATTCTGGAGCCCTGTTTACTGGGAACATTCCTGAGGTTTGATGGCAGAAACCTGTGGACTGGCAACATGACTGAGGTTTGATTTGGAACCCTGTGCACGGGGACCATGACTGAGGCCTGATACTGGAACCCCGTGGCATGGGAACATGACATTGGTTTGATTCTGGAGCCCTGTTTACTGGGAACATGACTGAGGTTTCATGGTTGAATCCTGTGGCCTGGCAACATGATTGAGGTTTGATAGTGGAACCCTCAGGCTTGGGAACATGAGTGAGGCTTGATGGTGGAACCCTGTGGCCTGTCAATATGCCTGAGGTTTGATGGTGGAACCCTGTGGCTTGGCAAGATGACTTAGGTTTGATTGTGGAACACTCTGGCCTGGGAACATGACTGAGGCTTGATGGTGGAACCGTGGCCTGGCAACAGGACTGAGGTTTGATTGTGGAACCCTCTGGCCCTGGAATATGACTGAGGTTTAATTGTGGAACCCTGTGGCCTGGGAACATGACTGGGATTTGATTTCTGAAACCTGTGTCCAGGGAACATGACTGAGGTTTTATTCTGGAACCCTGTGTCCTGGGAACACGACTGAGGTTTGATTCTGTAACCATGTGGCCTGGGAATATGACTGAGTTTTGATTCTGGAAACCATTGGCCTGGGAACATGACTGATGTTAGAATGTGGAATCCTGTGGCCTGGGAACATGACATCAGTTTGGATTCTGGTACCCTGTTGCCTGGGAACATGAAATCGGTTTGATTCTGTAAACCTGAGGTCTGGGAATATGACTGAGGTTTGATTGTGGTACCCTATGGCCTGGCAACATGACTGAGGTTTGATTCTGGATTCCTGTGGCCTGGGAACATGACTGAGGCATGATTCTGGAAACCTGTGGCCTGGGAACATGACATCTGTTTAGATTGTGGAATACTGTGCCCCGGGAACCTGACTGAGCCTTGGTTCTGGAACCCTGTGGACTGGGAACATGACTGAGGTTTTATTCTGGAACCCTGTAACCTGGGACCATAACTGAGGATTGATTCTGGAACCCTGTGGCCTGGGCACATGACAACGGTGGATTCTGGAACCCTGTGGACTAGGAACATGACTGAGGTTTTATTCTGGAACCTTGTAGCCTGGGAACATAACTGAGGATTGATTCTGGAACCCTGTGGCCTGGGAACATGACATGGGTGGATTCTGGAACCCTGAGGCCTGGGAACATGACATCTGTTTAGATTGTGGAATACTGTGCCCTGGGAACGTGACTGAGCCTTGGTTCTGGAACCCTGTGGACTGGGAACATGACTGACGTTTTATTCTGGAAACCTGTAGCCTGGGAACATAACTGAGGATTGATTCTGGAACCCTGTGGCCTGGGAACATGACTGGGATTTGATTTCTGAAACCTGTGTCCAGGGAAAATGACTGAGGTTTTATTCTGGAACCCTGTGTCCTGGGAACACGACTGAGGTTTGATTCTGGAACCATGTGGCCTGGGAATATGACTTAGGTTTGATTCTGGAAACCATTGGCCTGGGAACATGACTGATGTTAGAGTGTGGAATCCTGTGCCCTGGGAACATGACATCGGTTTGGATTCTGGTACCCTGTTGCCTGGAAACATGAAATCGGTTTGATTCTGGAAACCTTAGGCCTGGGAATATGACTGAGGTTTGATGGTGGTACCCTATGGCCTGGCAACATGACTGAGGTTTGATTCTGGATCCCTGTGGCCTGGGAACATGGCATCTGTTTAGATTGTGGAATACTGTGCCCCGGGAACCTGACTGAGCCTTGGTTCTGGACCCCTGTGGACTGGGAACATGACTGAGGTTTTATTCTGGAACCCTGTGTCCTGTTAACATGACATGGGTGGATTCTGGAACCCTGAGGCCTGGGAACATGAAATCTGTTTAGATTGTGGAATACTGTGGCCTGGGAACTTGACTGAGCCTTGGTTCTGGAAACCTGTGGACTGGGAATATGACTGAGGTTTTATTCTGGAGCCGTGTAGCCTGGGAACATAACTGAGGATTCACTTTGGAACCCTGTGGCCCAGGAACATGACATGGGTGGATTCTGGAACCCTGAGGCCTTGGAACATGACATCTGTTTAGATTGTGGAATACTGTGGCCCGGGAACCTGACTGAGCCTTGGTTCTGGAACCCTGTGGACTGGGAACATGACTGAGGTTTTATTCTGGAACCCTGTAGCCTGGGAACATAACTGAGGATTGATTCTGGAAGCCTGTGGCCTGGGAACATGACATCGGTGGATTCTGGAACACTGTGGCCTGGGAACCTGCGAACGGTTTGACTCTGGAACCCTGTGGCCTGGGAACACGAAATCGGTTTGATTCCGGAAATCTGAGGCCTGGCAACATGACTGAGGTTTGATTCTGGATCTCTGTGGCCTGGGAAAATGACTGAGGCGTGATTCTGAAGACCTGTGGCCTGGAAACATGACATCTGTTTAGATTGTGGAATACTTTGGCCCGGGAACCTGACTGAGCCTTGGTTCTGGAACCCTACGTACTGGGAATATAACTGAGGTTTTATTCTGGAACCCTGTAGCCTGGGAACATAACTGAGGATTGATTCTGGAACCCTGTGGCCTGGGAACATGACATGGGTGGATTCTGGAACCCTGAGGCCTGGGAACAAGACATCTGTTTAGATTGTGGAATACTGTGCCCCGGGTACCTGACTGAGCCTTGGTTTTGGAACCCTGTGGACTGGGAACATGGCTGAGGTTTTATTCCGGAACCCTGTAGCCTGCAAACATAACTGAGGATTGATTCTGGAACCCTGTGGCCTGGCAGCATGACATCTGTGGATTCTGGAACTCTGTGGCTTGGGAACCTGCGAACGGTTTGACTCTGGTACCCTGTGGCCTGGGAACATGTCTGAGGTTTGATGGTGGAAACCTGTGGCCTGGTAACATGACTGAGGATAGACTCTGGAAGACTGTGGCCAGGGAACATGATATCGGGTTGATTCTGGAAACCTGTGTCCTGGGAACAAGTCTGAGGTTTGATTCTGGAACCCTGATGCCTGGGAACTTTACTGAGGTTTGTTTCTGGAAGCCTGTTCCCTGGGAACATGACTGCGGTTTGATTCTGGACACCTGTGTCCTGGGAACATGACTGAGGTTTGATTCTGCAACCCTGTGGCTTGGGAACATGACTGAGGTTTGTTTCTGGAAGCCTGTTTTCTGGGAACATGACTGAGGTTTGATTCTGGACACCTGTGTCCTGGGAACATGACTGAGGTTTGATTGTTGAAACCTGTGGACTTCGAACATGACTCAGGTTGATTCTGGAACCATGTGTCCTGGGAATATGACTGAGGTTTGATTCTGGAAACCTTTGTCCTGGGAAAATGACTGAGGTTTCAATGTGGAAACATGTGGCCTGGGATCATGACTGAGGTTTGATGGTGGAACACTCTGGCCTGGCAAAATGACTGAGGCTTGATTCTGGAGCCCTGTTTACTGGGAACATGACTGAGGTTTGATGTCAGAAACCTGAGGACTGGCAACATGACTGAGGTTTGATTTGGAACCCTGTGCACGGGGACCATGACTGAGGCCTGATACTGGAACCCCGTGGCATGGGAACATGACATTGGTTTGATTCTGGAGCCCTGTTTACTGGGAACATGACTGAGGTTTCATGGTTGAATCCTGTGGCCTGGCAACATGATTGAGGTTTGATAGTGGAACCCTCAGGCTTGGGAACATGAGTGAGGCTTGATGGTGGAACCCTGTGGCCTGGCAATATGCCTGAGGTTTGATGGTGGAACCCTGTGGCTTGGCAAGATGACTTAGGTTTGATTGTGGAACACTCTGGCCTGGGAACATGACTGAGGCTTGATGGTGGAACCGTGGCCTGGCAACAGGACTGAGGTTTGATTGTGGAACCCTCTGGCCCTGGAATATGACTGAGGTTTAATTGTGGAACCCTGTGGCCTGGGAACATGATTGGGATTTGATTTCTGAAACCTGTGTCCAGGGAACATGACTGAGGTTTTATTCTGGAACCCTGTGTCCTGGGAACACGACTGAGGTTTGATTCTGTAACCATGTGGCCTGGGAATATGACTGAGGTTTGATTCTGGAAACCATTGGCCTGGGAACATGACTGATGTTAGAATGTGGAATCCTGTGGCCTGGGAACATGACATCGGTTTGGATTCTGGTACCCTGTTGCCTGGGAACATTAAATCGGTTTGATTCTGTAAACCTGAGGTCTGGGAATATGACTGAGGTTTGATTGTGGTACCCTATGGCCTGGCAACATGACTGAGGTTTGATTCTGGATTCCTGTGGCCTGGGAACATGACTGAGGCATGATTCTGGAAACCTGTGGCCTGGGAACATGACATCTGTTTAGATTGTGGAATACTGTGCCCCGGGAACCTGACTGAGCCTTGGTTCTGGAACCCTGTGGACTGGGAACATGACATCGGTTTGGATTCTGGTACCCTGTTGCCTGGGAACATGACATCGGTTTGGATTCTGGTACCCTGTTGCCTGGGAACATGAAATCGGTTTGATTCTGTAAACCTGAGGTGTGGGAATATGACTGAGGTTTGATTGTGGTACCCTATGGCCTGGCAACATGACTGAGGTTTGATTCTGGATTCCTGTGGCCTGGGAACATGACTGAGACATGATTCTGGAAACCTGTGGCCTGGGAACATGACATCTGTTTAGATTGTGGAATACTGTGCCCCGGGAACCTGACTGAGCCTTGGTTCTGGAACCCTGTGGACTGGGAACATGACTGAGGTTTTATTCTGGAACCCTGTAGCCTGGGACCATAACTGAGGATTGATTCTGGAACCCTGTGGCCTGGGCACATGACAACGGTGGATTCTGGAACCCTGTGGACTAGGAACATGACTGAGGTTTTATTCTGGAACCTTGTAGCCTGGGAACATAACTGAGGATTGATTCTGGAACCCTGTGGCCTGGGAACATGACATGGGTGGATTCTGGAACCCTGAGGCCTGGGAACATGACATCTGTTTAGATTGTGGAATACTGTGCCCTGGGAACGTGACTGAGCCTTGGTTCTGGAACCCTGTGGACTTGGAACATGACTGACGTTTTATTCGGGAACCCTGTAGCCTGGGAACATAACTGAGGATTGATTCTGGAACCCTGTGGCCTGGGAACATGACTGGGATTTGATTTCTGAAACCTGTGTCCAGGGAAAATGACTGAGGTTTTATTCTGGAACCCTGTGTCCTGGGAACACGACTGAGGTTTGATTCTGGAACCATGTGGCCTGGGAATATGACTTAGGTTTGATTCTGGAAACCATTGGCCTGGGAACATGACTGATGTTAGAGTGTGGAATCCTGTGCCCTGGGAACATGACATCGGTTTGGATTCTGGTACCCTGTTGCCTGGAAACATGAAATCGCTTTGATTCTGGAAACCTTAGGCCTGGGAATATGACTGAGGTTTGATGGTGGTACCCTATGGCCTGGCAACATGACTGAGGTTTGATTCTGGATCCCTGTGGCCTGGGAACATGACATCTGTTTAGATTGTGGAATACTGTGCCCCGGGAACCTGACTGAGCCTTGGTTCTGGAACCCTGTGGACTGGGAACATGACTGAGGTTTTATTCTGGAACCCTGTGTCCTGTTAACATGACATGGGTGGATTCTGGAACCCTGAGGCCTGGGAACATGAAATCTGTTTAGATTGTGGAATACTGTGGCCTGGGAACTTGACTGAGCCTTGGTTCTGGAAACCTGTGGACTGGGAATATGACTGAGGTTTTATTCTGGAGCCGTGTAGCCTGGGAACATAACTGAGGATTCACTTTGGAACCCTGTGGCCCAGGAACATGACATGGGTGGATTCTGGAACCCTGAGGCCTTGGAACATGACATCTGTTTAGATTGTGGAATACTGTGGCCCGGGAACCTGACTGAGCCTTGGTTCTGGAACCCTGTGGACTGGGAACATGACTGAGGTTTTATTCTGGAACCCTGTAGCCTGGGAACATAACTGAGGATTGATTCTGGAAGCCTGTGGCCTGGGAACATGACATCGGTGGATTCTGGAACACTGTGGCCTGGGAACCTGCGAACGGTTTGACTCTGGAACCCTGTGGCCTGGGAACACGAAATCGGTTTGATTCCGGAAATCTGAGGCCTGGCAACATGACTGAGGTTTGATTCTGGATCTCTGTGGCCTGGGAAAATGACTGAGGCGTGATTCTGAAGACCTGTGGCCTGGAAACATGACATCTGTTTAGATTGTGGAATACTTTGGCCCGGGAACCTGACTGAGCCTTGGTTCTGGAACCCTACGTACTGGGAATATAACTGAGGTTTTATTCTGGAACCCTGTAGCCTGGGAACATAACTGAGGATTGATTCTGGAACCCTGTGGCCTGGGAACATGACATGGGTGGATTCTGGAACCCTGAGGCCTGGGAACAATACATCTGTTTAGATTGTGGAATACTGTGCCCCGGGTACCTGACTGAGCCTTGGTTCTGGAACCCTGTGGACTGGGAACATGGCTGAGGTTTTATTCCGGAACCCTGTAGCCTGCAAACATAACTGAGGATTGATTCTGGAACCCTGTGGCCTGGCAGCATGACATCTGTGGATTCTGGAACTCTGTGTCCTGGGAACCTGCGAACGGTTTTACTCTGGTACACTGTGGCCTGGGAACATGTCTGAGGTTTGATGGTGGAAACCTGTGGCCTGGTAACATGACTGAGGATAGACTCTGGAAGACTGTGGCCAGGGAACATGATATCGGGTTGATTCTGGAAACCTGTGTCCTGGGAACAAGTCTGAGGTTTGATTCTGGAACCCTGATGCCTGGGAACTTTACTGAGGTTTGTTTCTGGAAGCCTGTTCCCTGGGAACATGACTGCGGTTTGATTCTGGACACCTGTGTCCTGGGAACATGACTGAGGTTTGATTCTGCAACCCTGTGGCTTGGGAACATGACTGAGGTTTGTTTCTGGAAGCCTGTTTTCTGGGAACATGACTGAGGTTTGATTCTGGACACCTGTGTCCTGGGAACATGACTGAGGTTTGATTGTTGAAACCTGTGGCCTTCGAACATGACTCAGGTTGATTCTGGAACCATGTGTCCTGGGAATATGACTGAGGTTTGATTCTGGAAACCTTTGTCCTTGGAAAATGACTGAGGTTTCAATGTGGAAACATGTGGCCTGGGATCATGACTGAGGTTTGATGGTGGAACACTCTGGCCTGGCAAAATGACTGAGGCTTGATTCTGGAGCCCTGTTTACTGGGAACATGACTGAGGTTTGATGGCAGAAACCTGAGGACTGGCAACATGACTGAGGTTTGATTTGGAACCCGTGCACGGGGACCATGACTGAGGCCTGATACTGGAACCCCGTGGCATGGGAACATGACATTGGTTTGATTCTGGAGCCCTGTTTACTGGGAACATGACTGAGGTTTCATGGTTGAATCCTGTGGCCTGGCAACATGATTGAGGTTTGATAGTGGAACCCTCAGGCTTGGGAACATGAGTGAGGCTTGATGGTGGAACCCTGTGGCCTGGCAATATGCCTGAGGTTTGATGGTGGAACCCTGTGGCTTGGCAAGATGACTTAGGTTTGATTGTGGAACACTCTGGCCTGGGAACATGACTGAGGCTTGATGGTGGAACCGTGGCCTGGCAACAGGACTGAGGTTTGATTGTGGAACCCTCTGGCCCTGGAATATGACTGAGGTTTAATTGTGGAACCCTGTGGCCTGGGAACATGATTGGGATTTGATTTCTGAAACCTGTGTCCAGGGAACATGACTGAGGTTTTATTCTGGAACCCTGTGTCCTGGGAACACGACTGAGGTTTGATTCTGTAACCATGTGGCCTGGGAATATGACTGAGGTTTGATTCTGGAAACCATTGGCCTGGGAACATGACTGATGTTAGAATGTGGAATCCTGTGGCCTGGGAACATGACATCGGTTTGGATTCTGGTACCCTGTTGCCTGGGAACATTAAATCGGTTTGATTCTGTAAACCTGAGGTCTGGGAATATGACTGAGGTTTGATTGTGGTACCCTATGGCCTGGCAACATGACTGAGGTTTGATTCTGGATTCCTGTGGCCTGGGAACATGACTGAGGCATGATTCTGGAAACCTGTGGCCTGGGAACATGACATCTGTTTAGATTGTGGAATACTGTGCCCCGGGAACCTGACTGAGCCTTGGTTCTGGAACCCTGTGGACTGGGAACATGACTGAGGTTTTATTCTGGAACCCTGTAGCCTGGGACCATAACTGAGGATTGATTCTGGAACCCTGTGGCCTGGGCACATGACAACGGTGGATTCTGGAACCCTGTGGACTAGGAACATGACTGAGGTTTTATTCTGGAACCTTGTAGCCTGGGAACATAACTGAGGATTGATTCTGGAACCCTGTGGCCTGGGAACATGACATGGGTGGATTCTGGAACCCTGAGG
The DNA here is from genome assembly GCF_965194825.1 of Balaenoptera physalus. Classification (NCBI taxonomy): domain Eukaryota; kingdom Metazoa; phylum Chordata; class Mammalia; order Artiodactyla; family Balaenopteridae; genus Balaenoptera; species Balaenoptera physalus. The sequence goes on from NW_028126467.1 coordinate 236,213, forward strand.
CCTGGGAACATGACATCTGTTTAGATTGTGGAATACTGTGCCCTGGGAACGTGACTGAGCCTTGGTTCTGGAACCCTGTGGACTGGGAACATGACTGACGTTTTATTCTGGAACCCTGTAGCCTGGGAACATAACTGAGGATTGATTCTGGAACCCTGTGGCCTGGGAACATGACTGGGATTTGATTTCTGAAACCTGTGTCCAGGGAAAATGACTGAGGTTTTATTCTGGAACCCTGTGTCCTGGGAACACGACTGAGGTTTGATTCTGGAACCATGTGGCCTGGGAATATGACTTAGGTTTGATTCTGGAAACCATTGGCCTGGGAACATGACTGATGTTAGAGTGTGGAATCCTGTGCCCTGGGAACATGACATCGGTTTGGATTCTGGTACCCTGTTGCCTGGAAACATGAAATCGCTTTGATTCTGGAAACCTTAGGCCTGGGAATATGACTGAGGTTTGATGGTGGTACCCTATGGCCTGGCAACATGACTGAGGTTTGATTCTGGATCCCTGTGGCCTGGGAACATGACATCTGTTTAGATTGTGGAATACTGTGCCCCGGGAACCTGACTGAGCCTTGGTTCTGGACCCCTGTGGACTGGGAACATGACTGAGGTTTTATTCTGGAACCCTGTGTCCTGTTAACATGACATGGGTGGATTCTGGAACCCTGAGGCCTGGGAACATGAAATCTGTTTAGATTGTGGTATACTGTGGCCTGGGAACTTGACTGAGCCTTGGTTCTGGAAACCTGTGGACTGGGAATATGACTGAGGTTTTATTCTGGAGCCGTGTAGCCTGGGAACATAACTGAGGATTCACTTTGGAACCCTGTGGCCCAGGAACATGACATGGGTGGATTCTGGAACCCTGAGGCCTGGGAACATGAAATCTGTTTAGATTGTGGTATACTGTGGCCTGGGAACTTGACTGAGCCTTGGTTCTGGAACCCTGTGGACTGGGAACATGACTGAGGTTTTATTCTGGAACCCTGTAGCCTGGGAACAAAACTGAGGATTGATTCTGGAAGCCTGTGGCCTGGGAACATGACATCGGTGGATTCTGGAACACTGTGGCCTGGGAACCTGCGAACGGTTTGACTCTGGAACCCTGTGGCCTGGGAACACGAAATCGGTTTGATTCCGGAAATCTGAGGCCTGGCAACATGACTGAGGTTTGGTTCTGGATCTCTGTGGCCTGGGAAAATGACTGAGGCGTGATTCTGAAGACCTGTGGCCTGGAAACATGACATCTGTTTAGATTGTGGAATACTTTGGCCCGAGAACCTGACTGAGCCTTGGTTCTGGAACACTGTGCACTAGGAACATGACTGAGGTTTTATTCTGGAACCCTTTAGCCTGGGAATATAACTGAGGATTGATTCTGGAACCCTGTGGCCTGGGAACATAACATGGGTGGATTCTGGAACCCTGAGGCCTGGGAACAAGACATCTGTTTAGATTGTGGAATACTGTGACCCGGGAACCTGACTGAGCCTTGGTTCTGGAACCCTATGTACTGGGAATATGACTGAGGTTTTATTCTGGAACCCTGTAGCCTGGGAACATAACTGAGGATTGATTCTGGAAACCTGTGGCCTGGGAACATGACATGGGTGGATTCTGGAACCCTGAGGCCTGGGAACATGACATCTGTTTAGATTGTGGAATACTGTGCCCCGGGTACCTGACTGAGCCTTGATTCTGGAACCCTGTGGACTGGGAACATGACTGAGGTTTTATTCCGGAACCCTGTAGCCTGCGAACATAACTGAGGATTGATTCTGGAACCCTGTGGCCTGGCCGCATGACATCGGTGGATTCTGGAACTCTGTGGCCTGGGAACCTGCGAACGGTTTGACTCTGGTACCCTGTGGCCTGGGAACATGTCTGAGGTTTGATGGTGGAAAACTGTGGCCTGGCAACATGACTGAGGATTGATTCTGGAAGACTGTGGCCAGGGAACATGATATCTGGTTGATTCTGGAAACCTGTGTCCTGGGAATAAGACTGAAGTTTGATTCTGGAACCCTGTGGCCTGGGAACATGACTGAGGTTTGTTTCTGGAAGCCTCTTCCCTGGGAACATGACTGCGGTTTGATTCTGGACACCTGTGTCCTGGGAACAACACTGAGGTTTGATTCTGCAACCCTGTGGCTTGGGAACATGACTGAGGTTTGTTTCTGGAAGCCTGTTCTCTGGGAACATGACTGAGGTTTGATTCTGGACACCTGTGTCCTGGGAACATGACTGAGGTTTGATTGTTGAAACCTGTGGCCTTCGAACATGACTCAGGTTGATTCTGGAACCATGTGTCCTGGGAATATGACTGAGGTTTGATTCTGGAAACCTTTGTCCTGGGAAAATGACTGAGGTTTCAATGTGGAAACATGTGGCCTGGGATCATTACTGAGGTTTGATGGTGGAACACTCTGGCCTGGCAAAATGACTGAGGCTTGATTCTGGAGCCCTCTTTACTGGGAACATTCCTGAGGTTTGATGGCAGAAACCTGTGGACTGGCAACATGACTGAGGTTTGATTTGGAACCCTGTGCACGGGGACCATGACTGAGGCCTGATACTGGAACCCCGTGGCATGGGAACATGACATTGGTTTGATTCTGGAGCCCTGTTTACTGGGAACATGACTGAGGTTTCATGGTTGAATCGTGTGGCCTGGCAACATGATTGAGGTTTGATAGTGGAACCCTCAGGCTAGGGAACATGAGTGAGGCTTGATGGTGGAACACTGTGGCCTGGCAATATGCCTGAGGTTTGATGGTGGAAACCTGTGGCTTGGCAAGATGACTTAGGTTAGATTGTGGAACACTCTGACCTGGGAACATGACTGAGGCTTGATGGTGGAACCGTGGCCTGGCAACAGGACTGAGGTTTGATTGTGGAACCCTCTGGCCTGGGAATATGACTGAGGTTTAATTGTGGAACCCTGTGGCCTGGGAACATGACTGGGATTTGATTTCTGAAACCTGTGTCCAGGGAACATGACTGAGGTTTTATTCTGGAACCCTGTGTCCTGGGAACACGACTGAGGTTTGATTCTGGAACCATGTGGCCTGGGAATATGACTGAGGTTTGATTCTGGAAACCATTGGCCTGGGAACATGACTGATTTTAGAGTGTGGAATCCTGTGGCCTGGGAACATGACATCGGTTTGGATTCTGGTACCCTGTTGCCTGGGAACATGAAATCGGTTTGATTCTGTAAACCTGAGGTCTGGGAATATGACTGAGGTTTGATCGTGGTACCCTATGGCCTGGCAACATGACTGAGGTTTGATTCTGGATGCCTGTGGCCTGGGAACATGACTGAGGCATGATTCTGGAAACCTGTGGCCTGGGAACATGACATCTGTTTAGATTGTGGAATACTGTGCCCCGGGAACCTGACTGAGCCTTGATTCTGGAACCCTGTGGACTGGGAACATGACTGAGGTTTTATTCTGGAACCCTGTAGCCTGGGACCATAACTGAGGATTGATTCTGGAACCCTGTGGCCTGGGCACATGACAACGGTGGATTCTGGAACCCTGTGGACTAGGAACATGACTGAGGTTTTATTCTGGAACCTTGTAGCCTGGGAACATAACTGAGGATTGATTCTGGAACCCTGTGGCCTGGGAACATGATATGGGTGGATTCTGGAACCCTGAGGCCTGGGAACATGACATCTGTTTAGATTGTGGAATACTGTGCCCTGGGAACGTGACTGAGCCTTGGTTCTGGAACCCTGTGGACTGGGAACATGACTGACGTTTTATTCTGGAACCCTGTAGCCTGGGAACATAACTGAGGATTGATTCTGGAACCCTGTGGCCTGGGAACATGACTGGGATTTAATTTCTGAAACCTGTGTCCAGGGAAAATGACTGAAGTTTTATTCTGGAACCCTGTGTCCTGGGAACACGACTGAGGTTTGATTCTGGAACCATGTGGCCTGGGAATATGACTTAGGTTTGATTCTGGAAACCATTGGCCTGGGAACATGACTGATGTTAGAGTGTGGAATCCTGTGCCCTGGGAACATGACATCGGTTTGGATTCTGGTACCCTGTTGCCTGGAAACATGAAATCGGTTTGATTCTGGAAACCTTAGGCCTGGGAATATGACTGAGGTTTGATGGTGGTACCCTATGGCCTGGCAACATGACTGAGGTTTGATTCTGGATCCCTGTGGCCTGGGAACATGACATCTGTTTAGATTGTGGAATACTGTGCCCCGGGAACCTGACTGAGCCTTGGTTCTGGACCCCTGTGGACTGGGAACATGACTGAGGTTTTATTCTGGAACCCTGTGTCCTGTTAACATGACATGGGTGGATTCTGGAACCCTGAGGCCTGGGAACATGAAATCTGTTTAGATTGTGGAATACTGTGGCCTGGGAAATTGACTGAGCCTTGGTTCTGGAAACCTGTGGACTGGGAATATGACTGAGGTTTTATTCTGGAGCCGTGTAGCCTGGGAACATAACTTAGGATTCACTTTGGAACCCTGTGGCCCAGGAACATGACATGGGTGGATTCTGGAAACCTGAGGCCTTGGAACATGACATCTGTTTAGATTGTGGAATACTGTGGCCCGGGAACCTGACTGAGCCTTGGTTCTGGAACCCTGTGGACTGGGAACATGACTGAGGTTTTATTCTGGAACCCTGTAGCCTGGGAACATAACTGAGGATTCATTCTGGAAGCCTGTGGCCTGGGAACATGACATCGGTGGATTCTGGAACACTGTGGCCTGGGAACCTGCGAACGGTTTGACTCTGGAACCCTGTGGCCTGGGAACACGAAATCGGTTTGATTCCGGAAATCTGAGGCCTGGCAACATGACTGAGGTTTGATTCTGGATCTCTGTGGCCTGGGAAAATGACTGAGGCGTGATTCTGAAGACCTGTGGCCTGGAAACATGACATCTGTTTAGATTGTGGAATACTTTGGCCCGGGAACCTGACTGAGCCTTGGTTCTGGAACACTGTGCACTAGGAACATGACTGAGGTTTTATTCTGGAACCCTGTAGCCTGGGAACATAACTGAGGATTGATTCTGGAACCCTGTGGCCTGGGAACATAACATGTGTGGATTCTGGAACCCTGAGGCCTGGGAACAAGACATCTGTTTAGCTTGTGGAATACTGTGACCCGGGAACCTGACTGAGCCTTGGTTCTGGAACCCTATGTACTGGGAATATGACTGAGCTTTTATTCTGGAACCCTGTAGCCTGGGAACATAACTGAGGATTGATTCTGGAACCCTGTGGCCTGGGAACATGACAAGGGTGGATTCTGGAACCCTGAGGCCTGGGAACATGACATCTGTTTAGATTGTGGAATACTGTGCCCCGGGTACCTGACTGAGTCTTGGTTCTGGAACCCTGTGGACTGGGAACATGGCTGAGGTTTTATTCCGGAACCCTGTAGCCTGCGAACATAACTGAGGATTGATTCTGGAAACCTGTGGCCTGGCAGCATGACATCTGTGGATTCTGGAACTCTGTGGCCTGGGAACCTGCGAACGGTTTGACTCTGGTACCCTGTGGCCTGGGAACATGTCTGAGGTTTGATGGTGGAAACCTGTGGCCTGGTAACATGACTGAGGATAGACTCTGGAAGACTGTGGCCAGGGAACATGATATCGGGTTGATTCTGGAAACCTGTGTCCTGGGAACAAGACTGAGGTTTGATTCTGGAACCCTGATGCCTGGGAACTGGAGTGAGGTTTGTTTCTGGAAGCCTCTTCCCTGGGAACATGACTGCGGTTTGATTCTGGACACCTGTGTCTTGGGAACAAGACTGAGGTTTGATTCTGCAACCCTGTGGCTTGGGAACATGACTGAGGTATGTTTCTGGAAGCCTGTTCTCTGGGAACATGACTGAGGTTTGATTCTGGACACCTGTGTCCTGGGAACATGACTGAGGTTTGATTGTTGAAACCTGTGGCCTTCGAACATGACTCAGGTTGATTCTGGAACCATGTGTCCTGGGAATATGACTGAGGTTTGATTCTGGAAACCTTTGTCCTGGGAAAATGACTGAGGTTTCAATGTGGAAACATGTGGCCTGGGATCATGACTGAGGTTTGATGGTGGAACACTCTGGCCTGGCAAAATGACTGAGGCTTGATTCTGGAGCCCTGTTTACTGGGAACATTCCTGAGGTTTGATGGCAGAAACCTGTGGACTGGCAACATGACTGAGGTTTGATTTGGAACCCTGTGCACGGGGACCATGACTGAGGCCTGATACTGGAACCCCGTGGCATGGGAACATGACATTGGTTTGATTCTGGAGCCCTGTTTACTGGGAACATGACTGAGGTTTCATGGTTGAATCCTGTGGCCTGGCAACATGATTGAGGTTTGATAGTGGAACCCTCAGGCTTGGGAACATGAGTGAGGCTTGATGGTGGAACCCTGTGGCCTGTCAATATGCCTGAGGTTTGATGGTGGAACCCTGTGGCTTGGCAAGATGACTTAGGTTTGATTGTGGAACACTCTGGCCTGGGAACATGACTGAGGCTTGATGGTGGAACCGTGGCCTGGCAACAGGACTGAGGTTTGATTGTGGAACCCTCTTGCCCTGGAATATGACTGAGGTTTAATTGTGGAACCCTGTGGCCTGGGAACATGACTGGGATTTGATTTCTGAAACCTGTGTCCAGGGAACATGACTGAGGTTTTATTCTGGAACCCTGTGTCCTGGGAACACGACTGAGGTTTGATTCTGTAACCATGTGGCCTGGGAATATGACTGAGTTTTGATTCTGGAAACCATTGGCCTGGGAACATGACTGATGTTAGAATGTGGAATCCTGTGGCCTGGGAACATGACATCAGTTTGGATTCTGGTACCCTGTTGCCTGGGAACATGAAATCGGTTTGATTCTGTAAACCTGAGGTCTGGGAATATGACTGAGGTTTGATTGTGGTACCCTATGGCCTGGCAACATGACTGAGGTTTGATTCTGGATTCCTGTGGCCTGGGAACATGACTGAGGCATGATTCTGGAAACCTGTGGCCTGGGAACATGACATCTGTTTAGATTGTGGAATACTGTGCCCCGGGAACCTGACTGAGCCTTGGTTCTGGAACCCTGTGGACTGGGAACATGACTGAGGTTTTATTCTGGAACCCTGTAACCTGGGATCATAACTGAGGATTGATTCTGGAACCCTGTGGCTTGGGAACATGACTGGGATTTGATTTCTGAAACCTGTGTCCAGGGAAAATGACTGAGGTTTTATTCTGGAACCCTGTGTCCTGGGAACACGACTGAGGTTTGATTCTGGAACCATGTGGCCTGGGAATATGACTTAGGTTTGATTCTGGAAACCATTGGCCTGGGAACATGACTGATGTTAGAGTGTGGAATCCTGTGCCCTGGGAACATGACATCGGTTTGGATTCTGGTACCCTGTTTCCTGGAAACATGAAATCGGTTTGATTCTGGAAACCTTAGGCCTGGGAATATGACTGAGGTTTGATGGTGGTACCCTATGGCCTGGCAACATGACTGAGGTTTGATTCTGGATCCCTGTGGCCTGGGAACATGACATCTGTTTAGATTGTGGAATACTGTGCCCCGGGAACCTGACTGAGCCTTGGTTCTGGACCCCTGTGGACTGGGAACATGACTGAGGTTTTATTCTGGAACCCTGTGTCCTGTTAACATGACATGGGTGGATTCTGGAACCCTGAGGCCTGGGAACATGAAATCTGTTTAGATTGTGGAATACTGTGGCCTGGGAACTTGACTGAGCCTTGGTTCTGGAACCCTGTGGACTGGGAATATGACTGAGGTTTTATTCTGGAGCCGTGTAGCCTGGGAACATAACTGAGGATTCACTTTGGAACCCTGTGGCCCAGGAACATGACATGGGTGGATTCTGGAACCCTGAGGCCTTGGAACATGACATCTGTTTAGATTGTGGAATACTGTGGCCCGGGAACCTGACTGAGCCTTGGTTCTGGAACCCTGTGGACTGGGAACATGACTGAGGTTTTATTCTGGAACCCTGTAGCCTGGGAACAAAACTGAGGATTGATTCTGGAAGCCTGTGGCCTGGGAACATGACATCGGTGGATTCTGGAACACTGTGGCCTGGGAACCTGCGAACGGTTTGACTCTGGAACCCTGTGGCCTGGGAACACGAAATCGGTTTGATTCCGGAAATCTGAGGCCTGGCAACATGACTGAGGTTTGATTCTGGATCTCTGTGGCCTGGGAAAATGACTGAGGCGTGATTCTGAAGACCTGTGGCCTGGAAACATGACATCTGTTTAGATTGTGGAATACTTTGGCCCGGGAACCTGACTGAGCCTTGGTTCTGGAACACTGTGCACTAGGAACATGACTGAGGTTTTATTCTGGAACCCTGTAGCCTGGGAACATAACTGAGGATTGATTCTGGAACCCTGTGGCCTGGGAACATAACATGGGTGGATTCTGGAACCCTGAGGCCTGGGAACAAGACATCTGTTTAGATTGTGGAATACTGTGACCCGGGAACCTGACTGAGCCTTGGTTCTGGAACCCTATGTACTGGGAATATGACTGAGGTTTTATTCTGGAACCCTGTAGCCTGGGAACATAACTGAGGATTGATTCTGGAACCCTGTGGCCTGGGAACATGACATGGGTGGATTCTGGAACCCTGAGGCCTGGGAACATGACATCTGTTTAGATTGTGGAATACTGTGTCCCGGGTACCTGACTGAGCCTTGGTTCTGGAACCCTGTGGACTGGGAACATTACTGAGGTTTTATTCCGGAACCCTGTAGCCTGCGAACATAACTGAGGATTGATTCTGGAACCCTGTGGCCTGGCAGCATGACATCTGTGGATTCTGGAACTCTGTGGCCTGGGAACCTGCGAACGGTTTGACTCTGGTACCCTGTGGCCTGGGAACATGTCTGAGGTTTGATGGTGGAAACCTGTGGCCTGGTAACATGACTGAGGATACACTCTGGAAGACTGTGGCCAGGGAACATGATATCGGGTTGATTCTGGAAACCTGTGTCCTGGGAACAAGTCTGAGGTTTGATTCTGGAACCCTGATGCCTGGGAACTTTACTGAGGTTTGTTTCTGGAAGCCTGTTTTCTGGGAACATGACTGCGGTTTGATTCTGGACACCTGTGTCCTGGGAACAAGACTGAGGTTTGATTCTGCAACCCTGTGGCTTGGGAACATGACTGAGGTTTGTTTCTGGAAGCCTGTTTTCTGGGAACATGACTGAGGTTTGATTCTGGACACCTGTGTCCTGGGAACATGACTGAGGTTTGATTGTTGAAACCTGTGGCCTTCGAACATGACTCAGGTTGATTCTGGAACCATGTGTCCTGGGAATATGACTGAGGTTTGATTCTGGAAACCTTTGTCCTGGGAAAATGACTGAGGTTTCAATGTGGAAACATGTGGCCTGGGATCATGACTGAGGTTTGATGGTGGAACACTCTGGCCTGGCAAAATGACTGAGGCTTGATTCTGGAGCCCTGTTTACTGGGAACATGACTGAGGTTTGATGGCAGAAACCTGTGGACTGGCAACATGACTGAGGTTTGATTTGGAACCCGTGCACGGGGACCATGACTGAGGCCTGATACTGGAACCCCGTGGCATGGGAACATGACATTGGTTTGATTCTGGAGCCCTGTTTACTGGGAACATGACTGAGGTTTCATGGTTGAATCCTGTGGCCTGGCAACATGATTGAGGTTTGATAGTGGAACCCTCAGGCTTGGGAACATGAGTGAGGCTTGATGGTGGAACCCTGTGGCCTGGCAATATGCCTGAGGTTTGATGGTGGAACCCTGTGGCTTGGCAAGATGACTTAGGTTTGATTGTGGAACACTCTGGCCTGGGAACATGACTGAGGCTTGATGGTGGAACCGTGGCCTGGCAACAGGACTGAGGTTTGATTGTGGAACCCTCTTGCCCTGGAATATGACTGAGGTTTAATTGTGGAACCCTGTGGCCTGGGAACATGACTGGGATTTGATTTCTGAAACCTGTGTCCAGGGAACATGACTGAGGTTTTATTCTGGAACCCTGTGTCCTGGGAACACGACTGAGGTTTGATTCTGTAACCATGTGGCCTGGGAATATGACTGAGGTTTGATTCTGGAAACCATTGGCCTGGGAACATGACTGATGTTAGAATGTGGAATCCTGTGGCCTGGGAACATGACATCGGTTTGGATTCTGGTACCCTGTTGCCTGGGAACATGAAATCGGTTTGATTCTGTAAACCTGAGGTCTGGGAATATGACTGAGGTTTGATTGTGGTACCCTATGGCCTGGCAACATGACTGAGGTTTGATTCTGGATGCCTGTGGCCTGGGAACATGACTGAGGCATGATTCTGGAAACCTGTGGCCTGGGAACATGACATCTGTTTAGATTGTGGAATACTGTGGCCCGGGAACCTGACTGAGCCTTGGTTCTGGAACCCTGTGGACTGGGAACATGACTGAGGTTTTATTCTGGAACCCTGTAGCCTGGGACCATAACTGAGGATTGATTCTGGAACCCTGTGGCCTGGGCACATGACAACGGTGGATTCTGGAACCCTGTGGACTAGGAACATGACTGAGGTTTTATTCTGGAACCTTGTAGCCTGGGAACATAACTGAGGATTGATTCTGGAACCTTGTGGCCTGGGAACATGACATGGGTGGATTCTGGAACCCTGAGGCCTGGTAACATGACATCTGTTTAGATTGTGGAATACTGTGCCCTGGGAACGTGACTGAGCCTTGGTTCTGGAACCCTGTGGACTGGGAACATGACTGACGTTTTATTCTGGAACCCTGTAGCCTGGGAACATAACTGAGGATTGATTCTGGAACCCTGTGGCCTGGGAACATGACTGGGATTTGATTTCTGAAACCTGTGTCCAGGGAAAATGACTGAGGTTTTATTCTGGAACCCTGTGTCCTGGGAGCACGACTGAGGTTTGATTCTGGAACCATGTGGCCTGGGAATATGACTTAGGTTTGATTCTGGAAACCATTGGCCTGGGAACATGACTGATGTTAGAGTGTGGAATCCTGTGCCCTGGGAACATGACATCGGTTTGGATTCTGGTACCCTGTTGCCTGGAAACATGAAATCGGTTTGATTCTGGAAACCTTAGGCCTGGGAATATGACTGAGGTTTGATGGTGGTACCCTATGGCCTGGCAACATGACTGAGGTTTGATTCTGGATCCCTGTGGCCTGGGAACATGACATCTGTTTAGATTGTGGAATACTGTGCCCCGGGAACCTGACTGAGCCTTGGTTCTGGACCCCTGTGGACTGGGAACATGACTGAGGTTTTATTCTGGAACCCTGTGTCCTGTTAACATGACATAGGTGGATTCTGGAACCCTGAGGCCTGGGAACATGAAATCTGTTTAGATTGTGGAATACTGTGGCCTGGGAACTTGACTGAGCCTTGGTTCTGGAAACCTGTGGACTGGGAATATGACTGAGGTTTTATTCTGGAGCCGTGTAGCCTGGGAACATAACTGAGGATTCACTTTGGAACCCTGTGGCCCAGGAACATGACATGGGTGGATTCTGGAAACCTGAGGCCTTGGAACATGACATCTGTTTAGATTGTGGAATACTGTGGCCCGGGAACCTGACTGAGCCTTGGTTCTGGAACCCTGTGGACTGGGAACATGACTGAGGTTTTATTCTGGAACCCTGTAGCCTGGGAACAAAACTGAGGATTGATTCTGGAAGCCTGTGGCCTGGGAACATGACATCGGTGGATTCTGGAACACTGTGGCCTGGGAACCTGCGAACGGTTTGACTCTGGAACCCTGTGGCCTGGGAACACGAAATCGGTTTGATTCCGGAAATCTGAGGCCTGGCAACATGACTGAGGTTTGATTCTGGATCTCTGTGGCCTGGGAAAATGACTGAGGCGTGATTCTGAAGACCTGTGGCCTGGAAACATGACATCTGTTTAGATTGTGGAATACTTTGGCCCGGGAACCTGACTGAGCCTTGGTTCTGGAACACTGTGCACTAGGAACATGACTGAGGTTTTATTCTGGAACCCTGTAGCCTGGGAACATAACTGAGGATTGAATCTGGAACCCTGTGGCCTGGGAACATAACATGGGTGGATTCTGGAACCCTGAGGCCTGGGAACAAGACATCTGTTTAGATTGTGGAATACTGTGACCCGGGAACCTGACTGAGCCTTGGTTCTGGAACCCTATGTACTGGGAATATGACTGAGGTTTTATTCTGGAACCCTGTAGCCTTGGAACATAACTGAGGATTGATTCTGGAACCCTGTGGCCTGTGAACATGACATGGGTGGATTCTGGAACCCTGAGGCCTGGGAACATGACATCTGTTTAGATTGTGGAATACTGTGCCCCGGGAACCTGACTGAGCCTTGGTTCTGGAACCCTGTGGACTGGGAACATGACATCGGTTTGGATTCTGGTACCCTGTTGCCTGGGAACATGACATCGGTTTGGATTCTGGTACCCTGTTGCCTGGGAACATGAAATCGGTTTGATTCTGTAAACCTGAGGTGTGGGAATATGACTGAGGTTTGATTGTGGTACCCTATGGCCTGGCAACATGACTGAGGTTTGATTCTGGATTCCTGTGGCCTGGGAACATGACTGAGGCATGATTCTGGAAACCTGTGGCCTGGGAACATGACATCTGTTTAGATTGTGGAATACTGTGACCCGGGAACCTGACTGAGCCTTGGTTCTGGACCCCTGTGGACTGGGAACATGACTGAGGTTTTATTCTGGAACTCTGTGTCCTGTTAACATGACATGGGTGGATTCTGGAACCCTGAGGCCTGGGAACATGAAATCTGTTTAGATTGTGGAATACTGTGGCCTGGGAACTTGACTGAGCCTTGGTTCTGGAACCCTGTGGACTGGGAATATGACTGAGGTTTTATTCTGGAGCCGTGTAGCCTGGGAACATAACTGAGGATTCACTTTGGAACCCTGTGGCCCAGGAACATGACATGGGTGGATTCTGGAACCCTGAGGCCTTGGAACATGACATCTGTTTAGATTGTGGAATACTGTGGCCCGGGAACCTGACTGAGCCTTGGTTCTGGAACCCTGTGGACTGGGAACATGACTGAGGTTTTATTCTGGAACCCTGTAGCCTGGGAACAAAACTGAGGATTGATTCTGGAAGCCTGTGGCCTGGGAACATGACATCGGTGGATTCTGGAACACTGTGGCCTGGGAACCTGCGAACGGTTTGACTCTGGAACCCTGTGGCCTGGGAACACGAAATCGGTTTGATTCCGGAAATCTGAGGCCTGGCAACATGACTGAGGTTTGATTCTGGATCTCTGTGGCCTGGGAAAATGACTGAGGCGTGATTCTGAAGACCTGTGGCCTGGAAACATGACATCTGTTTAGATTGTGGAATACTTTGGCCCGGGAACCTGACTGAGCCTTGGTTCTGGAACACTGTGCACTAGGAACATGACTGAGGTTTTATTCTGGAACCCTGTAGCCTGGGAACATAACTGAGGATTGATTCTGGAACCCTGTGGCCTGGGAACATAACATGGGTGGATTCTGGAACCCTGAGGCCTGGGAACAAGACATCTGTTTAGATTGTGGAATACTGTGACCCGGGAACCTGACTGAGCCTTGGTTCTGGAACCCTATGTACTGGGAATATGACTGAGGTTTTATTCTGGAACCCTGTAGCCTGGGAACATAACTGAGGATTGATTCTGGAACCCTGTGGCCTGGGAACATGACATGGGTGGATTCTGGAACCCTGAGGCCTGGGAACATGACATCTGTTTAGATTGTGGAATACTGTGTCCCGGGTACCTGACTGAGCCTTGGTTCTGGAACCCTGTGGACTGGGAACATTACTGAGGTTTTATTCCGGAACCCTGTAGCCTGCGAACATAACTGAGGATTGATTCTGGAACCCTGTGGCCTGGCAGCATGACATCTGTGGATTCTGGAACTCTGTGGCCTGGGAACCTGCGAACGGTTTGACTCTGGTACCCTGTGGCCTGGGAACATGTCTGAGGTTTGATGGTGGAAACCTGTGGCCTGGTAACATGACTGAGGATACACTCTGGAAGACTGTGGCCAGGGAACATGATATCGGGTTGATTCTGGAAACCTGTGTCCTGGGAACAAGTCTGAGGTTTGATTCTGGAACCCTGATGCCTGGGAACTTTACTGAGGTTTGTTTCTGGAAGCCTGTTTTCTGGGAACATGACTGCGGTTTGATTCTGGACACCTGTGTCCTGGGAACAAGACTGAGGTTTGATTCTGCAACCCTGTGGCTTGGGAACATGACTGAGGTTTGTTTCTGGAAGCCTGTTTTCTGGGAACATGACTGAGGTTTGATTCTGGACACCTGTGTCCTGGGAACATGACTGAGGTTTGATTGTTGAAACCTGTGGCCTTCGAACATGACTCAGGTTGATTCTGGAACCATGTGTCCTGGGAATATGACTGAGGTTTGATTCTGGAAACCTTTGTCCTGGGAAAATGACTGAGGTTTCAATGTGGAAACATGTGGCCTGGGATCATGACTGAGGTTTGATGGTGGAACACTCTGGCCTGGCAAAATGACTGAGGCTTGATTCTGGAGCCCTGTTTACTGGGAACATGACTGAGGTTTGATGGCAGAAACCTGTGGACTGGCAACATGACTGAGGTTTGATTTGGAACCCGTGCACGGGGACCATGACTGAGGCCTGATACTGGAACCCCGTGGCATGGGAACATGACATTGGTTTGATTCTGGAGCCCTGTTTACTGGGAACATGACTGAGGTTTCATGGTTGAATCCTGTGGCCTGGCAACATGATTGAGGTTTGATAGTGGAACCCTCAGGCTTGGGAACATGAGTGAGGCTTGATGGTGGAACCCTGTGGCCTGGCAATATGCCTGAGGTTTGATGGTGGAACCCTGTGGCTTGGCAAGATGACTTAGGTTTGATTGTGGAACACTCTGGCCTGGGAACATGACTGAGGCTTGATGGTGGAACCGTGGCCTGGCAACAGGACTGAGGTTTGATTGTGGAACCCTCTTGCCCTGGAATATGACTGAGGTTTAATTGTGGAACCCTGTGGCCTGGGAACATGACTGGGATTTGATTTCTGAAACCTGTGTCCAGGGAACATGACTGAGGTTTTATTCTGGAACCCTGTGTCCTGGGAACACGACTGAGGTTTGATTCTGTAACCATGTGGCCTGGGAATATGACTGAGGTTTGATTCTGGAAACCATTGGCCTGGGAACATGACTGATGTTAGAATGTGGAATCCTGTGGCCTGGGAACATGACATCGGTTTGGATTCTGGTACCCTGTTGCCTGGGAACATGAAATCGGTTTGATTCTGTAAACCTGAGGTCTGGGAATATGACTGAGGTTTGATTGTGGTACCCTATGGCCTGGCAACATGACTGAGGTTTGATTCTGGATGCCTGTGGCCTGGGAACATGACTGAGGCATGATTCTGGAAACCTGTGGCCTGGGAACATGACATCTGTTTAGATTGTGGAATACTGTGGCCCGGGAACCTGACTGAGCCTTGGTTCTGGAACCCTGTGGACTGGGAACATGACTGAGGTTTTATTCTGGAACCCTGTAGCCTGGGACCATAACTGAGGATTGATTCTGGAACCCTGTGGCCTGGGCACATGACAACGGTGGATTCTGGAACCCTGTGGACTAGGAACATGACTGAGGTTTTATTCTGGAACCTTGTAGCCTGGGAACATAACTGAGGATTGATTCTGGAACCTTGTGGCCTGGGAACATGACATGGGTGGATTCTGGAACCCTGAGGCCTGGTAACATGACATCTGTTTAGATTGTGGAATACTGTGCCCTGGGAACGTGACTGAGCCTTGGTTCTGGAACCCTGTGGACTGGGAACATGACTGACGTTTTATTCTGGAACCCTGTAGCCTGGGAACATAACTGAGGATTGATTCTGGAACCCTGTGGCCTGGGAACATGACTGGGATTTGATTTCTGAAACCTGTGTCCAGGGAAAATGACTGAGGTTTTATTCTGGAACCCTGTGTCCTGGGAGCACGACTGAGGTTTGATTCTGGAACCATGTGGCCTGGGAATATGACTTAGGTTTGATTCTGGAAACCATTGGCCTGGGAACATGACTGATGTTAGAGTGTGGAATCCTGTGCCCTGGGAACATGACATCGGTTTGGATTCTGGTACCCTGTTGCCTGGAAACATGAAATCGGTTTGATTCTGGAAACCTTAGGCCTGGGAATATGACTGAGGTTTGATGGTGGTACCCTATGGCCTGGCAACATGACTGAGGTTTGATTCTGGATCCCTGTGGCCTGGGAACATGACATCTGTTTAGATTGTGGAATACTGTGCCCCGGGAACCTGACTGAGCCTTGGTTCTGGACCCCTGTGGACTGGGAACATGACTGAGGTTTTATTCTGGAACCCTGTGTCCTGTTAACATGACATAGGTGGATTCTGGAACCCTGAGGCCTGGGAACATGAAATCTGTTTAGATTGTGGAATACTGTGGCCTGGGAACTTGACTGAGCCTTGGTTCTGGAAACCTGTGGACTGGGAATATGACTGAGGTTTTATTCTGGAGCCGTGTAGCCTGGGAACATAACTGAGGATTCACTTTGGAACCCTGTGGCCCAGGAACATGACATGGGTGGATTCTGGAAACCTGAGGCCTTGGAACATGACATCTGTTTAGATTGTGGAATACTGTGGCCCGGGAACCTGACTGAGCCTTGGTTCTGGAACCCTGTGGACTGGGAACATGACTGAGGTTTTATTCTGGAACCCTGTAGCCTGGGAACAAAACTGAGGATTGATTCTGGAAGCCTGTGGCCTGGGAACATGACATCGGTGGATTCTGGAACACTGTGGCCTGGGAACCTGCGAACGGTTTGACTCTGGAACCCTGTGGCCTGGGAACACGAAATCGGTTTGATTCCGGAAATCTGAGGCCTGGCAACATGACTGAGGTTTGATTCTGGATCTCTGTGGCCTGGGAAAATGACTGAGGCGTGATTCTGAAGACCTGTGGCCTGGAAACATGACATCTGTTTAGATTGTGGAATACTTTGGCCCGGGAACCTGACTGAGCCTTGGTTCTGGAACACTGTGCACTAGGAACATGACTGAGGTTTTATTCTGGAACCCTGTAGCCTGGGAACATAACTGAGGATTGAATCTGGAACCCTGTGGCCTGGGAACATAACATGGGTGGATTCTGGAACCCTGAGGCCTGGGAACAAGACATCTGTTTAGATTGTGGAATACTGTGACCCGGGAACCTGACTGAGCCTTGGTTCTGGAACCCTATGTACTGGGAATATGACTGAGGTTTTATTCTGGAACCCTGTAGCCTTGGAACATAACTGAGGATTGATTCTGGAACCCTGTGGCCTGTGAACATGACATGGGTGGATTCTGGAACCCTGAGGCCTGGGAACATGACATCTGTTTAGATTGTGGAATACTGTGCACCGGGAACCTGACTGAGCCTTGGTTCTGGAACCCTGTGGACTGGGAACATGACATCGGTTTGGATTCTGGTACCCTGTTGCCTGGGAACATGACATCGGTTTGGATTCTGGTACCCTGTTGCCTGGGAACATGAAATCGGTTTGATTCTGTAAACCTGAGGTGTGGGAATATGACTGAGGTTTGATTGTGGTACCCTATGGCCTGGCAACATGACTGAGGTTTGATTCTGGATTCCTGTGGCCTGGGAACATGACTGAGGCATGATTCTGGAAACCTGTGGCCTGGGAACATGACATCTGTTTAGATTGTGGAATACTGTGACCCGGGAACCTGACTGAGCCTTGGTTCTGGAACCCTGTGGACTGGGAACATGACTGAGGTTTTATTCTGGAACCCTGTAGCCTGGGACCATTTCTGAGGATTGATTCTG
This sequence comes from Balaenoptera physalus, assembly GCF_965194825.1. NCBI lineage: Eukaryota > Metazoa > Chordata > Mammalia > Artiodactyla > Balaenopteridae > Balaenoptera > Balaenoptera physalus. Next base: position 254,162 of record NW_028126467.1, read on the forward strand.
GAACCCTGTGGCCTGGGCACATGACAACGGTGGATTCTGGAACCCTGTGGACTAGGAACATGACTGAGGTTTTATTCTGGAACCTTGTAGCCTGGGAACATAACTGAGGATTGATTCTGGAACCCTGTGGCCTGGGAACATGACATGGGTGGATTCTGGAACCCTGAGGCCTGGTAACATGACATCTGTTTAGATTGTGGAATACTGTGCCCTGGGAACGTGACTGAGCCTTGGTTCTGGAACCCTGTGGACTGGGAACATGACTGACGTTTTATTTTGGAACCCTGTAGCCTGGGAACATAACTGAGGATTGATTCTGGAACCCTGTGGCCTGGGAACATGACTGGGATTTGATTTCTGAAACCTGTGTCCAGGGAAAATGACTGAGGTTTTATTCTGGAACCCTGTGTCCTGGGAGCACGACTGAGGTTTGATTCTGGAACCATGTGGCCTGGGAATATGACTTAGGTTTGATTCTGGAAACCATTGGCCTGGGAACATGACTGATGTTAGAGTGTGGAATCCTGTGCCCTGGGAACATGACATCGGTTTGGATTCTGGTACCCTGTTGCCTGGAAACATGAAATCGGTTTGATTCTGGAAACCTTAGGCCTGGGAATATGACTGAGGTTTGATGGTGGTACCCTATGGCCTGGCAACATGACTGAGGTTTGATTCTGGATCCCTGTGGCCTGGGAACATGACATCTGTTTAGATTGTGGAATACTGTGCCCCGGGAACCTGACTGAGCCTTGGTTCTGGACCCCTGTGGACTGGGAACCTGACTGAGCCTTGGTTCTGGAACCCTGTGGCCTGGGAACATAACATGGGTGGATTCTGGAACCCTGAGGCCTGGGAACAAGACATCTGTTTAGATTGTGGAATACTGTGACCCGGGAACCTGACTGAGCCTTGGTTCTGGAACCCTATGTACTGGGAATATGACTGAGGTTTTATTCTGGAACCCTGTAGCCTTGGAACATAACTGAGGATTGATTCTGGAACCCTGTGGCCTGGGAACATGACATGGGTGGATTCTGGAACCCTGAGGCCTGGGAACATGACATCTGTTTAGATTGTGGAATACTGTGGCCCTGGAACCTGACTGAGCCTTGGTTCTGGAACCCTGTGGACTGGGAACATGACTGAGGTTTTATTCTGGAACCCTGTAGCCTGGGAACATAACTGAGGATTGATTCTGGAAGCCTGTGGCCTGGGAACATGACATCGGTGGATTCTGGAACACTGTGGCCTGGGAACATGACATCTGTTTAGATTGTGGAATACTGTGCCCCGGGTACCTGACTGAGCCTTGGTTCTGGAACCCTGTGGACTGGGAACATGGCTGAGGCTTTATTCCGGAACCCTGTAGCCTGCGAACATAACTGAGGATTGATTCTGGAACCCTGTGGCCTGGCAGCATGACATCTGTGGATTCTGGAACTCTGTGGCCTGGGAACCTGCGAACGGTTTGACTCTGGTACCCTGTGGCCTGGGAACATGTCTGAGGTTTGATGGTGGAAACCTGTGGCCTGGTAACATGACTGAGGATACACTCTGGAAGACTGTGGCCAGGGAACATGATATCGGGTTGATTCTGGAAACCTGTGTCCTGGGAACAAGTCTGAGGTTTGATTCTGGAACCCTGATGCCTGGGAACTTTACTGAGGTTTGTTTCTGGAAGCCTGTTTTCTGGGAACATGACTGCGGTTTGATTCTGGACACCTGTGTCCTGGGAACAAGACTGAGGTTTGATTCTGCAACCCTGTGGCTTGGGAACATGACTGAGGTTTGTTTCTGGAAGCCTGTTTTCTGGGAACATGACTGAGGTTTGATTCTGGACACCTGTGTCCTGGGAACATGACTGAGGTTTGATTGTTGAAACCTGTGGCCTTCGAACATGACTCAGGTTGATTCTGGAACCATGTGTCCTGGGAATATGACTGAGGTTTGATTCTGGAAACCTTTGTCCTGGGAAAATGACTGAGGTTTCAATGTGGAAACATGTGGCCTGGGATCATGACTGAGGTTTGATGGTGGAACACTCTGGCCTGGCAAAATGACTGAGGCTTGATTCTGGAGCCCTGTTTACTGGGAACATGACTGAGGTTTGATGGCAGAAACCTGTGGACTGGCAACATGACTGAGGTTTGATTTGGAACCCGTGCACGGGGACCATGACTGAGGCCTGATACTGGAACCCCGTGGCATGGGAACATGACATTGGTTTGATTCTGGAGCCCTGTTTACTGGGAACATGACTGAGGTTTCATGGTTGAATCCTGTGGCCTGGCAACATGATTGAGGTTTGATAGTGGAACCCTCAGGCTTGGGAACATGAGTGAGGCTTGATGGTGGAACCCTGTGGCCTGGCAATATGCCTGAGGTTTGATGGTGGAACCCTGTGGCTTGGCAAGATGACTTAGGTTTGATTGTGGAACACTCTGGCCTGGGAACATGACTGAGGCTTGATGGTGGAACCGTGGCCTGGCAACAGGACTGAGGTTTGATTGTGGAACCCTCTTGCCCTGGAATATGACTGAGGTTTAATTGTGGAACCCTGTGGCCTGGGAACATGACTGGGATTTGATTTCTGAAACCTGTGTCCAGGGAACATGACTGAGGTTTTATTCTGGAACCCTGTGTCCTGGGAACACGACTGAGGTTTGATTCTGTAACCATGTGGCCTGGGAATATGACTGAGGTTTGATTCTGGAAACCATTGGCCTGGGAACATGACTGATGTTAGAATGTGGAATCCTGTGGCCTGGGAACATGACATCGGTTTGGATTCTGGTACCCTGTTGCCTGGGAACATGAAATCGGTTTGATTCTGTAAACCTGAGGTCTGGGAATATGACTGAGGTTTGATTGTGGTACCCTATGGCCTGGCAACATGACTGAGGTTTGATTCTGGATGCCTGTGGCCTGGGAACATGACTGAGGCATGATTCTGGAAACCTGTGGCCTGGGAACATGACATCTGTTTAGATTGTGGAATACTGTGGCCCGGGAACCTGACTGAGCCTTGGTTCTGGAACCCTGTGGACTGGGAACATGACTGAGGTTTTATTCTGGAACCCTGTAGCCTGGGACCATAACTGAGGATTGATTCTGGAACCCTGTGGCCTGGGCACATGACAACGGTGGATTCTGGAACCCTGTGGACTAGGAACATGACTGAGGTTTTATTCTGGAACCTTGTAGCCTGGGAACATAACTGAGGATTGATTCTGGAACCTTGTGGCCTGGTAACATGACATCTGTTTAGATTGTGGAATACTGTGCCCTGGGAACGTGACTGAGCCTTGGTTCTGGAACCCTGTGGACTGGGAACATGACTGACGTTTTATTCTGGAACCCTGTAGCCTGGGAACATAACTGAGGATTGATTCTGGAACCCTGTGGCCTGGGAACATGACTGGGATTTGATTTCTGAAACCTGTGTCCAGGGAAAATGACTGAGGTTTTATTCTGGAACCCTGTGTCCTGGGAGCACGACTGAGGTTTGATTCTGGAACCATGTGGCCTGGGAATATGACTTAGGTTTGATTCTGGAAACCATTGGCCTGGGAACATGACTGATGTTAGAGTGTGCAATCCTGTGCCCTGGGAACATGACATCGGTTTGGATTCTGGTACCCTGTTGCCTGGAAACATGAAATCGGTTTGATTCTGGAAACCTTAGGCCTGGGAATATGACTGAGGTTTGATGGTGGTACCCTATGGCCTGGCAACATGACTGAGGTTTGATTCTGGATCCCTGTGGCCTGGGAACATGACATCTGTTTAGATTGTGGAATACTGTGCCCCGGGAACCTGACTGAGCCTTGGTTCTGGACCCCTGTGGACTGGGAACATGACTGAGGTTTTATTCTGGAACCCTGTGTCCTGTTAACATGACATGGGTGGATTCTGGAACCCTGAGGCCTGGGAACATGAAATCTGTTTAGATTGTGGAATACTGTGGCCTGGGAACTTGACTGAGCCTTGGTTCTGGAAACCTGTGGACTGGGAATATGACTGAGGTTTTATTCTGGAGCCGTGTAGCCTGGGAACATAACTGAGGATTCACTTTGGAACCCTGTGGCCCAGGAACATGATATGGGTGGATTCTGGAAACCTGAGGCCTTGGAACATGACATCTGTTTAGATTGTGGAATACTGTGGCCCGGGAACCTGACTGAGCCTTGGTTCTGGAACCCTGTGGACTGGGAACATGACTGAGGTTTTATTCGGGAACCCTGTAGCCTGGGAACAAAACTGAGGATTGATTCTGGAAGCCTGTGGCCTGGGAACATGACATCGGTGGATTCTGGAACACTGTGGCCTGGGAACCTGCGAACGGTTTGACTCTGGAACCCTCTGGCCTGGGAACACGAAATCGATTTGATTCCGGAAATCTGAGGCCTGGCAACATGACTGAGGTTTGATTCTGGATCTCTGTGGCCTGGGAAAATGACTGAGGCGTGATTCTGAAGACCTGTGGCCTGGAAACATGACATCTGTTTAGATTGTGGAATACTTTGGCCCGGGAACCTGACTGAGCCTTGGTTCTGGAACACTGTGCACTAGGAACATGACTGAGGTTTTATTCTGGAACCCTGTAGCCTGGGAACATAACTGAGGATTGATTCTGGAACCCTGTGGCCTGGGAACATGACATGGGTGGATTCTGGAACCCTGAGGCCTGGGAACAAGACATCTGTTTAGATTGTGGAATACTGTGACCCGGGAACCTGACTGAGCCTTGGTTCTGGAACCCTATGTACTGGGAATATGACTGAGGTTTTATTCTGGAACCCTGTAGCCTGGGAACATAACTGAGGATTGATTCTGGAACACTGTGGCCTGGGAACATGACATGGTTGGATTCTGGAACCCTGAGGCCTGGGAACAAGACATCTGTTTAGATTGTGGAATACTGTGCCCCGGGTACCTGACTGAGCCTTGGTTCTGGAACCCTGTGGACTGAGAACATGGCTGAGGTTTTATTCCGGAACCCTGTAGCCTGCGAACATAACTGAGGATTGATTCTGGAACCCTGTGGCCTGGCAGCATGACATCTGTGGATTCTGGAACTCTGTGGCCTGGGAACCTGCGAACGGTTTGACTCTGGTACCCTGTGGCCTGGGAACATGTCTGAGGTTTGATGGTGGAAACCTGTGGCCTGGTAACATGACTGAGGATAGACTCTGGAAGACTGTGGCCAGGGAACATGATATCGGGTTGATTCTGGAAACCTGTGTCCTGGGAAAAATTCTGAGGTTTCATTCTGGAACCCTGATGCCTGGGAACTTTACTGAGGTTTGTTTCTGGAAGCCTGTTCCCTGGGAACATGACTGCGGTTTGATTCTGGACACCTGTGTCCTGGGAACAAGACTGAGGTTTGATTCTGCAACCCTGTGGCTTGGGAACATGACTGAGGTTTGTTTCTGGAAGCCTGTTTTCTGGGAACATGACTGAGGTTTGATTCTGGACACCTGTGCCCTGGGAACATGACTGAGGTTTGATTGTTGAAACCTGTGGCCTTCGAACATGACTCAGGTTGATTCTGGAACCATGTGTCCTGGGAATATGACTGAGGTTTGATTCTGGAAACCTTTGTCCTGGGAAAATGACTGAGGTTTCAATGTGGAAACATGTGGCCTGGGATCATGACTGAGGTTTGATGGTGGAACACTCTGGCCTGGCAAAATGACTGAGGCTTGATTCTGGAGCCCTGTTTACTGGGAACATGACTGAGGTTTGATGGCAGAAACCTGTGGACTGGCAACATGACTGAGGTTTGATTTGGAACCCGTGCACGGGGACCATGACTGAGGCCTGATACTGGAACCCCGTGGCATGGGAACATGACATTGGTTTGATTCTGGAGCCCTGTTTACTGGGAACATGACTGAGGTTTCATGGTTGAATCCTGTGGCCTGGCAACATGATTGAGGTTTGATAGTGGAACCCTCAGGCTTGGGAACATGAGTGAGGCTTGATGGTGGAACCCTGTGGCCTGGCAATATGCCTGAGGTTTGATGGTGGAACCCTGTGGCTTGGCAAGATGACTTAGGTTTGATTGTGGAACACTCTGGCCTGGGAACATGACTGAGGCTTGATGGTGGAACCGTGGCCTGGCAACAGGACTGAGGTTTGATTGTGGAACCCTCTGGCCTGGGAATATGACTGAGGTTTAATTGTGGAACCCTGTGGCCTGGGAACATGACTGGGATTTGATTTCTGAAACCTGTGTCCAGGGAACATGACTGAGGTTTTATTCTGGAACCCTGTTTCCTGGGAACACGACTGAGGTTTGATTCTGTAACCATGTGGCCTGGGAATATGACTGAGGTTTGATTCTGGAAACCATTGGCCTGGGAACATGACTGATGTTAGAATGTGGAATCCTGTGGCCTGGGAACATGACATCGGTTTGGATTCTGGTACCCTGTTGCCTGGGAACATGAAATCGGTTTCATTCTGTAAACCTGAGGTCTGGGAATATGACTGAGGTTTGATTGTGGTACCCTATGGCCTGGCAACATGACTGAGGTTTGATTCTGGATGCCTGTGGCCTGGGAACATGACTGAGGCATGATTCTGGAAACCTGTGGCCTGGGAACATGACATCTGTTTAGATTGTGGAATACTGTGCCCCGGGAACCTGACTGAGCCTTGGTTCTGGAACCCTGTGGACTGGGAACATGACATCGGTTTGGATTCTGGTACCCTGTTGCCTGGGAACATGACATCGGTTTGGATTCTGGTACCCTGTTGCCTGGGACCATGAAATCGGTTTGATTCTGTAAACCTGAGGTGTGGGAATATGACTGAGGTTTGATTGTGGTACCCTATGGCCTGGCAACATGACTGAGGTTTGATTCTGGATTCCTGTGGCCTGGGAACATGACTGAGGCATGATTCTGGAAACCTGTGGCCTGGGAACATGACATCTGTTTAGATTGTGGAATACTGTGCCCCGGGAACCTGACTGAGCCTTGGTTCTGGAACCCTGTGGACTGGGAACATGACTGAGGTTTTATTCTGGAACCCTGTAGCCTGGGACCATAACTGAGGATTGATTCTGGAACCCTGTGGCCTGGGCACATGACAACGGTGGATTCTGGAACCCTGTGGACTAGGAACATGACTGAGGTTTTATTCTGGAACCTTGTAGCCTGGGAACATAACTGAGGATTGATTCTGGAACCCTGTGGCCTGGGAACATGACATGGGTGGATTCTGGAACCCTGAGGCCTGGGAACATGACATCTGTTTAGATTGTGGAATACTGTGCCCTGGGAACGTGACTGAGCCTTGGTTCTGGAACCCTGTGGACTGGGAACATGACTGACGTTTTATTCTGGAACCCTGTAGCCTGGGAACATAACTGAGGATTGATTCTGGAACCCTGTGGCCTGGGAACATGACTGGGATTTGATTTCTGAAACCTGTGTCCAGGGAAAATGACTGAGGTTTTATTCTGGAACCCTGTGTCCTGGGAACACGACTGAGGTTTGATTCTGGAACCATGTGGCCTGGGAATATGACTTAGGTTTGATTCTGGAAACCATTGGCCTGGGAACATGACTGATGTTAGAGTGTGGAATCCTGTGCCCTGGGAACATGACATCGGTTTGGATTCGGGTACCCTGTTGCCTGGAAACATGAAATCGCTTTGATTCTGGAAACCTTAGGCCTGGGAATATGACTGAGGTTTGATGGTGGTACCCTATGGCCTGGCAACATGACTGAGGTTTGATTCTGGATCCCTGTGGCCTGGGAACATGACATCTGTTTAGATTGTGGAATACTGTGCCCCGGGAACCTGACTGAGCCTTGGTTCTGGACCCCTGTGGACTGGGAACATGACTGAGGTTTTATTCTGGAACCCTGTGTCCTGTTAACATGACATGGGTGGATTCTGGAACCCTGAGGCCTGGGAACATGAAATCTGTTTAGATTGTGGTATACTGTGGCCTGGGAACTTGACTGAGCCTTGGTTCTGGAAACCTGTGGACTGGGAATATGACTGAGGTTTTATTCTGGAGCCGTGTAGCCTGGGAACATAACTGAGGATTCACTTTGGAACCCTGTGGCCCAGGAACATGACATGGGTGGATTCTGGAACCCTGAGGCCTTGGAACATGACATCTGTTTAGATTGTGGAATACTGTGGCCCGGGAACCTGACTGAGCCTTGGTTCTGGAACCCTGTGGACTGGGAACATGACTGAGGTTTTATTCTGGAACCCTGTAGCCTGGGAACATAACTGAGGATTGATTCTGGAAGCCTGTGGCCTGGGAACATGACATCGGTGGATTCTGGAACACTGTGGCCTGTGAACCTGCGAACGGTTTGACTCTGGAACCCTGTGGCCTGGGAACACGAAATCGGTTTGATTCCGGAAATCTGAGGCCTGGCAACATGACTGAGGTTTGATTCTGGATCTCTGTGGCCTGGGAAAATGACTGAGGCGTGATTCTGAAGACCTGTGGCCTGGAAACATGACATCTGTTTAGATTGTGGAATACTTTGGCCCGGGAACCTGACTGAGCCTTGGTTCTGGAACACTACGTACTGGGAATATGACTGAGGTTTTATTCTGGAACCCTGTAGCCTGGGAACATAACTGAGGATTGATTCTGGAACCCTGTGGCCTGGGAACATGACATGCGTGGATTCTGGAACCCTGAGGCCTGGGAACATGACATCTGTTTAGATTGTGGAATACTGTGCCCCGGGTACCTGACTGAGCCTTGGTTCTGGAACCCTGTGGACTGGGAACATGGCTGAGGTTTTATTCCGGAACCCTGTAGCCTGCAAACATAACTGAGGATTGATTCTGGAACCCTGTGGCCTGGCAGCATGACATCTGTGGATTCTGGAACTCTGTGGCCTGGGAACCTGCGAACGGTTTGACTCTGGTACCCTGTGGCCTGGGAACATGTCTGAGGTTTGATGGTGGAAACCTGTGGCCTGGTAACATGACTGAGGATAGACTCTGGAAGACTGTGGCCAGGGAACATGATATCGGGTTGATTCTGGAAACCTGTGTCCTGGGAACAAGTCTGAGGTTTGATTCTGGAACCCTGATGCCTGGGAACTTTACTGAGGTTTGTTTCTGGAAGCCTGTTCCCTGGGAACATGACTGCGGTTTGATTCTGGACACCTGTGTCCTGGGAACATGACTGAGGTTTGATTCTGCAACCCTGTGGCTTGGGAACATGACTGAGGTTTGTTTCTGGAAGCCTGTTTTCTGGGAACATGACTGAGGTTTGATTCTGGACACCTGTGTCCTGGGAACATGACTGAGGTTTGATTGTTGAAACCTGTGGCCTTCGAACATGACTCAGGTTGATTCTGGAACCATGTGTCCTGGGAATATGACTGAGGTTTGATTCTGGAAACCTTTGTCCTTGGAAAATGACTGAGGTTTCAATGTGGAAACATGTGGCCTGGGATCATGACTGAGGTTTGATGGTGGAACACTCTGGCCTGGCAAAATGACTGAGGCTTGATTCTGGAGCCCTGTTTACTGGGAACATGACTGAGGTTTGATGGCAGAAACCTGAGGACTGGCAACATGACTGAGGTTTGATTTGGAACCCGTGCACGGGGACCATGACTGAGGCCTGATACTGGAACCCCGTGGCATGGGAACATGACATTGGTTTGATTCTGGAGCCCTGTTTACTGGGAACATGACTGAGGTTTCATGGTTGAATCCTGTGGCCTGGCCACATGATTGAGGTTTGATAGTGGAACCCTCAGGCTTGGGAACATGAGTGAGGCTTGATGGTGGAACCCTGTGGCCTGGCAATATGCCTGAGGTTTGATGGTGGAACCCTGTGGCTTGGCAAGATGACTTAGGTTTGGTTGTGGAACACTCTGGCCTGGGAACATGACTGAGGCTTGATGGTGGAACCGTGGCCTGGCAACAGGACTGAGGTTTGATTGTGGAACCCTCTGGCCCTGGAATATGACTGAGGTTTAATTGTGGAACCCTGTGGCCTGGGAACATGATTGGGATTTGATTTCTGAAACCTGTGTCCAGGGAACATGACTGAGGTTTTATTCTGGAACCCTGTGTCCTGGGAACACGACTGAGGTTTGATTCTGTAACCATGTGGCCTGGGAATATGACTGAGGTTTGATTCTGGAAACCATTGGCCTGGGAACATGACTGATGTTAGAATGTGGAATCCTGTGGCCTGGGAACATGACATCGGTTTGGATTCTGGTACCCTGTTGCCTGGGAACATTAAATCGGTTTGATTCTGTAAACCTGAGGTCTGGGAATATGACTGAGGTTTGATTGTGGTACCCTATGGCCTGGCAACATGACTGAGGTTTGATTCTGGATTCCTGTGGCCTGGGAACATGACTGAGGCATGATTCTGGAAACCTGTGGCCTGGGAACATGACATCTGTTTAGATTGTGGAATACTGTGCCCCGGGAACCTGACTGAGCCTTGGTTCTGGAACCCTGTGGACTGGGAACATGACATCGGTTTGGATTCTGGTACCCTGTTGCCTGGGAACATGACATCGGTTTGGATTCTGGTACCCTGTTGCCTGGGAACATGAAATCGGTTTGATTCTGTAAACCTGAGGTCTGGGAATATGACTGAGGTTTGATTGTGGTACCCTATGGCCTGGCAACATGACTGAGGTTTGATTCTGGATTCCTGTGGCCTGGGAACATGACTGAGACATGATTCTGGAAACCTGTGGCCTGGGAACATGACATCTGTTTAGATTGTGGAATACTGTGCCCCGGGAACCTGACTGAGCCTTGGTTCTGGAACCCTGTGGACTGGGAACATGACTGAGGTTTTATTCTGGAACCCTGTAGCCTGGGACCATAACTGAGGATTGATTCTGGAACCCTGTGGCCTGGGCACATGACAACGGTGGATTCTGGAACCCTGTGGACTAGGAACATGACTGAGGTTTTATTCTGGAACCTTGTAGCCTGGGAACATAACTGAGGATTGATTCTGGAACCCTGTGGCCTGGGAACATGACATGGGTGGATTCTGGAACCCTGAGGCCTGGGAACATGACATCTGTTTAGATTGTGGAATACTGTGCCCTGGGAACGTGACTGAGCCTTGGTTCTGGAACCCTGTGGACTGGGAACATGACTGACGTTTTATTCTGGAACCCTGTAGCCTGGGAACATAACTGAGGATTGATTCTGGAACCCTGTGGCCTGGGAACATGACTGGGATTTGATTTCTGAAACCTGTGTCCAGGGAAAATGACTGAGGTTTTATTCTGGAACCCTGTGTCCTGGGAACACGACTGAGGTTTGATTCTGGAACCATGTGGCCTGGGAATATGACTTAGGTTTGATTCTGGAAACCATTGGCCTGGGAACATGACTGATGTTAGAGTGTGGAATCGTGTGCCCTGGGAACATGACATCGGTTTGGATTCTGGTACCCTGTTGCCTGGAAACATGAAATCGGTTTGATTCTGGAAACCTTAGGCCTGGGAATATGACTGAGGTTTGATGGTGGTACCCTATGGCCTGGCAACATGACTGAGGTTTGATTCTGGATCCCTGTGGCCTGGGAACATGACATCTGTTTAGATTGTGGAATACTGTGCCCCGGGAACCTGACTGAGCCTTGGTTCTGGACCCCTGTGGACTGGGAACATGACTGAGGTTTTATTCTGGAACCCTGTGTCCTGTTAACATGACATGGGTGGATTCTGGAACCCTGAGGCCTGGGAACATGAAATCTGTTTAGATTGTGGAATACTGTGGCCTGGGAACTTGACTGAGCCTTGGTTCTGGAAACCTGTGGACTGGGAATATGACTGAGGTTTTATTCTGGAGCCGTGTAGCCTGGGAACATAACTGAGGATTCACTTTGGAACCCTGTGGCCCAGGAACATGACATGGGTGGATTCTGGAACCCTGAGGCCTTGGAACATGACATCTGTTTAGATTGTGGAATACTGTGGCCCGGGAACCTGACTGAGCCTTGGTTCTGGAACCCTGTGGACTGGGAACATGACTGAGGTTTTATTCTGGAACCCTGTAGCCTGGGAACATAACTGAGGATTGATTCTGGAAGCCTGTGGCCTGGGAACATGACATCGGTGGATTCTGGAACACTGTGGCCTGTGAACCTGCGAACGGTTTGACTCTGGAACCCTGTGGCCTGGGAACACGAAATCGGTTTGATTCCGGAAATCTGAGGCCTGGCAACATGACTGAGGTTTGATTCTGGATCTCTGTGGCCTGGGAAAATGACTGAGGCGTGATTCTGAAGACCTGTGGCCTGGAAACATGACATCTGTTTAGATTGTGGAATACTTTGGCCCGGGAACCTGACTGAGCCTTGGTTCTGGAACACTACGTACTGGGAATATGACTGAGGTTTTATTCTGGAACCCTGTAGCCTGGGAACATAACTGAGGATTGATTCTGGAACCCTGTGGCCTGGGAACATGACATGCGTGGATTCTGGAACCCTGAGGCCTGGGAACATGACATCTGTTTAGATTGTGGAATACTGTGCCCCGGGTACCTGACTGAGCCTTGGTTCTGGAACCCTGTGGACTGGGAACATGGCTGAGGTTTTATTCCGGAACCCTGTAGCCTGCAAACATAACTGAGGATTGATTCTGGAACCCTGTGGCCTGGCAGCATGACATCTGTGGATTCTGGAACTCTGTGGCCTGGGAACCTGCGAACGGTTTGACTCTGGTACCCTGTGGCCTGGGAACATGTCTGAGGTTTGATGGTGGAAACCTGTGGCCTGGTAACATGACTGAGGATAGACTCTGGAAGACTGTGGCCAGGGAACATGATATCGGGTTGATTCTGGAAACCTGTGTCCTGGGAACAAGTCTGAGGTTTGATTCTGGAACCCTGATGCCTGGGAACTTTACTGAGGTTTGTTTCTGGAAGCCTGTTCCCTGGGAACATGACTGCGGTTTGATTCTGGACACCTGTGTCCTGGGAACATGACTGAGGTTTGATTCTGCAACCCTGTGGCTTGGGAACATGACTGAGGTTTGTTTCTGGAAGCCTGTTTTCTGGGAACATGACTGAGGTTTGATTCTGGACACCTGTGTCCTGGGAACATGACTGAGGTTTGATTGTTGAAACCTGTGGCCTTCGAACATGACTCAGGTTGATTCTGGAACCATGTGTCCTGGGAATATGACTGAGGTTTGATTCTGGAAACCTTTGTCCTTGGAAAATGACTGAGGTTTCAATGTGGAAACATGTGGCCTGGGATCATGACTGAGGTTTGATGGTGGAACACTCTGGCCTGGCAAAATGACTGAGGCTTGATTCTGGAGCCCTGTTTACTGGGAACATGACTGAGGTTTGATGGCAGAAACCTGAGGACTGGCAACATGACTGAGGTTTGATTTGGAACCCGTGCACGGGGACCATGACTGAGGCCTGATACTGGAACCCCGTGGCATGGGAACATGACATTGGTTTGATTCTGGAGCCCTGTTTACTGGGAACATGACTGAGGTTTCATGGTTGAATCCTGTGGCCTGGCAACATGATTGAGGTTTGATAGTGGAACCCTCAGGCTTGGGAACATGAGTGAGGCTTGATGGTGGAACCCTGTGGCCTGGCAATATGCCTGAGGTTTGATGGTGGAACCCTGTGGCTTGGCAAGATGACTTAGGTTTGGTTGTGGAACACTCTGGCCTGGGAACATGACTGAGGCTTGATGGTGGAACCGTGGCCTGGCAACAGGACTGAGGTTTGATTGTGGAACCCTCTGGCCCTGGAATATGACTGAGGTTTAATTGTGGAACCCTGTGGCCTGGGAACATGATTGGGATTTGATTTCTGAAACCTGTGTCCAGGGAACATGACTGAGGTTTTATTCTGGAACCCTGTGTCCTGGGAACACGACTGAGGTTTGATTCTGTAACCATGTGGCCTGGGAATATGACTGAGGTTTGATTCTGGAAACCATTGGCCTGGGAACATGACTGATGTTAGAATGTGGAATCCTGTGGCCTGGGAACATGACATCGGTTTGGATTCTGGTACCCTGTTGCCTGGGAACATGAAATCGGTTTGATTCTGTAAACCTGAGGTCTGGGAATATGACTGAGGTTTGATTGTGGTACCCTATGGCCTGGCAACATGACTGAGGTTTGATTCTGGATGCCTGTGGCCTGGGAACATGACTGAGGCATGATTCTGGAAACCTGTGGCCTGGGAACATGACATCTGTTTAGATTGTGGAATACTGTGCCCCGGGAACCTGACTGAGCCTTGGTTCTGGAACCCTGTGGACTGGGAACATGACATCGGTTTGGATTCTGGTACCCTGTTGCCTGGGAACATGAAATCGGTTTGATTCTGTAAACCTGAGGTCTGGGAATATGACTGAGGTTTGATTGTGGTACCCTATGGCCTGGCAACATGACTGAGGTTTGATTCTGGATTCCTGTGGCCTGGGAACATGACTGAGACATGATTCTGGAAACCTGTGGCCTGGGAACATGACATCTGTTTAGATTGTGGAATACTGTGCCCCGGGAACCTGACTGAGCCTTGGTTCTGGAACCCTGTGGACTGGGAACATGACTGAGGTTTTATTCTGGAACCCTGTAGCCTGGGACCATAACTGAGGATTGATTCTGGAACCCTGTGGCCTGGGCACATGACAACGGTGGATTCTGGAACCCTGTGGACTAGGAACATGACTGAGGTTTTATTCTGGAACCTTGTAGCCTGGGAACATAACTGAGGATTGATTCTGGAACCCTGTGGCCTGGGAACATGACATGGGTGGATTCTGGAACCCTGAGGCCTGGGAACATGACATCTGTTTAGATTGTGGAATACTGTGCCCTGGGAACGTGACTGAGCCTTGGTTCTGGAACCCTGTGGACTGGGAACATGACTGACGTTTTATTCTGGAACCCTGTAGCCTGGGAACATAACTGAGGATTGATTCTGGAACCCTGTGGCCTGGGAACATGACTGGGATTTGATTTCTGAAACCTGTGTCCAGGGAAAATGACTGAGGTTTTATTCTGGAACCCTGTGTCCTGGGAACACGACTGAGGTTTGATTCTGGAACCATGTGGCCTGGGAATATGACTTAGGTTTGATTCTGGAAACCATTGGCCTGGGAACATGACTGATGTTAGAGTGTGGAATCCTGTGCCCTGGGAACATGACATCGGTTTGGATTCTGGTACCCTGTTGCCTGGAAACATGAAATCGCTTTGATTCTGGAAACCTTAGGCCTGGGAATATGACTGAGGTTTGATGGTGGTACCCTATGGCCTGGCAACATGACTGAGGTTTGATTCTGGATCCCTGTGGCCTGGGAACATGACATCTGTTTAGATTGTGGAATACTGTGCCCCGGGAACCTGACTGAGCCTTGGTTCTGGACCCCTGTGGACTGGGAACATGACTGAGGTTTTATTCTGGAACTCTGTGTCCTGTTAACATGACATGGGTGGATTCTGGAACCCTGAGGCCTGGGAACATGAAATCTGTTTAGATTGTGGTATACTGTGGCCTGGGAACTTGACTGAGCCTTGGTTCTGGAAACCTGTGGACTGGGAATATGACTGAGGTTTGATTCTGGATTCCTGTGGCCTGGGAACATGACTGAGGCATGATTCTGGAAACCTGTGGCCTGGGAACATGACATCTGTTTAGATTGTGGAATACTGTGCCCCGGGAACCTGACTGAGCCTTGGTTCTGGAACCCTGTGGACTGGGAACATGACATCGGTTTGGATTCTGGTACCCTGTTGCCTGGGAACATGACATCGGTTTGGATTCTGGTACCCTGTTGCCTGGGAACATGAAATCGGTTTGATTCTGTAAACCTGAGGTGTGGGAATATGACTGAGGTTTGATTGTGGTACCCTATGGCCTGGCAACATGACTGAGGTTTGATTCTGGATTCCTGTGGCCTGGGAACATGACTGAGACATGATTCTGGAAACCTGTGGCCTGGGAACATGACATCTGTTTAGATTGTGGAATACTGTGCCCCGGGAACCTGACTGAGCCTTGGTTCTGGAACCCTGTGGACTGGGAACATGACTGAGGTTTTATTCTGGAACCCTGTAGCCTGGGACCATAACTGAGGATTGATTCTGGAACCCTGTGGCCTGGGCACATGACAACGGTGGATTCTGGAACCCTGTGGACTAGGAACATGACTGAGGTTTTATTCTGGAACCTTGTAGCCTGGGAACATAACTGAGGATTGATTCTGGAACCCTGTGGCCTGGGAACATGACATGGGTGGATTCTGGAACCCTGAGGCCTGGGAACATGACATCTGTTTAGATTGTGGAATACTGTGCCCTGGGAACGTGACTGAGCCTTGGTTCTGGAACCCTGTGGACTGGGAACATGACTGACGTTTTATTCTGGAACCCTGTAGCCTGGGAACATAACTGAGGATTGATTCTGGAACCCTGTGGCCTGGGAACATGACTGGGATTTGATTTCTGAAACCTGTGTCCAGGGAAAATGACTGAGGTTTTATTCTGGAACCCTGTGTCCTGGGAACACGACTGAGGTTTGATTCTGGAACCATGTGGCCTGGGAATATGACTTAGGTTTGATTCTGGAAACCATTGGCCTGGGAACATGACTGATGTTAGAGTGTGGAATCCTGTGCCCTGGGAACATGACATCGGTTTGGATTCGGGTACCCTGTTGCCTGGAAACATGAAATCGCTTTGATTCTGGAAACCTTAGGCCTGGGAATATGACTGAGGTTTGATGGTGGTACCCTATGGCCTGGCAACATGACTGAGGTTTGATTCTGGATCCCTGTGGCCTGGGAACATGACATCTGTTTAGATTGTGGAATACTGTGCCCCGGGAACCTGACTGAGCCTTGGTTCTGGACCCCTGTGGACTGGGAACATGACTGAGGTTTTATTCTGGAACCCTGTGTCCTGTTAACATGACATGGGTGGATTCTGGAACCCTGAGGCCTGGGAACATGAAATCTGTTTAGATTGTGGTATACTGTGGCCTGGGAACTTGACTGAGCCTTGGTTCTGGAAACCTGTGGACTGGGAATATGACTGAGGTTTTATTCTGGAGCCGTGTAGCCTGGGAACATAACTGAGGATTCACTTTGGAACCCTGTGGCCCAGGAACATGACATGGGTGGATTCTGGAAACCTGAGGCCTTGGAACATGACATCTGTTTAGATTGTGGAATACTGTGGCCCGGGAACCTGACTGAGCCTTGGTTCTGGAAACCTGTGGACTGGGAACATGACTGAGGTTTTATTCTGGAACCCTGTAGCCTGGGAACAAAACTGAGGATTGATTCTGGAAGCCTGTGGCCTGGGAACATGACATCGGTGGATTCTGGAACACTGTGGCCTGGGAACCTGCGAACGGTTTGACTCTGGAAACCTGTGGCCTTGGAACACGAAATCGGTTTGATTCCGGAAATCTGAGGCCTGGCAACATGACTGAGGTTTGGTTCTGGATCTCTGTGGCCTGGGAAAATGACTGAGGCGTGATTCTGAAGACCTGTGGCCTGGAAACATGACATCTGTTTAGATTGTGGAATACTTTGGCCCGGGAACCTGACTGAGCCTTGGTTCTGGAACACTGTGCACTAGGAACATGACTGAGGTTTTATTCTGGAACCCTTTAGCCTGGGAACATAACTGAGGATTGATTCTGGAACCCTGTGGCCTGGGAACATAACATGGGTGGATTCTGGAACCCTGAGGCCCTGGAACAAGACATCTGTTTAGATTGTGGAATACTGTGACCCGGGAACCTGACTGAGCCTTGGTTCTGGAACCCTATGTACTGGGAATATGACTGAGGTTTTATTCTGGAACCCTGTAGCCTGGGAACATAACTGAGGATTGATTCTGGAAACCTGTGGCCTGGGAACATGACATGGGTGGATTCTGGAACCCTGAGGCCAGGGAACATGACATCTGTTTAGATTGTGGAATACTGTGCCCCGGGTACCTGACTGAACCTTGGTTCTGGAACCCTGTGGACTGGGAACATGGCTGAGGTTTTATTCCGGAACCCTGTAGCCTGCGAACATAACTGAGGATTCATTCTGGAACCCTGTGGCCTGGCAGCATGACATCTGTGGATTCTGAATCTCTGTGGCCTGGGAACCTGCGAACGGTTTGACTCTGGTACCCTGTGGCCTGGGAACATGTCTGAGGTTTGATGGTGGAAACCTGTGGCCTGGTATCATGACTGAGGATAGACTCTGGAAGACTGTGGCCAGGGAACATGATATCGGGTTGATTCTGGAAACCTGTGTCCTGGGAACAAGACTGAGGTTTGATTCTGGAAACCTGATGCCTGGGAACTTGAGTGAGGTTTGTTTCTGGAAGCCTGTTCCCTGGGAACATGACTGCGGTTTGATTCTGGACACCTGTGTCCTGGGAACAACACTGAGGTTTGATTCTGCAACCCTGTGGCTTGGGAACATGACTGAGGTATGTTTCTGGAAGCCTGTTCTCTGGGAACATGACTGAGGTTTGATTCTGGACACCTGTGTCCTGGGAACATGACTGAGGTTTGATTGTTGAAACCTGTGGCCTTCGAACATGACTCAGGTTGATTCTGGAACCATGTGTCCTGGGAATATGACTGAGGTTTGATTCTGGAAACCTTTGTCCTGGGAAAATGACTGAGGTTTCAATGTGGAAACATGTGGCCTGGGATCATGACTGAGGTTTGATGGTGGAACACTCTGGCCTGGCAAAATGACTGAGGCTTGATTCTGGAGCCCTCTTTACTGGGAACATTCCTGAGGTTTGATGGCAGAAACCTGTGGACTGGCAACATGACTGAGGTTTGATTTGGAACCCTGTGCACGGGGACCATGACTGAGGCCTGATACTGGAACCCCGTGGCATGGGAACATGACATTGGTTTGATTCTGGAGCCCTGTTTACTGGGAACATGACTGAGGTTTCATGGTTGAATCCTGTGGCCTGGCAACATGATTGAGGTTTGATAGTGGAACCCTCAGGCTAGGGAACATGAGTGAGGCTTGATGGTGGAACACTGTGGCCTGGCAATATGCCTGAGGTTTGATGGTGGAAACCTGTGGCTTGGCAAGATGACTTAGGTTAGATTGTGGAACACTCTGACCTGGGAACATGACTGACGTTTTATTCTGGAACCCTGTAGCCTGGGAACATAACTGAGGATTGATTCTGGAACCCTGTGGCCTGGGAACATGACTGGGATTTAATTTCTGAAACCTGTGTCCAGGGAAAATGACTGAGGTTTTATTCTGGAACCCTGTGTCCTGGGAACACGACTGAGGTTTGATTCTGGAACCATGTGGCCTGGGAATATGACTTAGGTTTGATTCTGGAAACCATTGGCCTGGGAACATGACTGATGTTAGAGTGTGGAATCCTGTGCCCTGGGAACATGACATCGGTTTGGATTCTGGTACCCTGTTGCCTGGAAACATGAAATCGGTTTGATTCTGGAAACCTTAGGCCTGGGAATATGACTGAGGTTTGATGGTGGTACCCTATGGCCTGGCAACATGACTGAGGTTTGATTCTGGATCCCTGTGGCCTGGGAACATGGCATCTGTTTAGATTGTGGAATACTGTGCCCCGGGAACCTGACTGAGCCTTGGTTCTGGACCCCTGTGGACTGGGAACATGACTGAGGTTTTATTCTGGAACCCTGTGTCCTGTTAACATGACAGGGGTGGATTCTGGAACCCTGAGGCCTGGGAACATGAAATCTGTTTAGATTGTGGAATACTGTGGCCTGGGAACTTGACTGAGCCTTGGTTCTGGAAACCTGTGGACTGGGAATATGACTGAGGTTTTATTCTGGAGCCGTGTAGCCTGGGAACATAACTGAGGATTCACTTTGGAACCCTGTGGCCCAGGAACATGACATGGGTGCATTCTGGAACCCTGAGGCCTTGGAACATGACATCTGTTTAGATTGTGGAATACTGTGGCCCGGGAACCTGACTGAGCCTTGGTTCTGGAACCCTGTGGACTGGGAACATGACTGAGGTTTTATTCTGGAACCCTGTAGCCTGGGAACATAACTGAGGATTCATTCTGGAAGCCTGTGGCCTGGGAACATGACATCGGTGGATTCTGGAACACTGTGGCCTGGGAACCTGCGAACGGTTTGACTCTGGAACCCTGTGGCCTGGGAACACGAAATCGGTTTGATTCCGGAAATCTGAGGCCTGGCAACATGACTGAGGTTTGATTCTGGATCTCTGTGGCCTGGGAAAATGACTGAGGCGTGATTCTGAAGACCTGTGGCCTGGAAACATGACATCTGTTTAGATTGTGGAATACTTTGGCCCGGGAACCTGACTGAGCCTTGGTTCTGGAACACTGTGCACTAGGAACATGACTGAGGTTTTATTCTGGAACCCTGTAGCCTGGGAACATAACTGAGGATTGATTCTGGAACCCTGTGGCCTGGGAACATAACATGGGTGGATTCTGGAACCCTGAGGCCTGGGAACAAGACATCTGTTTAGCTTGTGGAATACTGTGACCCGGGAACCTGACTGAGCCTTGGTTCTGGAACCCTATGTACTGGGAATATGACTGAGCTTTTATTCTGGAACCCTGTAGCCTGGGAACATAACTGAGGATTGATTCTGGAACCCTGTGGCCTGGGAACATGACAAGGGTGGATTCTGGAACCCTGAGGCCTGGGAACATGACATCTGTTTAGATTGTGGAATACTGTGCCCCGGGTACCTGACTGAGTCTTGGTTCTGGAACCCTGTGGACTGGGAACATGGCTGAGGTTTTATTCCGGAACCCTGTAGCCTGCGAACATAACTGAGGATTGATTCTGGAAACCTGTGGCCTGGCAGCATGACATCTGTGGATTCTGGAACTCTGTGGCCTGGGAACCTGCGAACGGTTTGACTCTGGTACCCTGTGGCCTGGGAACATGTCTGAGGTTTGATGGTGGAAACCTGTGGCCTGGTAACATGACTGAGGATAGACTCTGGAAGACTGTGGCCAGGGAACATGATATCGGGTTGATTCTGGAAACCTGTGTCCTGGGAACAAGACTGAGGTTTGATTCTGGAACCCTGATGCCTGGGAACTGGAGTGAGGTTTGTTTCTGGAAGCCTCTTCCCTGGGAACATGACTGCGGTTTGATTCTGGACACCTGTGTCTTGGGAACAAGACTGAGGTTTGATTCTGCAACCCTGTGGCTTGGGAACATGACTGAGGTATGTTTCTGGAAGCCTGTTCTCTGGGAACATGACTGAGGTTTGATTCTGGACACCTGTGTCCTGGGAACATGACTGAGGTTTGATTGTTGAAACCTGTGGCCTTCGAACATGACTCAGGTTGATTCTGGAACCATGTGTCCTGGGAATATGACTGAGGTTTGATTCTGGAAACCTTTGTCCTGGGAAAATGACTGAGGTTTCAATGTGGAAACATGTGGCCTGGGATCATGACTGAGGTTTGATGGTGGAACACTCTGGCCTGGCAAAATGACTGAGGCTTGATTCTGGAGCCCTGTTTACTGGGAACATTCCTGAGGTTTGATGGCAGAAACCTGTGGACTGGCAACATGACTGAGGTTTGATTTGGAACCCTGTGCACGGGGACCATGACTGAGGCCTGATACTGGAACCCCGTGGCATGGGAACATGACATTGGTTTGATTCTGGAGCCCTGTTTACTGGGAACATGACTGAGGTTTCATGGTTGAATCCTGTGGCCTGGCAACATGATTGAGGTTTGATAGTGGAACCCTCAGGCTTGGGAACATGAGTGAGGCTTGATGGTGGAACCCTGTGGCCTGTCAATATGCCTGAGGTTTGATGGTGGAACCCTGTGGCTTGGCAAGATGACTTAGGTTTGATTGTGGAACACTCTGGCCTGGGAACATGACTGAGGCTTGATGGTGGAACCGTGGCCTGGCAACAGGACTGAGGTTTGATTGTGGAACCCTCTGGCCCTGGAATATGACTGAGGTTTAATTGTGGAACCCTGTGGCCTGGGAACATGACTGGGATTTGATTTCTGAAACCTGTGTCCAGGGAACATGACTGAGGTTTTATTCTGGAACCCTGTGTCCTGGGAACACGACTGAGGTTTGATTCTGTAACCATGTGGCCTGGGAATATGACTGAGTTTTGATTCTGGAAACCATTGGCCTGGGAACATGACTGATGTTAGAATGTGGAATCCTGTGGCCTGGGAACATGACATCAGTTTGGATTCTGGTACCCTGTTGCCTGGGAACATGAAATCGGTTTGATTCTGTAAACCTGAGGTCTGGGAATATGACTGAGGTTTGATTGTGGTACCCTATGGCCTGGCAACATGACTGAGGTTTGATTCTGGATTCCTGTGGCCTGGGAACATGACTGAGGCATGATTCTGGAAACCTGTGGCCTGGGAACATGACATCTGTTTAGATTGTGGAATACTGTGCCCCGGGAACCTGACTGAGCCTTGGTTCTGGAACCCTGTGGACTGGGAACATGACTGAGGTTTTATTCTGGAACCCTGTAACCTGGGACCATAACTGAGGATTGATTCTGGAACCCTGTGGCCTGGGCACATGACAACGGTGGATTCTGGAACCCTGTGGACTAGGAACATGACTGAGGTTTTATTCTGGAACCTTGTAGCCTGGGAACATAACTGAGGATTGATTCTGGAACCCTGTGGCCTGGGAACATGACATGGGTGGATTCTGGAACCCTGAGGCCTGGGAACATGACATCTGTTTAGATTGTGGAATACTGTGCCCTGGGAACGTGACTGAGCCTTGGTTCTGGAACCCTGTGGACTGGGAACATGACTGACGTTTTATTCTGGAAACCTGTAGCCTGGGAACATAACTGAGGATTGATTCTGGAACCCTGTGGCCTGGGAACATGACTGGGATTTGATTTCTGAAACCTGTGTCCAGGGAAAATGACTGAGGTTTTATTCTGGAACCCTGTGTCCTGGGAACACGACTGAGGTTTGATTCTGGAACCATGTGGCCTGGGAATATGACTTAGGTTTGATTCTGGAAACCATTGGCCTGGGAACATGACTGATGTTAGAGTGTGGAATCCTGTGCCCTGGGAACATGACATCGGTTTGGATTCTGGTACCCTGTTGCCTGGAAACATGAAATCGGTTTGATTCTGGAAACCTTAGGCCTGGGAATATGACTGAGGTTTGATGGTGGTACCCTATGGCCTGGCAACATGACTGAGGTTTGATTCTGGATCCCTGTGGCCTGGGAACATGGCATCTGTTTAGATTGTGGAATACTGTGCCCCGGGAACCTGACTGAGCCTTGGTTCTGGACCCCTGTGGACTGGGAACATGACTGAGGTTTTATTCTGGAACCCTGTGTCCTGTTAACATGACATGGGTGGATTCTGGAACCCTGAGGCCTGGGAACATGAAATCTGTTTAGATTGTGGAATACTGTGGCCTGGGAACTTGACTGAGCCTTGGTTCTGGAAACCTGTGGACTGGGAATATGACTGAGGTTTTATTCTGGAGCCGTGTAGCCTGGGAACATAACTGAGGATTCACTTTGGAACCCTGTGGCCCAGGAACATGACATGGGTGGATTCTGGAACCCTGAGGCCTTGGAACATGACATCTGTTTAGATTGTGGAATACTGTGGCCCGGGAACCTGACTGAGCCTTGGTTCTGGAACCCTGTGGACTGGGAACATGACTGAGGTTTTATTCTGGAACCCTGTAGCCTGGGAACATAACTGAGGATTGATTCTGGAAGCCTGTGGCCTGGGAACATGACATCGGTGGATTCTGGAACACTGTGGCCTGGGAACCTGCGAACGGTTTGACTCTGGAACCCTGTGGCCTGGGAACACGAAATCGGTTTGATTCCGGAAATCTGAGGCCTGGCAACATGACTGAGGTTTGATTCTGGATCTCTGTGGCCTGGGAAAATGACTGAGGCGTGATTCTGAAGACCTGTGGCCTGGAAACATGACATCTGTTTAGATTGTGGAATACTTTGGCCCGGGAACCTGACTGAGCCTTGGTTCTGGAACCCTACGTACTGGGAATATAACTGAGGTTTTATTCTGGAACCCTGTAGCCTGGGAACATAACTGAGGATTGATTCTGGAACCCTGTGGCCTGGGAACATGACATGGGTGGATTCTGGAACCCTGAGGCCTGGGAACAAGACATCTGTTTAGATTGTGGAATACTGTGCCCCGGGTACCTGACTGAGCCTTGGTTTTGGAACCCTGTGGACTGGGAACATGGCTGAGGTTTTATTCCGGAACCCTGTAGCCTGCAAACATAACTGAGGATTGATTCTGGAACCCTGTGGCCTGGCAGCATGACATCTGTGGATTCTGGAACTCTGTGGCTTGGGAACCTGCGAACGGTTTGACTCTGGTACCCTGTGGCCTGGGAACATGTCTGAGGTTTGATGGTGGAAACCTGTGGCCTGGTAACATGACTGAGGATAGACTCTGGAAGACTGTGGCCAGGGAACATGATATCGGGTTGATTCTGGAAACCTGTGTCCTGGGAACAAGTCTGAGGTTTGATTCTGGAACCCTGATGCCTGGGAACTTTACTGAGGTTTGTTTCTGGAAGCCTGTTCCCTGGGAACATGACTGCGGTTTGATTCTGGACACCTGTGTCCTGGGAACATGACTGAGGTTTGATTCTGCAACCCTGTGGCTTGGGAACATGACTGAGGTTTGTTTCTGGAAGCCTGTTTTCTGGGAACATGACTGAGGTTTGATTCTGGACACCTGTGTCCTGGGAACATGACTGAGGTTTGATTGTTGAAACCTGTGGACTTCGAACATGACTCAGGTTGATTCTGGAACCATGTGTCCTGGGAATATGACTGAGGTTTGATTCTGGAAACCTTTGTCCTGGGAAAATGACTGAGGTTTCAATGTGGAAACATGTGGCCTGGGATCATGACTGAGGTTTGATGGTGGAACACTCTGGCCTGGCAAAATGACTGAGGCTTGATTCTGGAGCCCTGTTTACTGGGAACATGACTGAGGTTTGATGTCAGAAACCTGAGGACTGGCAACATGACTGAGGTTTGATTTGGAACCCTGTGCACGGGGACCATGACTGAGGCCTGATACTGGAACCCCGTGGCATGGGAACATGACATTGGTTTGATTCTGGAGCCCTGTTTACTGGGAACATGACTGAGGTTTCATGGTTGAATCCTGTGGCCTGGCAACATGATTGAGGTTTGATAGTGGAACCCTCAGGCTTGGGAACATGAGTGAGGCTTGATGGTGGAACCCTGTGGCCTGGCAATATGCCTGAGGTTTGATGGTGGAACCCTGTGGCTTGGCAAGATGACTTAGGTTTGATTGTGGAACACTCTGGCCTGGGAACATGACTGAGGCTTGATGGTGGAACCGTGGCCTGGCAACAGGACTGAGGTTTGATTGTGGAACCCTCTGGCCCTGGAATATGACTGAGGTTTAATTGTGGAACCCTGTGGCCTGGGAACATGATTGGGATTTGATTTCTGAAACCTGTGTCCAGGGAACATGACTGAGGTTTTATTCTGGAACCCTGTGTCCTGGGAACACGACTGAGGTTTGATTCTGTAACCATGTGGCCTGGGAATATGACTGAGGTTTGATTCTGGAAACCATTGGCCTGGGAACATGACTGATGTTAGAATGTGGAATCCTGTGGCCTGGGAACATGACATCGGTTTGGATTCTGGTACCCTGTTGCCTGGGAACATTAAATCGGTTTGATTCTGTAAACCTGAGGTCTGGGAATATGACTGAGGTTTGATTGTGGTACCCTATGGCCTGGCAACATGACTGAGGTTTGATTCTGGATTCCTGTGGCCTGGGAACATGACTGAGGCATGATTCTGGAAACCTGTGGCCTGGGAACATGACATCTGTTTAGATTGTGGAATACTGTGCCCCGGGAACCTGACTGAGCCTTGGTTCTGGAACCCTGTGGACTGGGAACATGACATCGGTTTGGATTCTGGTACCCTGTTGCCTGGGAACATGACATCGGTTTGGATTCTGGTACCCTGTTGCCTGGGAACATGAAATCGGTTTGATTCTGTAAACCTGAGGTGTGGGAATATGACTGAGGTTTGATTGTGGTACCCTATGGCCTGGCAACATGACTGAGGTTTGATTCTGGATTCCTGTGGCCTGGGAACATGACTGAGACATGATTCTGGAAACCTGTGGCCTGGGAACATGACATCTGTTTAGATTGTGGAATACTGTGCCCCGGGAACCTGACTGAGCCTTGGTTCTGGAACCCTGTGGACTGGGAACATGACTGAGGTTTTATTCTGGAACCCTGTAGCCTGGGACCATAACTGAGGATTGATTCTGGAACCCTGTGGCCTGGGCACATGACAACGGTGGATTCTGGAACCCTGTGGACTAGGAACATGACTGAGGTTTTATTCTGGAACCTTGTAGCCTGGGAACATAACTGAGGATTGATTCTGGAACCCTGTGGCCTGGGAACATGACATGGGTGGATTCTGGAACCCTGAGGCCTGGGAACATGACATCTGTTTAGATTGTGGAATACTGTGCCCTGGGAACGTGACTGAGCCTTGGTTCTGGAACCCTGTGGACTTGGAACATGACTGACGTTTTATTCGGGAACCCTGTAGCCTGGGAACATAACTGAGGATTGATTCTGGAACCCTGTGGCCTGGGAACATGACTGGGATTTGATTTCTGAAACCTGTGTCCAGGGAAAATGACTGAGGTTTTATTCTGGAACCCTGTGTCCTGGGAACACGACTGAGGTTTGATTCTGGAACCATGTGGCCTGGGAATATGACTTAGGTTTGATTCTGGAAACCATTGGCCTGGGAACATGACTGATGTTAGAGTGTGGAATCCTGTGCCCTGGGAACATGACATCGGTTTGGATTCTGGTACCCTGTTGCCTGGAAACATGAAATCGCTTTGATTCTGGAAACCTTAGGCCTGGGAATATGACTGAGGTTTGATGGTGGTACCCTATGGCCTGGCAACATGACTGAGGTTTGATTCTGGATCCCTGTGGCCTGGGAACATGACATCTGTTTAGATTGTGGAATACTGTGCCCCGGGAACCTGACTGAGCCTTGGTTCTGGAACCCTGTGGACTGGGAACATGACTGAGGTTTTATTCTGGAACCCTGTGTCCTGTTAACATGACATGGGTGGATTCTGGAACCCTGAGGCCTGGGAACATGAAATCTGTTTAGATTGTGGAATACTGTGGCCTGGGAACTTGACTGAGCCTTGGTTCTGGAAACCTGTGGACTGGGAATATGACTGAGGTTTTATTCTGGAGCCGTGTAGCCTGGGAACATAACTGAGGATTCACTTTGGAACCCTGTGGCCCAGGAACATGACATGGGTGGATTCTGGAACCCTGAGGCCTTGGAACATGACATCTGTTTAGATTGTGGAATACTGTGGCCCGGGAACCTGACTGAGCCTTGGTTCTGGAACCCTGTGGACTGGGAACATGACTGAGGTTTTATTCTGGAACCCTGTAGCCTGGGAACATAACTGAGGATTGATTCTGGAAGCCTGTGGCCTGGGAACATGACATCGGTGGATTCTGGAACACTGTGGCCTGGGAACCTGCGAACGGTTTGACTCTGGAACCCTGTGGCCTGGGAACACGAAATCGGTTTGATTCCGGAAATCTGAGGCCTGGCAACATGACTGAGGTTTGATTCTGGATCTCTGTGGCCTGGGAAAATGACTGAGGCGTGATTCTGAAGACCTGTGGCCTGGAAACATGACATCTGTTTAGATTGTGGAATACTTTGGCCCGGGAACCTGACTGAGCCTTGGTTCTGGAACCCTACGTACTGGGAATATAACTGAGGTTTTATTCTGGAACCCTGTAGCCTGGGAACATAACTGAGGATTGATTCTGGAACCCTGTGGCCTGGGAACATGACATGGGTGGATTCTGGAACCCTGAGGCCTGGGAACAATACATCTGTTTAGATTGTGGAATACTGTGCCCCGGGTACCTGACTGAGCCTTGGTTCTGGAACCCTGTGGACTGGGAACATGGCTGAGGTTTTATTCCGGAACCCTGTAGCCTGCAAACATAACTGAGGATTGATTCTGGAACCCTGTGGCCTGGCAGCATGACATCTGTGGATTCTGGAACTCTGTGTCCTGGGAACCTGCGAACGGTTTTACTCTGGTACACTGTGGCCTGGGAACATGTCTGAGGTTTGATGGTGGAAACCTGTGGCCTGGTAACATGACTGAGGATAGACTCTGGAAGACTGTGGCCAGGGAACATGATATCGGGTTGATTCTGGAAACCTGTGTCCTGGGAACAAGTCTGAGGTTTGATTCTGGAACCCTGATGCCTGGGAACTTTACTGAGGTTTGTTTCTGGAAGCCTGTTCCCTGGGAACATGACTGCGGTTTGATTCTGGACACCTGTGTCCTGGGAACATGACTGAGGTTTGATTCTGCAACCCTGTGGCTTGGGAACATGACTGAGGTTTGTTTCTGGAAGCCTGTTTTCTGGGAACATGACTGAGGTTTGATTCTGGACACCTGTGTCCTGGGAACATGACTGAGGTTTGATTGTTGAAACCTGTGGCCTTCGAACATGACTCAGGTTGATTCTGGAACCATGTGTCCTGGGAATATGACTGAGGTTTGATTCTGGAAACCTTTGTCCTTGGAAAATGACTGAGGTTTCAATGTGGAAACATGTGGCCTGGGATCATGACTGAGGTTTGATGGTGGAACACTCTGGCCTGGCAAAATGACTGAGGCTTGATTCTGGAGCCCTGTTTACTGGGAACATGACTGAGGTTTGATGGCAGAAACCTGAGGACTGGCAACATGACTGAGGTTTGATTTGGAACCCGTGCACGGGGACCATGACTGAGGCCTGATACTGGAACCCCGTGGCATGGGAACATGACATTGGTTTGATTCTGGAGCCCTGTTTACTGGGAACATGACTGAGGTTTCATGGTTGAATCCTGTGGCCTGGCAACATGATTGAGGTTTGATAGTGGAACCCTCAGGCTTGGGAACATGAGTGAGGCTTGATGGTGGAACCCTGTGGCCTGGCAATATGCCTGAGGTTTGATGGTGGAACCCTGTGGCTTGGCAAGATGACTTAGGTTTGATTGTGGAACACTCTGGCCTGGGAACATGACTGAGGCTTGATGGTGGAACCGTGGCCTGGCAACAGGACTGAGGTTTGATTGTGGAACCCTCTGGCCCTGGAATATGACTGAGGTTTAATTGTGGAACCCTGTGGCCTGGGAACATGATTGGGATTTGATTTCTGAAACCTGTGTCCAGGGAACATGACTGAGGTTTTATTCTGGAACCCTGTGTCCTGGGAACACGACTGAGGTTTGATTCTGTAACCATGTGGCCTGGGAATATGACTGAGGTTTGATTCTGGAAACCATTGGCCTGGGAACATGACTGATGTTAGAATGTGGAATCCTGTGGCCTGGGAACATGACATCGGTTTGGATTCTGGTACCCTGTTGCCTGGGAACATTAAATCGGTTTGATTCTGTAAACCTGAGGTCTGGGAATATGACTGAGGTTTGATTGTGGTACCCTATGGCCTGGCAACATGACTGAGGTTTGATTCTGGATTCCTGTGGCCTGGGAACATGACTGAGGCATGATTCTGGAAACCTGTGGCCTGGGAACATGACATCTGTTTAGATTGTGGAATACTGTGCCCCGGGAACCTGACTGAGCCTTGGTTCTGGAACCCTGTGGACTGGGAACATGACTGAGGTTTTATTCTGGAACCCTGTAGCCTGGGACCATAACTGAGGATTGATTCTGGAACCCTGTGGCCTGGGCACATGACAACGGTGGATTCTGGAACCCTGTGGACTAGGAACATGACTGAGGTTTTATTCTGGAACCTTGTAGCCTGGGAACATAACTGAGGATTGATTCTGGAACCCTGTGGCCTGGGAACATGACATGGGTGGATTCTGGAACCCTGAGGCCTGGGAACATGACATCTGTTTAGATTGTGGAATACTGTGCCCTGGGAACGTGACTGAGCCTTGGTTCTGGAACCCTGTGGACTGGGAACATGACTGACGTTTTATTCTGGAACCCTGTAGCCTGGGAACATAACTGAGGATTGATTCTGGAACCCTGTGGCCTGGGAACATGACTGGGATTTGATTTCTGAAACCTGTGTCCAGGGAAAATGACTGAGGTTTTATTCTGGAACCCTGTGTCCTGGGAACACGACTGAGGTTTGATTCTGGAACCATGTGGCCTGGGAATATGACTTAGGTTTGATTCTGGAAACCATTGGCCTGGGAACATGACTGATGTTAGAGTGTGGAATCCTGTGCCCTGGGAACATGACATCGGTTTGGATTCTGGTACCCTGTTGCCTGGAAACATGAAATCGCTTTGATTCTGGAAACCTTAGGCCTGGGAATATGACTGAGGTTTGATGGTGGTACCCTATGGCCTGGCAACATGACTGAGGTTTGATTCTGGATCCCTGTGGCCTGGGAACATGACATCTGTTTAGATTGTGGAATACTGTGCCCCGGGAACCTGACTGAGCCTTGGTTCTGGACCCCTGTGGACTGGGAACATGACTGAGGTTTTATTCTGGAACCCTGTGTCCTGTTAACATGACATGGGTGGATTCTGGAACCCTGAGGCCTGGGAACATGAAATCTGTTTAGATTGTGGTATACTGTGGCCTGGGAACTTGACTGAGCCTTGGTTCTGGAAACCTGTGGACTGGGAATATGACTGAGGTTTTATTCTGGAGCCGTGTAGCCTGGGAACATAACTGAGGATTCACTTTGGAACCCTGTGGCCCAGGAACATGACATGGGTGGATTCTGGAACCCTGAGGCCTGGGAACATGAAATCTGTTTAGATTGTGGTATACTGTGGCCTGGGAACTTGACTGAGCCTTGGTTCTGGAACCCTGTGGACTGGGAACATGACTGAGGTTTTATTCTGGAACCCTGTAGCCTGGGAACAAAACTGAGGATTGATTCTGGAAGCCTGTGGCCTGGGAACATGACATCGGTGGATTCTGGAACACTGTGGCCTGGGAACCTGCGAACGGTTTGACTCTGGAACCCTGTGGCCTGGGAACACGAAATCGGTTTGATTCCGGAAATCTGAGGCCTGGCAACATGACTGAGGTTTGGTTCTGGATCTCTGTGGCCTGGGAAAATGACTGAGGCGTGATTCTGAAGACCTGTGGCCTGGAAACATGACATCTGTTTAGATTGTGGAATACTTTGGCCCGAGAACCTGACTGAGCCTTGGTTCTGGAACACTGTGCACTAGGAACATGACTGAGGTTTTATTCTGGAACCCTTTAGCCTGGGAATATAACTGAGGATTGATTCTGGAACCCTGTGGCCTGGGAACATAACATGGGTGGATTCTGGAACCCTGAGGCCTGGGAACAAGACATCTGTTTAGATTGTGGAATACTGTGACCCGGGAACCTGACTGAGCCTTGGTTCTGGAACCCTATGTACTGGGAATATGACTGAGGTTTTATTCTGGAACCCTGTAGCCTGGGAACATAACTGAGGATTGATTCTGGAAACCTGTGGCCTGGGAACATGACATGGGTGGATTCTGGAACCCTGAGGCCTGGGAACATGACATCTGTTTAGATTGTGGAATACTGTGCCCCGGGTACCTGACTGAGCCTTGATTCTGGAACCCTGTGGACTGGGAACATGACTGAGGTTTTATTCCGGAACCCTGTAGCCTGCGAACATAACTGAGGATTGATTCTGGAACCCTGTGGCCTGGCCGCATGACATCGGTGGATTCTGGAACTCTGTGGCCTGGGAACCTGCGAACGGTTTGACTCTGGTACCCTGTGGCCTGGGAACATGTCTGAGGTTTGATGGTGGAAAACTGTGGCCTGGCAACATGACTGAGGATTGATTCTGGAAGACTGTGGCCAGGGAACATGATATCTGGTTGATTCTGGAAACCTGTGTCCTGGGAATAAGACTGAAGTTTGATTCTGGAACCCTGTGGCCTGGGAACATGACTGAGGTTTGTTTCTGGAAGCCTCTTCCCTGGGAACATGACTGCGGTTTGATTCTGGACACCTGTGTCCTGGGAACAACACTGAGGTTTGATTCTGCAACCCTGTGGCTTGGGAACATGACTGAGGTTTGTTTCTGGAAGCCTGTTCTCTGGGAACATGACTGAGGTTTGATTCTGGACACCTGTGTCCTGGGAACATGACTGAGGTTTGATTGTTGAAACCTGTGGCCTTCGAACATGACTCAGGTTGATTCTGGAACCATGTGTCCTGGGAATATGACTGAGGTTTGATTCTGGAAACCTTTGTCCTGGGAAAATGACTGAGGTTTCAATGTGGAAACATGTGGCCTGGGATCATTACTGAGGTTTGATGGTGGAACACTCTGGCCTGGCAAAATGACTGAGGCTTGATTCTGGAGCCCTCTTTACTGGGAACATTCCTGAGGTTTGATGGCAGAAACCTGTGGACTGGCAACATGACTGAGGTTTGATTTGGAACCCTGTGCACGGGGACCATGACTGAGGCCTGATACTGGAACCCCGTGGCATGGGAACATGACATTGGTTTGATTCTGGAGCCCTGTTTACTGGGAACATGACTGAGGTTTCATGGTTGAATCGTGTGGCCTGGCAACATGATTGAGGTTTGATAGTGGAACCCTCAGGCTAGGGAACATGAGTGAGGCTTGATGGTGGAACACTGTGGCCTGGCAATATGCCTGAGGTTTGATGGTGGAAACCTGTGGCTTGGCAAGATGACTTAGGTTAGATTGTGGAACACTCTGACCTGGGAACATGACTGAGGCTTGATGGTGGAACCGTGGCCTGGCAACAGGACTGAGGTTTGATTGTGGAACCCTCTGGCCTGGGAATATGACTGAGGTTTAATTGTGGAACCCTGTGGCCTGGGAACATGACTGGGATTTGATTTCTGAAACCTGTGTCCAGGGAACATGACTGAGGTTTTATTCTGGAACCCTGTGTCCTGGGAACACGACTGAGGTTTGATTCTGGAACCATGTGGCCTGGGAATATGACTGAGGTTTGATTCTGGAAACCATTGGCCTGGGAACATGACTGATTTTAGAGTGTGGAATCCTGTGGCCTGGGAACATGACATCGGTTTGGATTCTGGTACCCTGTTGCCTGGGAACATGAAATCGGTTTGATTCTGTAAACCTGAGGTCTGGGAATATGACTGAGGTTTGATCGTGGTACCCTATGGCCTGGCAACATGACTGAGGTTTGATTCTGGATGCCTGTGGCCTGGGAACATGACTGAGGCATGATTCTGGAAACCTGTGGCCTGGGAACATGACATCTGTTTAGATTGTGGAATACTGTGCCCCGGGAACCTGACTGAGCCTTGATTCTGGAACCCTGTGGACTGGGAACATGACTGAGGTTTTATTCTGGAACCCTGTAGCCTGGGACCATAACTGAGGATTGATTCTGGAACCCTGTGGCCTGGGCACATGACAACGGTGGATTCTGGAACCCTGTGGACTAGGAACATGACTGAGGTTTTATTCTGGAACCTTGTAGCCTGGGAACATAACTGAGGATTGATTCTGGAACCCTGTGGCCTGGGAACATGATATGGGTGGATTCTGGAACCCTGAGGCCTGGGAACATGACATCTGTTTAGATTGTGGAATACTGTGCCCTGGGAACGTGACTGAGCCTTGGTTCTGGAACCCTGTGGACTGGGAACATGACTGACGTTTTATTCTGGAACCCTGTAGCCTGGGAACATAACTGAGGATTGATTCTGGAACCCTGTGGCCTGGGAACATGACTGGGATTTAATTTCTGAAACCTGTGTCCAGGGAAAATGACTGAAGTTTTATTCTGGAACCCTGTGTCCTGGGAACACGACTGAGGTTTGATTCTGGAACCATGTGGCCTGGGAATATGACTTAGGTTTGATTCTGGAAACCATTGGCCTGGGAACATGACTGATGTTAGAGTGTGGAATCCTGTGCCCTGGGAACATGACATCGGTTTGGATTCTGGTACCCTGTTGCCTGGAAACATGAAATCGGTTTGATTCTGGAAACCTTAGGCCTGGGAATATGACTGAGGTTTGATGGTGGTACCCTATGGCCTGGCAACATGACTGAGGTTTGATTCTGGATCCCTGTGGCCTGGGAACATGACATCTGTTTAGATTGTGGAATACTGTGCCCCGGGAACCTGACTGAGCCTTGGTTCTGGACCCCTGTGGACTGGGAACATGACTGAGGTTTTATTCTGGAACCCTGTGTCCTGTTAACATGACATGGGTGGATTCTGGAACCCTGAGGCCTGGGAACATGAAATCTGTTTAGATTGTGGAATACTGTGGCCTGGGAAATTGACTGAGCCTTGGTTCTGGAAACCTGTGGACTGGGAATATGACTGAGGTTTTATTCTGGAGCCGTGTAGCCTGGGAACATAACTTAGGATTCACTTTGGAACCCTGTGGCCCAGGAACATGACATGGGTGGATTCTGGAAACCTGAGGCCTTGGAACATGACATCTGTTTAGATTGTGGAATACTGTGGCCCGGGAACCTGACTGAGCCTTGGTTCTGGAACCCTGTGGACTGGGAACATGACTGAGGTTTTATTCTGGAACCCTGTAGCCTGGGAACATAACTGAGGATTCATTCTGGAAGCCTGTGGCCTGGGAACATGACATCGGTGGATTCTGGAACACTGTGGCCTGGGAACCTGCGAACGGTTTGACTCTGGAACCCTGTGGCCTGGGAACACGAAATCGGTTTGATTCCGGAAATCTGAGGCCTGGCAACATGACTGAGGTTTGATTCTGGATCTCTGTGGCCTGGGAAAATGACTGAGGCGTGATTCTGAAGACCTGTGGCCTGGAAACATGACATCTGTTTAGATTGTGGAATACTTTGGCCCGGGAACCTGACTGAGCCTTGGTTCTGGAACACTGTGCACTAGGAACATGACTGAGGTTTTATTCTGGAACCCTGTAGCCTGGGAACATAACTGAGGATTGATTCTGGAACCCTGTGGCCTGGGAACATAACATGTGTGGATTCTGGAACCCTGAGGCCTGGGAACAAGACATCTGTTTAGCTTGTGGAATACTGTGACCCGGGAACCTGACTGAGCCTTGGTTCTGGAACCCTATGTACTGGGAATATGACTGAGCTTTTATTCTGGAACCCTGTAGCCTGGGAACATAACTGAGGATTGATTCTGGAACCCTGTGGCCTGGGAACATGACAAGGGTGGATTCTGGAACCCTGAGGCCTGGGAACATGACATCTGTTTAGATTGTGGAATACTGTGCCCCGGGTACCTGACTGAGTCTTGGTTCTGGAACCCTGTGGACTGGGAACATGGCTGAGGTTTTATTCCGGAACCCTGTAGCCTGCGAACATAACTGAGGATTGATTCTGGAAACCTGTGGCCTGGCAGCATGACATCTGTGGATTCTGGAACTCTGTGGCCTGGGAACCTGCGAACGGTTTGACTCTGGTACCCTGTGGCCTGGGAACATGTCTGAGGTTTGATGGTGGAAACCTGTGGCCTGGTAACATGACTGAGGATAGACTCTGGAAGACTGTGGCCAGGGAACATGATATCGGGTTGATTCTGGAAACCTGTGTCCTGGGAACAAGACTGAGGTTTGATTCTGGAACCCTGATGCCTGGGAACTGGAGTGAGGTTTGTTTCTGGAAGCCTCTTCCCTGGGAACATGACTGCGGTTTGATTCTGGACACCTGTGTCTTGGGAACAAGACTGAGGTTTGATTCTGCAACCCTGTGGCTTGGGAACATGACTGAGGTATGTTTCTGGAAGCCTGTTCTCTGGGAACATGACTGAGGTTTGATTCTGGACACCTGTGTCCTGGGAACATGACTGAGGTTTGATTGTTGAAACCTGTGGCCTTCGAACATGACTCAGGTTGATTCTGGAACCATGTGTCCTGGGAATATGACTGAGGTTTGATTCTGGAAACCTTTGTCCTGGGAAAATGACTGAGGTTTCAATGTGGAAACATGTGGCCTGGGATCATGACTGAGGTTTGATGGTGGAACACTCTGGCCTGGCAAAATGACTGAGGCTTGATTCTGGAGCCCTGTTTACTGGGAACATTCCTGAGGTTTGATGGCAGAAACCTGTGGACTGGCAACATGACTGAGGTTTGATTTGGAACCCTGTGCACGGGGACCATGACTGAGGCCTGATACTGGAACCCCGTGGCATGGGAACATGACATTGGTTTGATTCTGGAGCCCTGTTTACTGGGAACATGACTGAGGTTTCATGGTTGAATCCTGTGGCCTGGCAACATGATTGAGGTTTGATAGTGGAACCCTCAGGCTTGGGAACATGAGTGAGGCTTGATGGTGGAACCCTGTGGCCTGTCAATATGCCTGAGGTTTGATGGTGGAACCCTGTGGCTTGGCAAGATGACTTAGGTTTGATTGTGGAACACTCTGGCCTGGGAACATGACTGAGGCTTGATGGTGGAACCGTGGCCTGGCAACAGGACTGAGGTTTGATTGTGGAACCCTCTTGCCCTGGAATATGACTGAGGTTTAATTGTGGAACCCTGTGGCCTGGGAACATGACTGGGATTTGATTTCTGAAACCTGTGTCCAGGGAACATGACTGAGGTTTTATTCTGGAACCCTGTGTCCTGGGAACACGACTGAGGTTTGATTCTGTAACCATGTGGCCTGGGAATATGACTGAGTTTTGATTCTGGAAACCATTGGCCTGGGAACATGACTGATGTTAGAATGTGGAATCCTGTGGCCTGGGAACATGACATCAGTTTGGATTCTGGTACCCTGTTGCCTGGGAACATGAAATCGGTTTGATTCTGTAAACCTGAGGTCTGGGAATATGACTGAGGTTTGATTGTGGTACCCTATGGCCTGGCAACATGACTGAGGTTTGATTCTGGATTCCTGTGGCCTGGGAACATGACTGAGGCATGATTCTGGAAACCTGTGGCCTGGGAACATGACATCTGTTTAGATTGTGGAATACTGTGCCCCGGGAACCTGACTGAGCCTTGGTTCTGGAACCCTGTGGACTGGGAACATGACTGAGGTTTTATTCTGGAACCCTGTAACCTGGGATCATAACTGAGGATTGATTCTGGAACCCTGTGGCTTGGGAACATGACTGGGATTTGATTTCTGAAACCTGTGTCCAGGGAAAATGACTGAGGTTTTATTCTGGAACCCTGTGTCCTGGGAACACGACTGAGGTTTGATTCTGGAACCATGTGGCCTGGGAATATGACTTAGGTTTGATTCTGGAAACCATTGGCCTGGGAACATGACTGATGTTAGAGTGTGGAATCCTGTGCCCTGGGAACATGACATCGGTTTGGATTCTGGTACCCTGTTTCCTGGAAACATGAAATCGGTTTGATTCTGGAAACCTTAGGCCTGGGAATATGACTGAGGTTTGATGGTGGTACCCTATGGCCTGGCAACATGACTGAGGTTTGATTCTGGATCCCTGTGGCCTGGGAACATGACATCTGTTTAGATTGTGGAATACTGTGCCCCGGGAACCTGACTGAGCCTTGGTTCTGGACCCCTGTGGACTGGGAACATGACTGAGGTTTTATTCTGGAACCCTGTGTCCTGTTAACATGACATGGGTGGATTCTGGAACCCTGAGGCCTGGGAACATGAAATCTGTTTAGATTGTGGAATACTGTGGCCTGGGAACTTGACTGAGCCTTGGTTCTGGAACCCTGTGGACTGGGAATATGACTGAGGTTTTATTCTGGAGCCGTGTAGCCTGGGAACATAACTGAGGATTCACTTTGGAACCCTGTGGCCCAGGAACATGACATGGGTGGATTCTGGAACCCTGAGGCCTTGGAACATGACATCTGTTTAGATTGTGGAATACTGTGGCCCGGGAACCTGACTGAGCCTTGGTTCTGGAACCCTGTGGACTGGGAACATGACTGAGGTTTTATTCTGGAACCCTGTAGCCTGGGAACAAAACTGAGGATTGATTCTGGAAGCCTGTGGCCTGGGAACATGACATCGGTGGATTCTGGAACACTGTGGCCTGGGAACCTGCGAACGGTTTGACTCTGGAACCCTGTGGCCTGGGAACACGAAATCGGTTTGATTCCGGAAATCTGAGGCCTGGCAACATGACTGAGGTTTGATTCTGGATCTCTGTGGCCTGGGAAAATGACTGAGGCGTGATTCTGAAGACCTGTGGCCTGGAAACATGACATCTGTTTAGATTGTGGAATACTTTGGCCCGGGAACCTGACTGAGCCTTGGTTCTGGAACACTGTGCACTAGGAACATGACTGAGGTTTTATTCTGGAACCCTGTAGCCTGGGAACATAACTGAGGATTGATTCTGGAACCCTGTGGCCTGGGAACATAACATGGGTGGATTCTGGAACCCTGAGGCCTGGGAACAAGACATCTGTTTAGATTGTGGAATACTGTGACCCGGGAA
The DNA here is from genome assembly GCF_965194825.1 of Balaenoptera physalus. Lineage (NCBI taxonomy): Eukaryota > Metazoa > Chordata > Mammalia > Artiodactyla > Balaenopteridae > Balaenoptera > Balaenoptera physalus. The sequence goes on from NW_028126467.1 coordinate 292,696, forward strand.
CCTGACTGAGCCTTGGTTCTGGAACCCTATGTACTGGGAATATGACTGAGGTTTTATTCTGGAACCCTGTAGCCTGGGAACATAACTGAGGATTGATTCTGGAACCCTGTGGCCTGGGAACATGACATGGGTGGATTCTGGAACCCTGAGGCCTGGGAACATGACATCTGTTTAGATTGTGGAATACTGTGTCCCGGGTACCTGACTGAGCCTTGGTTCTGGAACCCTGTGGACTGGGAACATTACTGAGGTTTTATTCCGGAACCCTGTAGCCTGCGAACATAACTGAGGATTGATTCTGGAACCCTGTGGCCTGGCAGCATGACATCTGTGGATTCTGGAACTCTGTGGCCTGGGAACCTGCGAACGGTTTGACTCTGGTACCCTGTGGCCTGGGAACATGTCTGAGGTTTGATGGTGGAAACCTGTGGCCTGGTAACATGACTGAGGATACACTCTGGAAGACTGTGGCCAGGGAACATGATATCGGGTTGATTCTGGAAACCTGTGTCCTGGGAACAAGTCTGAGGTTTGATTCTGGAACCCTGATGCCTGGGAACTTTACTGAGGTTTGTTTCTGGAAGCCTGTTTTCTGGGAACATGACTGCGGTTTGATTCTGGACACCTGTGTCCTGGGAACAAGACTGAGGTTTGATTCTGCAACCCTGTGGCTTGGGAACATGACTGAGGTTTGTTTCTGGAAGCCTGTTTTCTGGGAACATGACTGAGGTTTGATTCTGGACACCTGTGTCCTGGGAACATGACTGAGGTTTGATTGTTGAAACCTGTGGCCTTCGAACATGACTCAGGTTGATTCTGGAACCATGTGTCCTGGGAATATGACTGAGGTTTGATTCTGGAAACCTTTGTCCTGGGAAAATGACTGAGGTTTCAATGTGGAAACATGTGGCCTGGGATCATGACTGAGGTTTGATGGTGGAACACTCTGGCCTGGCAAAATGACTGAGGCTTGATTCTGGAGCCCTGTTTACTGGGAACATGACTGAGGTTTGATGGCAGAAACCTGTGGACTGGCAACATGACTGAGGTTTGATTTGGAACCCGTGCACGGGGACCATGACTGAGGCCTGATACTGGAACCCCGTGGCATGGGAACATGACATTGGTTTGATTCTGGAGCCCTGTTTACTGGGAACATGACTGAGGTTTCATGGTTGAATCCTGTGGCCTGGCAACATGATTGAGGTTTGATAGTGGAACCCTCAGGCTTGGGAACATGAGTGAGGCTTGATGGTGGAACCCTGTGGCCTGGCAATATGCCTGAGGTTTGATGGTGGAACCCTGTGGCTTGGCAAGATGACTTAGGTTTGATTGTGGAACACTCTGGCCTGGGAACATGACTGAGGCTTGATGGTGGAACCGTGGCCTGGCAACAGGACTGAGGTTTGATTGTGGAACCCTCTTGCCCTGGAATATGACTGAGGTTTAATTGTGGAACCCTGTGGCCTGGGAACATGACTGGGATTTGATTTCTGAAACCTGTGTCCAGGGAACATGACTGAGGTTTTATTCTGGAACCCTGTGTCCTGGGAACACGACTGAGGTTTGATTCTGTAACCATGTGGCCTGGGAATATGACTGAGGTTTGATTCTGGAAACCATTGGCCTGGGAACATGACTGATGTTAGAATGTGGAATCCTGTGGCCTGGGAACATGACATCGGTTTGGATTCTGGTACCCTGTTGCCTGGGAACATGAAATCGGTTTGATTCTGTAAACCTGAGGTCTGGGAATATGACTGAGGTTTGATTGTGGTACCCTATGGCCTGGCAACATGACTGAGGTTTGATTCTGGATGCCTGTGGCCTGGGAACATGACTGAGGCATGATTCTGGAAACCTGTGGCCTGGGAACATGACATCTGTTTAGATTGTGGAATACTGTGGCCCGGGAACCTGACTGAGCCTTGGTTCTGGAACCCTGTGGACTGGGAACATGACTGAGGTTTTATTCTGGAACCCTGTAGCCTGGGACCATAACTGAGGATTGATTCTGGAACCCTGTGGCCTGGGCACATGACAACGGTGGATTCTGGAACCCTGTGGACTAGGAACATGACTGAGGTTTTATTCTGGAACCTTGTAGCCTGGGAACATAACTGAGGATTGATTCTGGAACCTTGTGGCCTGGGAACATGACATGGGTGGATTCTGGAACCCTGAGGCCTGGTAACATGACATCTGTTTAGATTGTGGAATACTGTGCCCTGGGAACGTGACTGAGCCTTGGTTCTGGAACCCTGTGGACTGGGAACATGACTGACGTTTTATTCTGGAACCCTGTAGCCTGGGAACATAACTGAGGATTGATTCTGGAACCCTGTGGCCTGGGAACATGACTGGGATTTGATTTCTGAAACCTGTGTCCAGGGAAAATGACTGAGGTTTTATTCTGGAACCCTGTGTCCTGGGAGCACGACTGAGGTTTGATTCTGGAACCATGTGGCCTGGGAATATGACTTAGGTTTGATTCTGGAAACCATTGGCCTGGGAACATGACTGATGTTAGAGTGTGGAATCCTGTGCCCTGGGAACATGACATCGGTTTGGATTCTGGTACCCTGTTGCCTGGAAACATGAAATCGGTTTGATTCTGGAAACCTTAGGCCTGGGAATATGACTGAGGTTTGATGGTGGTACCCTATGGCCTGGCAACATGACTGAGGTTTGATTCTGGATCCCTGTGGCCTGGGAACATGACATCTGTTTAGATTGTGGAATACTGTGCCCCGGGAACCTGACTGAGCCTTGGTTCTGGACCCCTGTGGACTGGGAACATGACTGAGGTTTTATTCTGGAACCCTGTGTCCTGTTAACATGACATAGGTGGATTCTGGAACCCTGAGGCCTGGGAACATGAAATCTGTTTAGATTGTGGAATACTGTGGCCTGGGAACTTGACTGAGCCTTGGTTCTGGAAACCTGTGGACTGGGAATATGACTGAGGTTTTATTCTGGAGCCGTGTAGCCTGGGAACATAACTGAGGATTCACTTTGGAACCCTGTGGCCCAGGAACATGACATGGGTGGATTCTGGAAACCTGAGGCCTTGGAACATGACATCTGTTTAGATTGTGGAATACTGTGGCCCGGGAACCTGACTGAGCCTTGGTTCTGGAACCCTGTGGACTGGGAACATGACTGAGGTTTTATTCTGGAACCCTGTAGCCTGGGAACAAAACTGAGGATTGATTCTGGAAGCCTGTGGCCTGGGAACATGACATCGGTGGATTCTGGAACACTGTGGCCTGGGAACCTGCGAACGGTTTGACTCTGGAACCCTGTGGCCTGGGAACACGAAATCGGTTTGATTCCGGAAATCTGAGGCCTGGCAACATGACTGAGGTTTGATTCTGGATCTCTGTGGCCTGGGAAAATGACTGAGGCGTGATTCTGAAGACCTGTGGCCTGGAAACATGACATCTGTTTAGATTGTGGAATACTTTGGCCCGGGAACCTGACTGAGCCTTGGTTCTGGAACACTGTGCACTAGGAACATGACTGAGGTTTTATTCTGGAACCCTGTAGCCTGGGAACATAACTGAGGATTGAATCTGGAACCCTGTGGCCTGGGAACATAACATGGGTGGATTCTGGAACCCTGAGGCCTGGGAACAAGACATCTGTTTAGATTGTGGAATACTGTGACCCGGGAACCTGACTGAGCCTTGGTTCTGGAACCCTATGTACTGGGAATATGACTGAGGTTTTATTCTGGAACCCTGTAGCCTTGGAACATAACTGAGGATTGATTCTGGAACCCTGTGGCCTGTGAACATGACATGGGTGGATTCTGGAACCCTGAGGCCTGGGAACATGACATCTGTTTAGATTGTGGAATACTGTGCCCCGGGAACCTGACTGAGCCTTGGTTCTGGAACCCTGTGGACTGGGAACATGACATCGGTTTGGATTCTGGTACCCTGTTGCCTGGGAACATGACATCGGTTTGGATTCTGGTACCCTGTTGCCTGGGAACATGAAATCGGTTTGATTCTGTAAACCTGAGGTGTGGGAATATGACTGAGGTTTGATTGTGGTACCCTATGGCCTGGCAACATGACTGAGGTTTGATTCTGGATTCCTGTGGCCTGGGAACATGACTGAGGCATGATTCTGGAAACCTGTGGCCTGGGAACATGACATCTGTTTAGATTGTGGAATACTGTGACCCGGGAACCTGACTGAGCCTTGGTTCTGGAACCCTGTGGACTGGGAACATGACTGAGGTTTTATTCTGGAACCCTGTAGCCTGGGACCATTTCTGAGGATTGATTCTGGAACCCTGTGGCCTGGGCACATGACAACGGTGGATTCTGGAACCCTGTGGACTAGGAACATGACTGAGGTTTTATTCTGGAACCTTGTAGCCTGGGAACATAACTGAGGATTGATTCTGGAACCCTGTGGCCTGGGAACATGACATGGGTGGATTCTGGAACCCTGAGGCCTGGTAACATGACATCTGTTTAGATTGTGGAATACTGTGCCCTGGGAACGTGACTGAGCCTTGGTTCTGGAACCCTGTGGACTGGGAACATGACTGACGTTTTATTTTGGAACCCTGTAGCCTGGGAACATAACTGAGGATTGATTCTGGAACCCTGTGGCCTGGGAACATGACTGGGATTTGATTTCTGAAACCTGTGTCCAGGGAAAATGACTGAGGTTTTATTCTGGAACCCTGTGTCCTGGGAGCACGACTGAGGTTTGATTCTGGAACCATGTGGCCTGGGAATATGACTTAGGTTTGATTCTGGAAACCATTGGCCTGGGAACATGACTGATGTTAGAGTGTGGAATCCTGTGCCCTGGGAACATGACATCGGTTTGGATTCTGGTACCCTGTTGCCTGGAAACATGAAATCGGTTTGATTCTGGAAACCTTAGGCCTGGGAATATGACTGAGGTTTGATGGTGGTACCCTATGGCCTGGCAACATGACTGAGGTTTGATTCTGGATCCCTGTGGCCTGGGAACATGACATCTGTTTAGATTGTGGAATACTGTGCCCCGGGAACCTGACTGAGCCTTGGTTCTGGACCCCTGTGGACTGGGAACCTGACTGAGCCTTGGTTCTGGAACCCTGTGGCCTGGGAACATAACATGGGTGGATTCTGGAACCCTGAGGCCTGGGAACAAGACATCTGTTTAGATTGTGGAATACTGTGACCCGGGAACCTGACTGAGCCTTGGTTCTGGAACCCTATGTACTGGGAATATGACTGAGGTTTTATTCTGGAACCCTGTAGCCTTGGAACATAACTGAGGATTGATTCTGGAACCCTGTGGCCTGGGAACATGACATGGGTGGATTCTGGAACCCTGAGGCCTGGGAACATGACATCTGTTTAGATTGTGGAATACTGTGGCCCTGGAACCTGACTGAGCCTTGGTTCTGGAACCCTGTGGACTGGGAACATGACTGAGGTTTTATTCTGGAACCCTGTAGCCTGGGAACATAACTGAGGATTGATTCTGGAAGCCTGTGGCCTGGGAACATGACATCGGTGGATTCTGGAACACTGTGGCCTGGGAACATGACATCTGTTTAGATTGTGGAATACTGTGCCCCGGGTACCTGACTGAGCCTTGGTTCTGGAACCCTGTGGACTGGGAACATGGCTGAGGCTTTATTCCGGAACCCTGTAGCCTGCGAACATAACTGAGGATTGATTCTGGAACCCTGTGGCCTGGCAGCATGACATCTGTGGATTCTGGAACTCTGTGGCCTGGGAACCTGCGAACGGTTTGACTCTGGTACCCTGTGGCCTGGGAACATGTCTGAGGTTTGATGGTGGAAACCTGTGGCCTGGTAACATGACTGAGGATACACTCTGGAAGACTGTGGCCAGGGAACATGATATCGGGTTGATTCTGGAAACCTGTGTCCTGGGAACAAGTCTGAGGTTTGATTCTGGAACCCTGATGCCTGGGAACTTTACTGAGGTTTGTTTCTGGAAGCCTGTTTTCTGGGAACATGACTGCGGTTTGATTCTGGACACCTGTGTCCTGGGAACAAGACTGAGGTTTGATTCTGCAACCCTGTGGCTTGGGAACATGACTGAGGTTTGTTTCTGGAAGCCTGTTTTCTGGGAACATGACTGAGGTTTGATTCTGGACACCTGTGTCCTGGGAACATGACTGAGGTTTGATTGTTGAAACCTGTGGCCTTCGAACATGACTCAGGTTGATTCTGGAACCATGTGTCCTGGGAATATGACTGAGGTTTGATTCTGGAAACCTTTGTCCTGGGAAAATGACTGAGGTTTCAATGTGGAAACATGTGGCCTGGGATCATGACTGAGGTTTGATGGTGGAACACTCTGGCCTGGCAAAATGACTGAGGCTTGATTCTGGAGCCCTGTTTACTGGGAACATGACTGAGGTTTGATGGCAGAAACCTGTGGACTGGCAACATGACTGAGGTTTGATTTGGAACCCGTGCACGGGGACCATGACTGAGGCCTGATACTGGAACCCCGTGGCATGGGAACATGACATTGGTTTGATTCTGGAGCCCTGTTTACTGGGAACATGACTGAGGTTTCATGGTTGAATCCTGTGGCCTGGCAACATGATTGAGGTTTGATAGTGGAACCCTCAGGCTTGGGAACATGAGTGAGGCTTGATGGTGGAACCCTGTGGCCTGGCAATATGCCTGAGGTTTGATGGTGGAACCCTGTGGCTTGGCAAGATGACTTAGGTTTGATTGTGGAACACTCTGGCCTGGGAACATGACTGAGGCTTGATGGTGGAACCGTGGCCTGGCAACAGGACTGAGGTTTGATTGTGGAACCCTCTTGCCCTGGAATATGACTGAGGTTTAATTGTGGAACCCTGTGGCCTGGGAACATGACTGGGATTTGATTTCTGAAACCTGTGTCCAGGGAACATGACTGAGGTTTTATTCTGGAACCCTGTGTCCTGGGAACACGACTGAGGTTTGATTCTGTAACCATGTGGCCTGGGAATATGACTGAGGTTTGATTCTGGAAACCATTGGCCTGGGAACATGACTGATGTTAGAATGTGGAATCCTGTGGCCTGGGAACATGACATCGGTTTGGATTCTGGTACCCTGTTGCCTGGGAACATGAAATCGGTTTGATTCTGTAAACCTGAGGTCTGGGAATATGACTGAGGTTTGATTGTGGTACCCTATGGCCTGGCAACATGACTGAGGTTTGATTCTGGATGCCTGTGGCCTGGGAACATGACTGAGGCATGATTCTGGAAACCTGTGGCCTGGGAACATGACATCTGTTTAGATTGTGGAATACTGTGGCCCGGGAACCTGACTGAGCCTTGGTTCTGGAACCCTGTGGACTGGGAACATGACTGAGGTTTTATTCTGGAACCCTGTAGCCTGGGACCATAACTGAGGATTGATTCTGGAACCCTGTGGCCTGGGCACATGACAACGGTGGATTCTGGAACCCTGTGGACTAGGAACATGACTGAGGTTTTATTCTGGAACCTTGTAGCCTGGGAACATAACTGAGGATTGATTCTGGAACCTTGTGGCCTGGTAACATGACATCTGTTTAGATTGTGGAATACTGTGCCCTGGGAACGTGACTGAGCCTTGGTTCTGGAACCCTGTGGACTGGGAACATGACTGACGTTTTATTCTGGAACCCTGTAGCCTGGGAACATAACTGAGGATTGATTCTGGAACCCTGTGGCCTGGGAACATGACTGGGATTTGATTTCTGAAACCTGTGTCCAGGGAAAATGACTGAGGTTTTATTCTGGAACCCTGTGTCCTGGGAGCACGACTGAGGTTTGATTCTGGAACCATGTGGCCTGGGAATATGACTTAGGTTTGATTCTGGAAACCATTGGCCTGGGAACATGACTGATGTTAGAGTGTGCAATCCTGTGCCCTGGGAACATGACATCGGTTTGGATTCTGGTACCCTGTTGCCTGGAAACATGAAATCGGTTTGATTCTGGAAACCTTAGGCCTGGGAATATGACTGAGGTTTGATGGTGGTACCCTATGGCCTGGCAACATGACTGAGGTTTGATTCTGGATCCCTGTGGCCTGGGAACATGACATCTGTTTAGATTGTGGAATACTGTGCCCCGGGAACCTGACTGAGCCTTGGTTCTGGACCCCTGTGGACTGGGAACATGACTGAGGTTTTATTCTGGAAACCTGTGTCCTGTTAACATGACATAGGTGGATTCTGGAACCCTGAGGCCTGGGAACATGAAATCTGTTTAGATTGTGGAATACTGTGGCCTGGGAACTTGACTGAGCCTTGGTTCTGGAAACCTGTGGACTGGGAATATGACTGAGGTTTTATTCTGGAGCCGTGTAGCCTGGGAACATAACTGAGGATTCACTTTGGAACCCTGTGGCCCAGGAACATGACATGGGTGGATTCTGGAAACCTGAGGCCTTGGAACATGACATCTGTTTAGATTGTGGAATACTGTGGCCCGGGAACCTGACTGAGCCTTGGTTCTGGAACCCTGTGGACTGGGAACATGACTGAGGTTTTATTCTGGAACCCTGTAGCCTGGGAACAAAACTGAGGATTGATTCTGGAAGCCTGTGGCCTGGGAACATGACATCGGTGGATTCTGGAACACTGTGGCCTGGGAACCTGCGAACGGTTTGACTCTGGAACCCTGTGGCCTGGGAACACGAAATCGGTTTGATTCCGGAAATCTGAGGCCTGGCAACATGACTGAGGTTTGATTCTGGATCTCTGTGGCCTGGGAAAATGACTGAGGCGTGATTCTGAAGACCTGTGGCCTGGAAACATGACATCTGTTTAGATTGTGGAATACTTTGGCCCGGGAACCTGACTGAGCCTTGGTTCTGGAACACTGTGCACTAGGAACATGACTGAGGTTTTATTCTGGAACCCTGTAGCCTGGGAACATAACTGAGGATTGAATCTGGAACCCTGTGGCCTGGGAACATAACATGGGTGGATTCTGGAACCCTGAGGCCTGGGAACAAGACATCTGTTTAGATTGTGGAATACTGTGACCCGGGAACCTGACTGAGCCTTGGTTCTGGAACCCTATGTACTGGGAATATGACTGAGGTTTTATTCTGGAACCCTGTAGCCTGGGAACATAACTGAGGATTGATTCTGGAACCCTGTGGCCTGGGAACATGACATGGGTGGATTCTGGAACCCTGAGGCCTGGGAACATGACATCTGTTTAGATTGTGGAATACTGTGCCCCGGGTACCTGACTGAGCCTTGATTCTGGAACCCTGTGGACTGGGAACATGACTGAGGTTTTATTCCGGAACCCTGTAGCCTGCGAATATAACTGAGGATTGATTCTGGAACCCTGTGGCCTGGCCGCATGACATCGGTGGATTCTGGAACTCTGTGGCCTGGGAACCTGCGAACGGTTTGACTCTGGTACCCTGTGGCCTGGGAACATATCTGAGGTTTGATGGTGGAAACCTGTGGCCTGGCAACATGACTGAGGATTGATTCTGGAAGACTGTGGCCAGGGAACATGATATCTGGTTGATTCTGGAAACCTGTGTCCTGGGAACAAGACTGAAGTTTGATTCTGGAACCCTGTGGCCTGGGAACATGACTGAGGTTTGTTTCTGGAAGCCTGTTCCCTGGGAACATGACTGCGGTTTGATTCTGGACACCTGTGTCCTGGGAACAAGACTGAGGTTTGATTCTGCAACCCTGTGGCTTGGGAACATGACTGAGGTTTGTTTCTGGAAGCCTGTTCTCTGGGAACATGACTGAGGTTTGATTCTGGACACCTGTGTCATGGGAACATGACTGAGGTTTGATTGTTGAAACCTGTGGCCTTCGAACACGACTCAGGTTGATTCTGGAACCATGTGTCCTGGGAATATGACTGAGGTTTGATTCTGGAAACCTTTGTCCTGGGAAAATGACTGAGGTTTCATTGTGGAAACATGTGGCCTGGGATCATGACTGAGGTTTGATGGTGGAACACTCTGGCCTGGCAAAATGACTGAGGCTTGATTCTGGAGCCCTGTTTACTGGGAACATGACTGAGGTTTGATGGCAGAAACCTGTGGACTGGCAACATGACTGAGGTTTGATTTGGAACCCTGTGCACGGGGACCATGACTGAGGCCTGATACTGGAACCCCGTGGCATGGGAAGATGACATTGGTTTGATTCTGGAGCCCTGTTTACTGGGAACATGACTGAGGTTTGATGGCAGAAACCTGTGGACTGGCAACATGACTGAGGTTTGATTTGGAACCCTGTGCACGGGGACCATGACTGAGGCCTGATACTGGAACCCCGTGGCATGGGAACATGACATTGGTTTGATTCTGGAGCCCTGTTTACTGGGAACATGACTGAGGTTTCATGGTTGAATCCTGTGGCCTGGCAACATGATTGAGGTTTGATAGTGGAACCCTGTGGCCTGGCAATATGCCTGAGGTTTGATGGTGGAACCCTGTGGCTTGGCAAGATGACTTAGGTTTGATTGTGGAACACTCTGGCCTGGGAACATGACTGAGGCTTGATGGTGGAACCGTGGCCTGGCAACAGGACTGAGGTTTGATTGTGGAACCCTCTTGCCCTGGAATATGACTGAGGTTTAATTGTGGAACCCTGTGGCCTGGGAACATGACTGGGATTTGATTTCTGAAACCTGTGTCCAGGGAACATGACTGAGGTTTTATTCTGGAACCCTGTGTCCTGGGAACACGACTGAGGTTTGATTCTGTAACCATGTGGCCTGGGAATATGACTGAGGTTTGATTCTGGAAACCATTGGCCTGGGAACATGACTGATGTTAGAATGTGGAATCCTGTGGCCTGGGAACATGACATCGGTTTGGATTCTGGTACCCTGTTGCCTGGGAACATGAAATCGGTTTGATTCTGTAAACCTGAGGTCTGGGAATATGACTGAGGTTTGATTGTCGTACCCTATGCCCTGGCAACATGACTGAGGTTTGATTCTGGATTCCTGTGGCCTGGGAACATGACTGAGGCATGATTCTGGAAACCTGTGGCCTGGGAACATGACATCTGTTTAGATTGTGGAATACTGTGCCCCGGGAACCTGACTGAGCCTTGGTTCTGGAACCCTGTGGACTGGGAACATGACATCGGTTTGGATTCTGGTACCCTGTTGCCTGGGAACATGACATCGGTTTGGATTCTGGTACCCTGTTGCCTGGGAACATGAAATCGGTTTGATTCTGTAAACCTGAGGTGTGGGAATATGACTGAGGTTTGATTGTGGTACCCTATGGCCTGGCAACATGACTGAGGTTTGATTCTGGATTCCTGTGGCCTGGGAACATGACTGAGGCATGATTCTGGAAACCTGTGGCCTGGGAACATGACATCTGTTTAGATTGTGGAATACTGTGCCCCGGGAACCTGACTGAGCCTTGGTTCTGGAACCCTGTGGACTGGGAACATGACTGAGGTTTTATTCTGGAACCCTGTAGCCTGGGACCATAACTGAGGATTGATTCTGGAACCCTGTGGCCTGGGCACATGACAACGGTGGATTTTGGAACCCTGTGGACTAGGAACATGACTGAGGTTTTATTCTGGAACCTTGTAGCCTGGGAACATAACTGAGGATTGATTCTGGAACCCTGTGGCCTGGGAACATGACATGGGTGGATTCTGGAACCCTGAGGCCTGGTAACATGACATCTGTTTAGATTGTGGAATACTGTGCCCTGGGAACGTGACTGAGCCTTGGTTCTGGAACCCTGTGTACTGGGAACATGACTGAGGTTTTATTCGGGAACCCTGTAGCCTACGAACATAACTGAGGATTGATTCTGGAACCCTGTGGCCTGGCCGCATGACATCTGTGGATTCTGGAACTCTGTGGACTAGGAACATGACTGAGGTTTTATTCTGGAACCTTGTAGCCTGGGAACATAACTGAGGATTGATTCTGGAACCCTGTGGCCTGGGAACATGATATGGGTGGATTCTGGAACCCTGAGGCCTGGGAACATGACATCTGTTTAGATTGTGGAATACTGTGCCCTGGGAACGTGACTGAGCCTTGGTTCTGGAACCCTGTGGACTGGGAACATGACTGACGTTTTATTCTGGAACCCTGTAGCCTGGGAACATAACTGAGGATTGATTCTGGAACCCTGTGGCCTGGGAACATGACTGGGATTTAATTTCTGAAACCTGTGTCCAGGGAAAATGACTGAGGTTTTATTCTGGAACCCTGTGTCCTGGGAACACGACTGAGGTTTGATTCTGGAACCATGTGGCCTGGGAATATGACTTAGGTTTGATTCTGGAAACCATTGGCCTGGGAACATGACTGATGTTAGAGTGTGGAATCCTGTGCCCTGGGAACATGACATCGGTTTGGATTCTGGTACCCTGTTGCCTGGAAACATGAAATCGGTTTGATTCTGGAAACCTTAGGCCTGGGAATATGACTGAGGTTTGATGGTGGTACCCTATGGCCTGGCAACATGACTGAGGTTTGATTCTGGATCCCTGTGGCCTGGGAACATGGCATCTGTTTAGATTGTGGAATACTGTGCCCCGGGAACCTGACTGAGCCTTGGTTCTGGACCCCTGTGGACTGGGAACATGACTGAGGTTTTATTCTGGAACCCTGTGTCCTGTTAACATGACATGGGTGGATTCTGGAACCCTGAGGCCTGGGAACATGAAATCTGTTTAGATTGTGGAATACTGTGGCCTGGGAACTTGACTGAGCCTTGGTTCTGGAAACCTGTGGACTGGGAATATGACTGAGGTTTTATTCTGGAGCCGTGTAGCCTGGGAACATAACTTAGGATTCACTTTGGAACCCTGTGGCCCAGGAACATGACATGGGTGGATTCTGGAACCCTGAGGCCTTGGAACATGACATCTGTTTAGATTGTGGAATACTGTGGCCCGGGAACCTGACTGAGCCTTGGTTCTGGAACCCTGTGGACTGGGAACATGACTGAGGTTTTATTCTGGAACCCTGTAGCCTGGGAACATAACTGAGGATTCATTCTGGAAGCCTGTGGCCTGGGAACATGACATCGGTGGATTCTTGAATACTGTGGCCTGGGAACCTGCGAACGGTTTGACTCTGGAACCCTGTGGCCTGGGAACACGAAATCGGTTTGATTCCGGAAATCTGAGGCCTGGCAACATGACTGAGGTTTGATTCTGGATCTCTGTGGCCTGGGAAAATGACTGAGGCGTGATTCTGAAGACCTGTGGCCTGGAAACATGACATCTGTTTAGATTGTGGAATACTTTGGCCCGGGAACCTGACTGAGCCTTGGTTCTGGAACACTGTGCACTAGGAACATGACTGAGGTTTTATTCTGGAACCCTGTAGCCTGGGAACATAACTGAGGATTGATTCTGGAACCCTGTGGCCTGGGAACATAACATGGGTGGATTCTGGAACCCTGAGGCCTGGGAACAAGACATCTGTTTAGCTTGTGGAATACTGTGACCCGGGAACCTGACTGAGCCTTGGTTCTGGAACCCTATGTACTGGGAATATGACTGAGCTTTTATTCTGGAACCCTGTAGCCTGGGAACATAACTGAGGATTGATTCTGGAACCCTGTGGCCTGGGAACATGACAAGGGTGGATTCTGGAACCCTGAGGCCTGGGAACATGACATCTGTTTAGATTGTGGAATACTGTGCCCCGGGTACCTGACTGAGTCTTGGTTCTGGAACCCTGTTGACTGGGAATATGACTGAGGTTTTATTCTGGAACCCTGTAGCCTGGGACCATAACTGAGGATTGATTCTGGAACCCTGTGGCCTGGGAACATGACATGGGTGGATTCTGGAACCCTGAGGCCTGGGAACAAGACATCTGTTTAGATTGTGGAATACTGTGCCCCGGGTACCTGACTGAGCCTTGGTTCTGGAACCCTGTGGACTGGGAACATGGCTGAGGTTTTATTCCGGAACCCTGTAGCCTGCAAACATAACTGAGGATTGATTCTGGAACCCTGTGGCCTGGCAGCATGACATCTGTGGATTCTGGAACTCTGTGTCCTGGGAACCTGCGAACGGTTTGACTCTGGTACCCTGTGGCCTGGGAACATGTCTGAGGTTTGATGGTGGAAACCTGTGGCCTGGTAACATGACTGAGGATAGACTCTGGAAGACTGTGGCCAGGGAACATGATCTCGGGTTGATTCTGGAAACCTGTGTCCTGGGAACAAGTCTGAGGTTTGATTCTGGAACCCTGATGCCTGGGAACTTTACTGAGGTTTGTTTCTGGAAGCCTGTTCCCTGGGAACATGACTGCGGTTTGATTCTGGACACCTGTGTCCTGGGAACAAGACTGAGGTTTGATTCTGCAACCCTGTGGCTTGGGAACATGACTGAGGTTTGTTTCTGGAAGCCTGTTTTCTGGGAACATGACTGAGGTTTGATTCTGGACACCTGTGTCCTGGGAACATGACTGAGGTTTGATTGTTGAAACCTGTGGCCTTCGAACATGACTCAGGTTGATTCTGGAACCATGTGTCCTGGGAATATGACTGAGGTTTGATTCTGGAAACCTTTGTCCTGGGAAAATGACTGAGGTTTCAATGTGGAAACATGTGGCCTGGGATCATTACTGAGGTTTGATGGTGGAACACTCTGGCCTGGCAAAATGACTGAGGCTTGATTCTGGAGCCCTCTTTACTGGGAACATTCCTGAGGTTTGATGGCAGAAACCTGTGGACTGGCAACATGACTGAGGTTTGATTTGGAACCCTGTGCACGGGGACCATGACTGAGGCCTGATACTGGAACCCCGTGGCATGGGAACATGACATTGGTTTGATTCTGGAGCCCTGTTTACTGGGAACATGACTGAGGTTTCATGGTTGAATCGTGTGGCCTGGCAACATGATTGAGGTTTGATAGTGGAACCCTCAGGCTAGGGAACATGAGTGAGGCTTGATGGTGGAACACTGTGGCCTGGCAATATGCCTGAGGTTTGATGGTGGAAACCTGTGGCTTGGCAAGATGACTTAGGTTAGATTGTGGAACACTCTGACCTGGGAACATGACTGAGGCTTGATGGTGGAACCGTGGCCTGGCAACAGGACTGAGGTTTGATTGTGGAACCCTCTGGCCTGGGAATATGACTGAGGTTTAATTGTGGAACCCTGTGGCCTGGGAACATGACTGGGATTTGATTTCTGAAACCTGTGTCCAGGGAACATGACTGAGGTTTTATTCTGGAACCCTGTGTCCTGGGAACACGACTGAGGTTTGATTCTGGAACCATGTGGCCTGGGAATATGACTGAGGTTTGATTCTGGAAACCATTGGCCTGGGAACATGACTGATGTTAGAGTGTGGAATCCTGTGGCCTGGGAACATGACATCGGTTTGGATTCTGGTACCCTGTTGCCTGGGAACATGAAATCGGTTTGATTCTGTAAACCTGAGGTCTGGGAATATGACTGAGGTTTGATTGTGGTACCCTATGGCCTGGCAACATGACTGAGGTTTGATTCTGGATGCCTGTGGCCTGGGAACATGACTGAGGCATGATTCTGGAAACCTGTGGCCTGGGAACATGACATCTGTTTAGATTGTGGAATACTGTGCCCCGGGAACCTGACTGAGCCTTGATTCTGGAACCCTGTGGACTGGGAACATGACTGAGGTTTTATTCTGGAACCCTGTAGCCTGGGACCATAACTGAGGATTGATTCTGGAACCCTGTGGCCTGGGCACATGACAACGGTGGATTCTGGAACCCTGTGGACTAGGAACATGACTGAGGTTTTATTCTGGAACCTTGTAGCCTGGGAACATAACTGAGGATTGATTCTGGAACCCTGTGGCCTGGGAACATGATATGGGTGGATTCTGGAACCCTGAGGCCTGGGAACATGACATCTGTTTAGATTGTGGAATACTGTGCCCTGGGAACGTGACTGAGCCTTGGTTCTGGAACCCTGTGGACTGGGAACATGACTGACGTTTTATTCTGGAACCCTGTAGCCTGGGAACATAACTGAGGATTGATTCTGGAACCCTGTGGCCTGGGAACATGACTGGGATTTAATTTCTGAAACCTGTGTCCAGGGAAAATGACTGAAGTTTTATTCTGGAACCCTGTGTCCTGGGAACACGACTGAGGTTTGATTCTGGAACCATGTGGCCTGGGAATATGACTTAGGTTTGATTCTGGAAACCATTGGCCTGGGAACATGACTGATGTTAGAGTGTGGAATCCTGTGCCCTGGGAACATGACATCGGTTTGGATTCTGGTACCCTGTTGCCTGGAAACATGAAATCGGTTTGATTCTGGAAACCTTAGGCCTGGGAATATGACTGAGGTTTGATGGTGGTACCCTATGGCCTGGCAACATGACTGAGGTTTGATTCTGGATCCCTGTGGCCTGGGAACATGACATCTGTTTAGATTGTGGAATACTGTGCCCCGGGAACCTGACTGAGCCTTGGTTCTGGACCCCTGTGGACTGGGAACATGACTGAGGTTTTATTCTGGAACCCTGTGTCCTGTTAACATGACATGGGTGGATTCTGGAACCCTGAGGCCTGGGAACATGAAATCTGTTTAGATTGTGGAATACTGTGGCCTGGGAAATTGACTGAGCCTTGGTTCTGGAAACCTGTGGACTGGGAATATGACTGAGGTTTTATTCTGGAGCCGTGTAGCCTGGGAACATAACTTAGGATTCACTTTGGAACCCTGTGGCCCAGGAACATGACATGGGTGGATTCTGGAAACCTGAGGCCTTGGAACATGACATCTGTTTAGATTGTGGAATACTGTGGCCCGGGAACCTGACTGAGCCTTGGTTCTGGAACCCTGTGGACTGGGAACATGACTGAGGTTTTATTCTGGAACCCTGTAGCCTGGGAACATAACTGAGGATTCATTCTGGAAGCCTGTGGCCTGGGAACATGACATCGGTGGATTCTGGAACACTGTGGCCTGGGAACCTGCGAACGGTTTGACTCTGGAACCCTGTGGCCTGGGAACACGAAATCGGTTTGATTCCGGAAATCTGAGGCCTGGCAACATGACTGAGGTTTGATTCTGGATCTCTGTGGCCTGGGAAAATGACTGAGGCGTGATTCTGAAGACCTGTGGCCTGGAAACATGACATCTGTTTAGATTGTGGAATACTTTGGCCCGGGAACCTGACTGAGCCTTGGTTCTGGAACACTGTGCACTAGGAACATGACTGAGGTTTTATTCTGGAACCCTGTAGCCTGGGAACATAACTGAGGATTGATTCTGGAACCCTGTGGCCTGGGAACATAACATGTGTGGATTCTGGAACCCTGAGGCCTGGGAACAAGACATCTGTTTAGCTTGTGGAATACTGTGACCCGGGAACCTGACTGAGCCTTGGTTCTGGAACCCTATGTACTGGGAATATGACTGAGCTTTTATTCTGGAACCCTGTAGCCTGGGAACATAACTGAGGATTGATTCTGGAACCCTGTGGCCTGGGAACATGACAAGGGTGGATTCTGGAACCCTGAGGCCTGGGAACATGACATCTGTTTAGATTGTGGAATACTGTGCCCCGGGTACCTGACTGAGTCTTGGTTCTGGAACCCTGTGGACTGGGAACATGGCTGAGGTTTTATTCCGGAACCCTGTAGCCTGCGAACATAACTGAGGATTGATTCTGGAAACCTGTGGCCTGGCAGCATGACATCTGTGGATTCTGGAACTCTGTGGCCTGGGAACCTGCGAACGGTTTGACTCTGGTACCCTGTGGCCTGGGAACATGTCTGAGGTTTGATGGTGGAAACCTGTGGCCTGGTAACATGACTGAGGATAGACTCTGGAAGACTGTGGCCAGGGAACATGATATCGGGTTGATTCTGGAAACCTGTGTCCTGGGAACAAGACTGAGGTTTGATTCTGGAACCCTGATGCCTGGGAACTGGAGTGAGGTTTGTTTCTGGAAGCCTCTTCCCTGGGAACATGACTGCGGTTTGATTCTGGACACCTGTGTCTTGGGAACAAGACTGAGGTTTGATTCTGCAACCCTGTGGCTTGGGAACATGACTGAGGTATGTTTCTGGAAGCCTGTTCTCTGGGAACATGACTGAGGTTTGATTCTGGACACCTGTGTCCTGGGAACATGACTGAGGTTTGATTGTTGAAACCTGTGGCCTTCGAACATGACTCAGGTTGATTCTGGAACCATGTGTCCTGGGAATATGACTGAGGTTTGATTCTGGAAACCTTTGTCCTGGGAAAATGACTGAGGTTTCAATGTGGAAACATGTGGCCTGGGATCATGACTGAGGTTTGATGGTGGAACACTCTGGCCTGGCAAAATGACTGAGGCTTGATTCTGGAGCCCTGTTTACTGGGAACATTCCTGAGGTTTGATGGCAGAAACCTGTGGACGGGCAACATGACTGAGGTTTGATTTGGAACCCTGTGCACGGGGACCATGACTGAGGCCTGATACTGGAACCCCGTGGCATGGGAACATGACATTGGTTTGATTCTGGAGCCCTGTTTACTGGGAACATGACTGAGGTTTCATGGTTGAATCCTGTGGCCTGGCAACATGATTGAGGTTTGATAGTGGAACCCTCAGGCTTGGGAACATGAGTGAGGCTTGATGGTGGAACCCTGTGGCCTGTCAATATGCCTGAGGTTTGATGGTGGAACCCTGTGGCTTGGCAAGATGACTTAGGTTTGATTGTGGAACACTCTGGCCTGGGAACATGACTGAGGCTTGATGGTGGAACCGTGGCCTTGCAACAGGACTGAGGTTTGATTGTGGAACCCTCTTGCCCTGGAATATGACTGAGGTTTAATTGTGGAACCCTGTGGCCTGGGAACATGACTGGGATTTGATTTCTGAAACCTGTGTCCAGGGAACATGACTGAGGTTTTATTCTGGAACCCTGTGTCCTGGGAACACGACTGAGGTTTGATTCTGTAACCATGTGGCCTGGGAATATGACTGAGTTTTGATTCTGGAAACCATTGGCCTGGGAACATGACTGATGTTAGAATGTGGAATCCTGTGGCCTGGGAACATGACATCAGTTTGGATTCTGGTACCCTGTTGCCTGGGAACATGAAATCGGTTTGATTCTGTAAACCTGAGGTCTGGGAATATGACTGAGGTTTGATTGTGGTACCCTATGGCCTGGCAACATGACTGAGGTTTGATTCTGGATTCCTGTGGCCTGGGAACATGACTGAGGCATGATTCTGGAAACCTGTGGCCTGGGAACATGACATCTGTTTAGATTGTGGAATACTGTGCCCCGGGAACCTGACTGAGCCTTGGTTCTGGAACCCTGTGGACTGGGAACATGACTGAGGTTTTATTCTGGAACCCTGTAACCTGGGATCATAACTGAGGATTGATTCTGGAACCCTGTGGCTTGGGAACATGACTGGGATTTGATTTCTGAAACCTGTGTCCAGGGAAAATGACTGAGGTTTTATTCTGGAACCCTGTGTCCTGGGAGCACGACTGAGGTTTGATTCTGGAACCATGTGGCCTGGGAATATGACTTAGGTTTGATTCTGGAAACCATTGGCCTGGGAACATGACTGATGTTAGAGTGTGGAATCCTGTGCCCTGGGAACATGACATCGGTTTGGATTCTGGTACCCTGTTGCCTGGAAACATGAAATCGGTTTGATTCTGGAAACCTTAGGCCTGGGAATATGACTGAGGTTTGATGGTGGTACCCTATGGCCTGGCAACATGACTGAGGTTTGATTCTGGATCCCTGTGGCCTGGGAACATGACATCTGTTTAGATTGTGGAATACTGTGCCCCGGGAACCTGACTGAGCCTTGGTTCTGGACCCCTGTGGACTGGGAACATGACTGAGGTTTTATTCTGGAACCCTGTGTCCTGTTAACATGACATAGGTGGATTCTGGAACCCTGAGGCCTGGGAACATGAAATCTGTTTAGATTGTGGAATACTGTGGCCTGGGAACTTGACTGAGCCTTGGTTCTGGAAACCTGTGGACTGGGAATATGACTGAGGTTTTATTCTGGAGCCGTGTAGCCTGGGAACATAACTGAGGATTCACTTTGGAACCCTGTGGCCCAGGAACATGACATGGGTGGATTCTGGAAACCTGAGGCCTTGGAACATGACATCTGTTTAGATTGTGGAATACTGTGGCCCGGGAACCTGACTGAGCCTTGGTTCTGGAACCCTGTGGACTGGGAACATGACTGAGGTTTTATTCTGGAACCCTGTAGCCTGGGAACAAAACTGAGGATTGATTCTGGAAGCCTGTGGCCTGGGAACATGACATCGGTGGATTCTGGAACACTGTGGCCTGGGAACCTGCGAACGGTTTGACTCTGGAACCCTGTGGCCTGGGAACACGAAATCGGTTTGATTCCGGAAATCTGAGGCCTGGCAACATGACTGAGGTTTGATTCTGGATCTCTGTGGCCTGGGAAAATGACTGAGGCGTGATTCTGAAGACCTGTGGCCTGGAAACATGACATCTGTTTAGATTGTGGAATACTTTGGCCCGGGAACCTGACTGAGCCTTGGTTCTGGAACACTGTGCACTAGGAACATGACTGAGGTTTTATTCTGGAACCCTGTAGCCTGGGAACATAACTGAGGATTGAATCTGGAACCCTGTGGCCTGGGAACATAACATGGGTGGATTCTGGAACCCTGAGGCCTGGGAACAAGACATCTGTTTAGATTGTGGAATACTGTGACCCGGGAACCTGACTGAGCCTTGGTTCTGGAACCCTATGTACTGGGAATATGACTGAGGTTTTATTCTGGAACCCTGTAGCCTTGGAACATAACTGAGGATTGATTCTGGAACCCTGTGGCCTGTGAACATGACATGGGTGGATTCTGGAACCCTGAGGCCTGGGAACATGACATCTGTTTAGATTGTGGAATACTGTGCCCCGGGAACCTGACTGAGCCTTGGTTCTGGAACCCTGTGGACTGGGAACATGACATCGGTTTGGATTCTGGTACCCTGTTGCCTGGGAACATGACATCGGTTTGGATTCTGGTACCCTGTTGCCTGGGAACATGAAATCGGTTTGATTCTGTAAACCTGAGGTGTGGGAATATGACTGAGGTTTGATTGTGGTACCCTATGGCCTGGCAACATGACTGAGGTTTGATTCTGGATTCCTGTGGCCTGGGAACATGACTGAGGCATGATTCTGGAAACCTGTGGCCTGGGAACATGACATCTGTTTAGATTGTGGAATACTGTGACCCGGGAACCTGACTGAGCCTTGGTTCTGGAACCCTGTGGACTGGGAACATGACTGAGGTTTTATTCTGGAACCCTGTAGCCTGGGACCATTTCTGAGGATTGATTCTGGAACCCTGTGGCCTGGGCACATGACAACGGTGGATTCTGGAACCCTGTGGACTAGGAACATGACTGAGGTTTTATTCTGGAACCTTGTAGCCTGGGAACATAACTGAGGATTGATTCTGGAACCCTGTGGCCTGGGAACATGACATGGGTGGATTCTGGAACCCTGAGGCCTGGTAACATGACATCTGTTTAGATTGTGGAATACTGTGCCCTGGGAACGTGACTGAGCCTTGGTTCTGGAACCCTGTGGACTGGGAACATGACTGACGTTTTATTTTGGAACCCTGTAGCCTGGGAACATAACTGAGGATTGATTCTGGAACCCTGTGGCCTGGGAACATGACTGGGATTTGATTTCTGAAACCTGTGTCCAGGGAAAATGACTGAGGTTTTATTCTGGAACCCTGTGTCCTGGGAGCACGACTGAGGTTTGATTCTGGAACCATGTGGCCTGGGAATATGACTTAGGTTTGATTCTGGAAACCATTGGCCTGGGAACATGACTGATGTTAGAGTGTGGAATCCTGTGCCCTGGGAACATGACATCTGTTTGGATTCTGGTACCCTGTTGCCTGGAAACATGAAATCGGTTTGATTCTGGAAACCTTAGGCCTGGGAATATGACTGAGGTTTGATGGTGGTACCCTATGGCCTGGCAACATGACTGAGGTTTGATTCTGGATCCCTGTGGCCTGGGAACATGACATCTGTTTAGATTGTGGAATACTGTGCCCCGGGAACCTGACTGAGCCTTGGTTCTGGACCCCTGTGGACTGGGAACATGACTGAGGTTTTATTCTGGAACACTGTGTCCTGTTAACATGACATAGGTGGATTCTGGAACCCTGAGGCCTGGGAACATGAAATCTGTTTAGATTGTGGAATACTGTTGCCTGGGAACTTGACTGAGCCTTGGTTCTGGAAACCTGTGGACTGGGAATATGACTGAGGTTTTATTCTGGAGCCGTGTAGCCTGGGAACATAACTGAGGATTCACTTTGGAACCCTGTGGCCCAGGAACATGACATGGGTGGATTCTGGAAACCTGAGGCCTTGGAACATGACATCGGTGGATTGTGGAACACTGTGGCCTGGGAACCTGCGAACCTTTTGACTCTGGAACCCTGTGGCCTGGGAACACGAAATCGGTTTCATTCCGGAAATCTGAGGCCTGGCAACATGACTGAGGTTTGATTCTGGATCTCTGTGGCCTGGGAAAATGACTGAGGCGTGATTCTGAAGACCTGTGGCCTGGAAACATGACATCTGTTTAGATTGTGGAATACTTTGGCCCGGGAACCTGACTGAGCTTTGGTTCTGGAACACTGTGCACTAGGAACATGACTGAGGTTTTATTCTGGAACCCTGTAGCCTGGGAACATAACTGAGGATTGATTCTGGAACCCTGTGGCCTGGGAACATGACATGGGTGGATTCTGGAACCCTGAGGCCTGGGAACATGACATCTGTTTAGATTGTGGAATACTGTGTCCCGGGTACCTGACTGAGCCTTGGTTCTGGAACCCTGTGGACTGGGAACATTACTGAGGTTTTATTCCGGAACCCTGTAGCCTGCGAACATAACTGAGGATTGATTCTGGAACCCTGTGGCCTGGCAGCATGACATCTGTGGATTCTGGAACTCTGTGGCCTGGGAACCTGCGAACGGTTTGACTCTGGTACCCTGTGGCCTGGGAACATGTCTGAGGTTTGATGGTGGAAACCTGTGGCCTGGTAACATGACTGAGGATACACTCTGGAAGACTTTGGCCAGGGAACATGATATCGGGTTGATTCTGGAAACCTGTGTCCTGGGAACAAGTCTGAGGTTTGATTCTGGAACCCTGATGCCTGGGAACTTTACTGAGGTTTGTTTCTGGAAGCCTGTTTTCTGGGAACATGACTGCGGTTTGATTCTGGACACCTGTGTCCTGGGAACAAGACTGAGGTTTGATTCTGCAACCCTGTGGCTTGGGAACATGACTGAGGTTTGTTTCTGGAAGCCTGTTTTCTGGGAACATGACTGAGGTTTGATTCTGGACACCTGTGTCCTGGGAACATGACTGAGGTTTGATTGTTGAAACCTGTGGCCTTCGAACATGACTCAGGTTGATTCTGGAACCATGTGTCCTGGGAATATGACTGAGGTTTGATTCTGGAAACCTTTGTCCTGGGAAAATGACTGAGGTTTCAATGTGGAAACATGTGGCCTGGGATCATGACTGAGGTTTGATGGTGGAACACTCTGGCCTGGCAAAATGACTGAGGCTTGATTCTGGAGCCCTGTTTACTGGGAACATGACTGAGGTTTGATGGCAGAAACCTGTGGACTGGCAACATGACTGAGGTTTGATTTGGAACCCGTGCACGGGGACCATGACTGAGGCCTGATACTGGAACCCCGTGGCATGGGAACATGACATTGGTTTGATTCTGGAGCCCTGTTTACTGGGAACATGACTGAGGTTTCATGGTTGAATCCTGTGGCCTGGCAACATGATTGAGGTTTGATAGTGGAACCCTCAGGCTTGGGAACATGAGTGAGGCTTGATGGTGGAACCCTGTGGCCTGGCAATATGCCTGAGGTTTGATGGTGGAACCCTGTGGCTTGGCAAGATGACTTAGGTTTGATTGTGGAACACTCTGGCCTGGGAACATGACTGAGGCTTGATGGTGGAACCGTGGCCTGGCAACAGGACTGAGGTTTGATTGTGGAACCCTCTTGCCCTGGAATATGACTGAGGTTTAATTGTGGAACCCTGTGGCCTGGGAACATGACTGGGATTTGATTTCTGAAACCTGTGTCCAGGGAACATGACTGAGGTTTTATTCTGGAACCCTGTGTCCTGGGAACACGACTGAGGTTTGATTCTGTAACCATGTGGCCTGGGAATATGACTGAGGTTTGATTCTGGAAACCATTGGCCTGGGAACATGACTGATGTTAGAATGTGGAATCCTGTGGCCTGGGAACATGACATCGGTTTGGATTCTGGTACCCTGTTGCCTGGGAACATGAAATCGGTTTGATTCTGTAAACCTGAGGTCTGGGAATATGACTGAGGTTTGATTGTGGTACCCTATGGCCTGGCAACATGACTGAGGTTTGATTCTGGATGCCTGTGGCCTGGGAACATGACTGAGGCATGATTCTGGAAACCTGTGGCCTGGGAACATGACATCTGTTTAGATTGTGGAATACTGTGGCCCGGGAACCTGACTGAGCCTTGGTTCTGGAACCCTGTGGACTGGGAACATGACTGAGGTTTTATTCTGGAACCCTGTAGCCTGGGACCATAACTGAGGATTGATTCTGGAACCCTGTGGCCTGGGCACATGACAACGGTGGATTCTGGAACCCTGTGGACTAGGAACATGACTGAGGTTTTATTCTGGAACCTTGTAGCCTGGGAACATAACTGAGGATTGATTCTGGAACCTTGTGGCCTGGGAACATGACATGGATGGATTCTGGAACCCTGAGGCCTGGTAACATGACATCTGTTTAGATTGTGGAATACTGTGCCCTGGGAACGTGACTGAGCCTTGGTTCTGGAACCCTGTGGACTGGGAACATGACTGACGTTTTATTCTGGAACCCTGTAGCCTGGGAACATAACTGAGGATTGATTCTGAAACCCTGTGGCCTGGGAACATGACTGGGATTTGATTTCTGAAACCTGTGTCCAGGGAAAATGACTGAGGTTTTATTCTGGAACCCTGTGTCCTGGGAGCACGACTGAGGTTTGATTCTGGAACCATGTGGCCTGGGAATATGACTTAGGTTTGATTCTGGAAACCATTGGCCTGGGAACATGACTGATGTTAGAGTGTGCAATCCTGTGCCCTGGGAACATGACATCGGTTTGGATTCTGGTACCCTGTTGCCTGGAAACATGAAATCGGTTTGATTCTGGAAACCTTAGGCCTGGGAATATGACTGAGGTTTGATGGTGGTACCCTATGGCCTGGCAACATGACTGAGGTTTGATTCTGGATCCCTGTGGCCTGGGAACATGACATCTGTTTAGATTGTGGAATACTGTGCCCCGGGAACCTGACTGAGCCTTGGTTCTGGACCCCTGTGGACTGGGAACATGACTGAGGTTTTATTCTGGAAACCTGTGTCCTGTTAACATGACATAGGTGGATTCTGGAACCCTGAGGCCTGGGAACATGAAATCTGTTTAGATTGTGGAATACTGTGGCCTGGGAACTTGACTGAGCCTTGGTTCTGGAAACCTGTGGACTGGGAATATGACTGAGGTTTTATTCTGGAGCCGTGTAGCCTGGGAACATAACTGAGGATTCACTTTGGAACCCTGTGGCCCAGGAACATGACATGGGTGGATTCTGGAAACCTGAGGCCTTGGAACATGACATCTGTTTAGATTGTGGAATACTGTGGCCCGGGAACCTGACTGAGCCTTGGTTCTGGAACCCTGTGGACTGGGAACATGACTGAGGTTTTATTCTGGAACCCTGTAGCCTGGGAACAAAACTGAGGATTGATTCTGGAAGCCTGTGGCCTGGGAACATGACATCGGTGGATTCTGGAACACTGTGGCCTGGGAACCTGCGAACGGTTTGACTCTGGAACCCTGTGGCCTGGGAACACGAAATCGGTTTGATTCCGGAAATCTGAGGCCTGGCAACATGACTGAGGTTTGATTCTGGATCTCTGTGGCCTGGGAAAATGACTGAGGCGTGATTCTGAAGACCTGTGGCCTGGAAACATGACATCTGTTTAGATTGTGGAATACTTTGGCCCGGGAACCTGACTGAGCCTTGGTTCTGGAACACTGTGCACTAGGAACATGACTGAGGTTTTATTCTGGAACCCTGTAGCCTGGGAACATAACTGAGGATTGAATCTGGAACCCTGTGGCCTGGGAACATAACATGGGTGGATTCTGGAACCCTGAGGCCTGGGAACAAGACATCTGTTTAGATTGTGGAATACTGTGACCCGGGAACCTGACTGAGCCTTGGTTCTGGAACCCTATGTACTGGGAATATGACTGAGGTTTTATTCTGGAACCCTGTAGCCTTGGAACATAACTGAGGATTGATTCTGGAACCCTGTGGCCTGTGAACATGACATGGGTGGATTCTGGAACCCTGAGGCCTGGGAACATGACATCTGTTTAGATTGTGGAATACTGTGCCCCGGGTACCTGACTGAGCCTTGATTCTGGAACCCTGTGGACTGGGAACATGACTGAGGTTTTATTCCGGAACCCTGTAGCCTGCGAATATAACTGAGGATTGATTCTGGAACCCTGTGGCCTGGCCGCATGACATCGGTGGATTCTGGAACTCTGTGGCCTGGGAACCTGCGAACGGTTTGACTCTGGTACCCTGTGGCCTGGGAACATATCTGAGGTTTGATGGTGGAAACCTGTGGCCTGGCAACATGACTGAGGATTGATTCTGGAAGACTGTGGCCAGGGAACATGATATCTGGTTGATTCTGGAAACCTGTGTCCTGGGAACAAGACTGAAGTTTGATTCTGGAACCCTGTGGCCTGGGAACATGACTGAGGTTTGTTTCTGGAAGCCTGTTCCCTGGGAACATGACTGCGGTTTGATTCTGGACACCTGTGTCCTGGGAACAAGACTGAGGTTTGATTCTGCAACCCTGTGGCTTGGGAACATGACTGAGGTTTGTTTCTGGAAGCCTGTTCTCTGGGAACATGACTGAGGTTTGATTCTGGACACCTGTGTCATGGGAACATGACTGAGGTTTGATTGTTGAAACCTGTGGCCTTCGAACACGACTCAGGTTGATTCTGGAACCATGTGTCCTGGGAATATGACTGAGGTTTGATTCTGGAAACCTTTGTCCTGGGAAAATGACTGAGGTTTCATTGTGGAAACATGTGGCCTGGGATCATGACTGAGGTTTGATGGTGGAACACTCTGGCCTGGCAAAATGACTGAGGCTTGATTCTGGAGCCCTGTTTACTGGGAACATGACTGAGGTTTGATGGCAGAAACCTGTGGACTGGCAACATGACTGAGGTTTGATTTGGAACCCTGTGCACGGGGACCATGACTGAGGCCTGATACTGGAACCCCGTGGCATGGGAAGATGACATTGGTTTGATTCTGGAGCCCTGTTTACTGGGAACATGACTGAGGTTTGATGGCAGAAACCTGTGGACTGGCAACATGACTGAGGTTTGATTTGGAACCCTGTGCACGGGGACCATGACTGAGGCCTGATACTGGAACCCCGTGGCATGGGAACATGACATTGGTTTGATTCTGGAGCCCTGTTTACTGGGAACATGACTGAGGTTTCATGGTTGAATCCTGTGGCCTGGCAACATGATTGAGGTTTGATAGTGGAACCCTGTGGCCTGGCAATATGCCTGAGGTTTGATGGTGGAACCCTGTGGCTTGGCAAGATGACTTAGGTTTGATTGTGGAACACTCTGGCCTGGGAACATGACTGAGGCTTGATGGTGGAACCGTGGCCTGGCAACAGGACTGAGGTTTGATTGTGGAACCCTCTTGCCCTGGAATATGACTGAGGTTTAATTGTGGAACCCTGTGGCCTGGGAACATGACTGGGATTTGATTTCTGAAACCTGTGTCCAGGGAACATGACTGAGGTTTTATTCTGGAACCCTGTGTCCTGGGAACACGACTGAGGTTTGATTCTGTAACCATGTGGCCTGGGAATATGACTGAGGTTTGATTCTGGAAACCATTGGCCTGGGAACATGACTGATGTTAGAATGTGGAATCCTGTGGCCTGGGAACATGACATCGGTTTGGATTCTGGTACCCTGTTGCCTGGGAACATGAAATCGGTTTGATTCTGTAAACCTGAGGTCTGGGAATATGACTGAGGTTTGATTGTGGTACCCTATGCCCTGGCAACATGACTGAGGTTTGATTCTGGATTCCTGTGGCCTGGGAACATGACTGAGGCATGATTCTGGAAACCTGTGGCCTGGGAACATGACATCTGTTTAGATTGTGGAATACTGTGCCCCGGGAACCTGACTGAGCCTTGGTTCTGGAACCCTGTGGACTGGGAACATGACATCGGTTTGGATTCTGGTACCCTGTTGCCTGGGAACATGACATCGGTTTGGATTCTGGTACCCTGTTGCCTGGGAACATGAAATCGGTTTGATTCTGTAAACCTGAGGTGTGGGAATATGACTGAGGTTTGATTGTGGTACCCTATGGCCTGGCAACATGACTGAGGTTTGATTCTGGATTCCTGTGGCCTGGGAACATGACTGAGGCATGATTCTGGAAACCTGTGGCCTGGGAACATGACATCTGTTTAGATTGTGGAATACTGTGCCCCGGGAACCTGACTGAGCCTTGGTTCTGGAACCCTGTGGACTGGGAACATGACTGAGGTTTTATTCTGGAACCCTGTAGCCTGGGACCATAACTGAGGATTGATTCTGGAACCCTGTGGCCTGGGCACATGACAACGGTGGATTTTGGAACCCTGTGGACTAGGAACATGACTGAGGTTTTATTCTGGAACCTTGTAGCCTGGGAACATAACTGAGGATTGATTCTGGAACCCTGTGGCCTGGGAACATGACATGGGTGGATTCTGGAACCCTGAGGCCTGGTAACATGACATCTGTTTAGATTGTGGAATACTGTGCCCTGGGAACGTGACTGAGCCTTGGTTCTGGAACCCTGTGTACTGGGAACATGACTGAGGTTTTATTCGGGAACCCTGTAGCCTACGAACATAACTGAGGATTGATTCTGGAACCCTGTGGCCTGGCCGCATGACATCTGTGGATTCTGGAACTCTGTGGACTAGGAACATGACTGAGGTTTTATTCTGGAACCTTGTAGCCTGGGAACATAACTGAGGATTGATTCTGGAACCCTGTGGCCTGGGAACATGATATGGGTGGATTCTGGAACCCTGAGGCCTGGGAACATGACATCTGTTTAGATTGTGGAATACTGTGCCCTGGGAACGTGACTGAGCCTTGGTTCTGGAACCCTGTGGACTGGGAACATGACTGACGTTTTATTCTGGAACCCTGTAGCCTGGGAACATAACTGAGGATTGATTCTGGAACCCTGTGGCCTGGGAACATGACTGGGATTTAATTTCTGAAACCTGTGTCCAGGGAAAATGACTGAGGTTTTATTCTGGAACCCTGTGTCCTGGGAACACGACTGAGGTTTGATTCTGGAACCATGTGGCCTGGGAATATGACTTAGGTTTGATTCTGGAAACCATTGGCCTGGGAACATGACTGATGTTAGAGTGTGGAATCCTGTGCCCTGGGAACATGACATCGGTTTGGATTCTGGTACCCTGTTGCCTGGAAACATGAAATCGGTTTGATTCTGGAAACCTTAGGCCTGGGAATATGACTGAGGTTTGATGGTGGTACCCTATGGCCTGGCAACATGACTGAGGTTTGATTCTGGATCCCTGTGGCCTGGGAACATGGCATCTGTTTAGATTGTGGAATACTGTGCCCCGGGAACCTGACTGAGCCTTGGTTCTGGACCCCTGTGGACTGGGAACATGACTGAGGTTTTATTCTGGAACCCTGTGTCCTGTTAACATGACATGGGTGGATTCTGGAACCCTGAGGCCTGGGAACAAGACATCTGTTTAGATTGTGGAATACTGTGCCCCGGGTACCTGACTGAGCCTTGGTTCTGGAACCCTGTGGACTGGGAACATGGCTGAGGTTTTATTCCGGAACCCTGTAGCCTGCAAACATAACTGAGGATTGATTCTGGAACCCTGTGGCCTGGCAGCATGACATCTGTGGATTCTGGAACTCTGTGTCCTGGGAACCTGCGAACGGTTTGACTCTGGTACCCTGTGGCCTGGGAACATGTCTGAGGTTTGATGGTGGAAACCTGTGGCCTGGTAACATGACTGAGGATAGACTCTGGAAGACTGTGGCCAGGGAACATGATCTCGGGTTGATTCTGGAAACCTGTGTCCTGGGAACAAGTCTGAGGTTTGATTCTGGAACCCTGATGCCTGGGAACTTTACTGAGGTTTGTTTCTGGAAGCCTGTTCCCTGGGAACATGACTGCGGTTTGATTCTGGACACCTGTGTCCTGGGAACAAGACTGAGGTTTGATTCTGCAACCCTGTGGCTTGGGAACATGACTGAGGTTTGTTTCTGGAAGCCTGTTTTCTGGGAACATGACTGAGGTTTGATTCTGGACACCTGTGTCCTGGGAACATGACTGAGGTTTGATTGTTGAAACCTGTGGCCTTCGAACATGACTCAGGTTGATTCTGGAACCATGTGTCCTGGGAATATGACTGAGGTTTGATTCTGGAAACCTTTGTCCTTGGAAAATGACTGAGGTTTCAATGTGGAAACATGTGGCCTGGGATCATGACTGAGGTTTGATGGTGGAACACTCTGGCCTGGCAAAATGACTGAGGCTTGATTCTGGAGCCCTGTTTACTGGGAACATGACTGAGGTTTGATGGCAGAAACCTGAGGACTGGCAACATGACTGAGGTTTGATTTGGAACCCGTGCACGGGGACCATGACTGAGGCCTGATACTGGAACCCCGTGGCATGGGAACATGACATTGGTTTGATTCTGGAGCCCTGTTTACTGGGAACATGACTGAGGTTTCATGGTTGAATCCTGTGGCCTGGCAACATGATTGAGGTTTGATAGTGGAACCCTCAGGCTTGGGAACATGAGTGAGGCTTGATGGTGGAACCCTGTGGCCTGGCAATATGCCTGAGGTTTGATGGTGGAACCCTGTGGCTTGGCAAGATGACTTAGGTTTGATTGTGGAACACTCTGGCCTGGGAACATGACTGAGGCTTGATGGTGGAACCGTGGCCTGGCAACAGGACTGAGGTTTGATTGTGGAACCCTCTGGCCCTGGAATATGACTGAGGTTTAATTGTGGAACCCTGTGGCCTGGGAACATGATTGGGATTTGATTTCTGAAACCTGTGTCCAGGGAACATGACTGAGGTTTTATTCTGGAACCCTGTGTCCTGGGAACACGACTGAGGTTTGATTCTGTAACCATGTGGCCTGGGAATATGACTGAGGTTTGATTCTGGAAACCATTGGCCTGGGAACATGACTGATGTTAGAATGTGGAATCCTGTGGCCTGGGAACATGACATCGGTTTGGATTCTGGTACCCTGTTGCCTGGGAACATTAAATCGGTTTGATTCTGTAAACCTGAGGTCTGGGAATATGACTGAGGTTTGATTGTGGTACCCTATGGCCTGGCAACATGACTGAGGTTTGATTCTGGATTCCTGTGGCCTGGGAACATGACTGAGGCATGATTCTGGAAACCTGTGGCCTGGGAACATGACATCTGTTTAGATTGTGGAATACTGTGCCCCGGGAACCTGACTGAGCCTTGGTTCTGGAACCCTGTGGACTGGGAACATGACATCGGTTTGGATTCTGGTACCCTGTTGCCTGGGAACATGACATCGGTTTGGATTCTGGTACCCTGTTGCCTGGGAACATGAAATCGGTTTGATTCTGTAAACCTGAGGTGTGGGAATATGACTGAGGTTTGATTGTGGTACCCTATGGCCTGGCAACATGACTGAGGTTTGATTCTGGATTCCTGTGGCCTGGGAACATGACTGAGACATGATTCTGGAAACCTGTGGCCTGGGAACATGACATCTGTTTAGATTGTGGAATACTGTGCCCCGGGAACCTGACTGAGCCTTGGTTCTGGAACCCTGTGGACTGGGAACATGACTGAGGTTTTATTCTGGAACCCTGTAGCCTGGGACCATAACTGAGGATTGATTCTGGAACCCTGTGGCCTGGGCACATGACAACGGTGGATTCTGGAACCCTGTGGACTAGGAACATGACTGAGGTTTTATTCTGGAACCTTGTAGCCTGGGAACATAACTGAGGATTGATTCTGGAACCCTGTGGCCTGGGAACATGACATGGGTGGATTCTGGAACCCTGAGGCCTGGGAACATGACATCTGTTTAGATTGTGGAATACTGTGCCCTGGGAACGTGACTGAGCCTTGGTTCTGGAACCCTGTGGACTGGGAACATGACTGATGTTTTATTCTGGAACCCTGTAGCCTGGGAACATAACTGAGGATTGATTCTGGAACCCTGTGGCCTGGGAACATGACTGGGATTTGATTTCTGAAACCTGTGTCCAGGGAAAATGACTGAGGTTTTATTCTGGAACCCTGTGTCCTGGGAACACGACTGAGGTTTGATTCTGGAACCATGTGGCCTGGGAATATGACTTAGGTTTGATTCTGGAAACCATTGGCCTGGGAACATGACTGATGTTAGAGTGTGGAATCCTGTGCCCTGGGAACATGACATCGGTTTGGATTCTGGTACCCTGTTGCCTGGAAACATGAAATCGCTTTGATTCTGGAAACCTTAGGCCTGGGAATATGACTGAGGTTTGATGGTGGTACCCTATGGCCTGGCAACATGACTGAGGTTTGATTCTGGATCCCTGTGGCCTGGGAACATGACATCTGTTTAGATTGTGGAATACTGTGCCCCGGGAACCTGACTGAGCCTTGGTTCTGGACCCCTGTGGACTGGGAACATGACTGAGGTTTTATTCTGGAACTCTGTGTCCTGTTAACATGACATGGGTGGATTCTGGAAACCTGATGCCTGGGAACATGAAATCTGTTTAGATTGTGGTATACTGTGGCCTGGGAACTTGACTGAGCCTTGGTTCTGGAAACCTGTGGACTGGGAATATGACTGAGGTTTTATTCTGGAGCTGTGTAGCCTGGGAACATAACTGAGGATTCACTTTGGAACCCTGTGGCCCAGGAACATGACATGGGTGGATTCTGGAAACCTGAGGCCTTGGAACATGACATCTGTTTAGATTGTGGAATACTGTGGCCCGGGAACCTGACTGAGCCTTGGTTCTGGAACCCTGTGGACTGGGAACATGACTGAGGTTTTATTCTGGAACCCTGTAGCCTGGGAACAAAACTGAGGATTGATTCTGGAAGCCTGTGGCCTGGGAACATGACATCGGTGGATTCTGGAACACTGTGGCCTGGGAACCTGCGAACGGTTTGACTCTGGAACCCTGTGGCCTGGGAACACGAAATCGGTTTGATTCCGGAAATCTGAGGCCTGGCAACATGACTGAGGTTTGGTTCTGGATCTCTGTGGCCTGGGAAAATGACTGAGGCGTGATTCTGAAGACCTGTGGCCTGGAAACATGACATCTGTTTAGATTGTGGAATACTTTGGCCCGGGAACCTGACTGAGCCTTGGTTCTGGAACACTGTGCACTAGGAACATGACTGAGGTTTTATTCTGGAACCCTTTAGCCTGGGAACATAACTGAGGATTGATTCTGGAACCCTGTGGCCTGGGAACATAACATGGGTGGATTCTGGAACCCTGAGGCCTGGGAACAAGACATCTGTTTAGATTGTGGAATACTGTGACCCGGGAACCTGACTGAGCCTTGGTTCTGGAACCCTATGTACTGGGAATATGACTGAGGTTTTATTCTGGAACCCTGTAGCCTGGGAACATAACTGAGGATTGATTCTGGAAACCTGTGGCCTGGGAACATGACATGGGTGGATTCTGGAACCCTGAGGCCTGGGAACATGACATCTGTTTAGATTGTGGAATACTGTGCCCCGGGTACCTGACTGAGCCTTGATTCTGGAACCCTGTGGACTGGGAACATGACTGAGGTTTTATTCCGGAACCCTGTAGCCTGCGAACATAACTGAGGATTGATTCTGGAACCCTGTGGCCTGGCCGCATGACATCGGTGGATTCTGGAACTCTGTGGCCTGGGAACCTGCGAACGGTTTGACTCTGGTACCCTGTGGCCTGGGAACATGTCTGAGGTTTGATGGTGGAAACCTGTGGCCTGGCAACATGACTGAGGATTGATTCTGGAAGACTGTGGCCAGGGAACATGATATCTGGTTGATTCTGGAAACCTGTGTCCTGGGAACAAGACTGAAGTTTGATTCTGGAAGCCTGTGGCCTGGGAACATGACTGAGGTTTGTTTCTGGAAGCCTGTTCCCTGGGAACATGACTGCGGTTTGATTCTGGACACCTGTGTCCTGGGAACAAGACTGAGGTTTGATTCTGCAACCCTGTGGCTTGGGAACATGACTGAGGTTTGTTTCTGGAAGCCTGTTCTCTGGGAACATGACTGAGGTTTGATTCTGGACACCTGTGTCCTGGGAACATGACTGAGGTTTGATTGTTGAAACCTGTGGCCTTCGAACATGACTCAGGTTGATTCTGGAACCATGTGTCCTGGGAATATGACTGAGGTTTGATTCTGGAAACCTTTGTCCTGGGAAAATGACTGAGGTTTCATTGTGGAAACATGTGGCCTGGGATCATGACTGAGGTTTGATGGTGGAACACTCTGGCCTAGCAAAATGACTGAGGCTTGATTCTGGAGCCCTGTTTACTGGGAACATGACTGAGGTTTGATGGCAGAAACCTGTGGACTGGCAACATGTCTGAGGTTTGATTTGGAACCCTGTGCACGGGGACCATGACTGAGGCCTGATACTGGAACCCCGTGGCATGGGAACATGACATTGGTTTGATTCTGGAGCCCTGTTTACTGGGAACATGACTGAGGTTTCATGGTTGAATCCTGTGGCCTGGCCACATGATTGAGGTTTGATAGTGGAACCCTCAGGCTTGGGAACATGAGTGAGGCTTGATGGTGGAACACTGTGGCCTGGCAATATGCCTGAGGTTTGATGGTGGAACCCTGTGGCTTGGCAAGATGACTTAGGTTAGATTGTGGAACACTCTGACCTGGGAACATGACTGAGGCTTGATGGTGGAACCGTGGCCTGGCAACAGGACTGAGGTTTGATTGTGGAACCCTCTGGCCTGGGAATATGACTGAGGTTTAATTGTGGAACCCTGTGGCCTGGGAACATGACTGGGATTTGATTTCTGAAACCTGTGTCCAGGGAACATGACTGAGGTTTTATTCTGGAACCCTGTGTCCTGGGAACACGACTGAGGTTTGATTCTGGAACCATGTGGCCTGGGAATATGACTGAGGTTTGATTCTGGAAACCATTGGCCTGGGAACATGACTGATGTTAGAGTGTGGAATCCTGTGGCCTGGGAACATGACATCGGTTTGGATTCTGGTACCCTGTTGCCTGGGAACATGAAATCGGTTTGATTCTGTAAACCTGAGGTCTGGGAATATGACTGAGGTTTGATTGTGGTACCCTATGGCCTGGCAACATGACTGAGGTTTGATTCTGGATTCCTGTGGCCTGGGAACATGACTGAGGCATGATTCTGGAAACCTGTGGCCTGGGAACATGACATCTGTTTAGATTGTGGAATACTGTGCCCCGGGAACCTGACTGAGCCTTGGTTCTGGAACCCTGTGGACTGGGAACATGACATCGGTTTGGATTCTGGTACCCTGTTGCCTGGGAACATGACATCGGTTTGGATTCTGGTACCCTGTTGCCTGGGAACATGAAATCGGTTTGATTCTGTAAACCTGAGGTGTGGGAATATGACTGAGGTTTGATTGTGGTACCCTATGGCCTGGCAACATGACTGAGGTTTGATTCTGGATTCCTGTGGCCTGGGAACATGACTGAGACATGATTCTGGAAACCTGTGGCCTGGGAACATGACATCTGTTTAGATTGTGGAATACTGTGCCCCGGGAACCTGACTGAGCCTTGGTTCTGGAACCCTGTGGACTGGGAACATGACTGAGGTTTTATTCTGGAACCCTGTAGCCTGGGACCATAACTGAGGATTGATTCTGGAACCCTGTGGCCTGGGCACATGACAACGGTGGATTCTGGAACCCTGTGGACTAGGAACATGACTGAGGTTTTATTCTGGAACCTTGTAGCCTGGGAACATAACTGAGGATTGATTCTGGAACCCTGTGGCCTGGGAACATGACATGGGTGGATTCTGGAACCCTGAGGCCTGGGAACATGACATCTGTTTAGATTGTGGAATACTGTGCCCTGGGAACGTGACTGAGCCTTGGTTCTGGAACCCTGTGGACTGGGAACATGACTGATGTTTTATTCTGGAACCCTGTAGCCTGGGAACATAACTGAGGATTGATTCTGGAACCCTGTGGCCTGGGAACATGACTGGGATTTGATTTCTGAAACCTGTGTCCAGGGAAAATGACTGAGGTTTTATTCTGGAACCCTGTGTCCTGGGAACACGACTGAGGTTTGATTCTGGAACCATGTGGCCTGGGAATATGACTTAGGTTTGATTCTGGAAACCATTGGCCTGGGAACATGACTGATGTTAGAGTGTGGAATCCTGTGCCCTGGGAACATGACATCGGTTTGGATTCTGGTACCCTGTTGCCTGGAAACATGAAATCGCTTTGATTCTGGAAACCTTAGGCCTGGGAATATGACTGAGGTTTGATGGTGGTACCCTATGGCCTGGCAACATGACTGAGGTTTGATTCTGGATCCCTGTGGCCTGGGAACATGACATCTGTTTAGATTGTGGAATACTGTGCCCCGGGAACCTGACTGAGCCTTGGTTCTGGACCCCTGTGGACTGGGAACATGACTGAGGTTTTATTCTGGAACTCTGTGTCCTGTTAACATGACATGGGTGGATTCTGGAAACCTGATGCCTGGGAACATGAAATCTGTTTAGATTGTGGTATACTGTGGCCTGGGAACTTGACTGAGCCTTGGTTCTGGAAACCTGTGGACTGGGAATATGACTGAGGTTTTATTCTGGAGCTGTGTAGCCTGGGAACATAACTGAGGATTCACTTTGGAACCCTGTGGCCCAGGAACATGACATGGGTGGATTCTGGAAACCTGAGGCCTTGGAACATGACATCTGTTTAGATTGTGGAATACTGTGGCCCGGGAACCTGACTGAGCCTTGGTTCTGGAACCCTGTGGACTGGGAACATGACTGAGGTTTTATTCTGGAACCCTGTAGCCTGGGAACAAAACTGAGGATTGATTCTGGAAGCCTGTGGCCTGGGAACATGACATCGGTGGATTCTGGAACACTGTGGCCTGGGAACCTGCGAACGGTTTGACTCTGGAACCCTGTGGCCTGGGAACACGAAATCGGTTTGATTCCGGAAATCTGAGGCCTGGCAACATGACTGAGGTTTGGTTCTGGATCTCTGTGGCCTGGGAAAATGACTGAGGCGTGATTCTGAAGACCTGTGGCCTGGAAACATGACATCTGTTTAGATTGTGGAATACTTTGGCCCGGGAACCTGACTGAGCCTTGGTTCTGGAACACTGTGCACTAGGAACATGACTGAGGTTTTATTCTGGAACCCTTTAGCCTGGGAACATAACTGAGGATTGATTCTGGAACCCTGTGGCCTGGGAACATAACATGGGTGGATTCTGGAACCCTGAGGCCTGGGAACAAGACATCTGTTTAGATTGTGGAATACTGTGACCCGGGAACCTGACTGAGCCTTGGTTCTGGAACCCTATGTACTGGGAATATGACTGAGGTTTTATTCTGGAACCCTGTAGCCTGGGAACATAACTGAGGATTGATTCTGGAAACCTGTGGCCTGGGAACATGACATGGGTGGATTCTGGAACCCTGAGGCCTGGGAACATGACATCTGTTTAGATTGTGGAATACTGTGCCCCGGGTACCTGACTGAGCCTTGATTCTGGAACCCTGTGGACTGGGAACATGACTGAGGTTTTATTCCGGAACCCTGTAGCCTGCGAACATAACTGAGGATTGATTCTGGAACCCTGTGGCCTGGCCGCATGACATCGGTGGATTCTGGAACTCTGTGGCCTGGGAACCTGCGAACGGTTTGACTCTGGTACCCTGTGGCCTGGGAACATGTCTGAGGTTTGATGGTGGAAACCTGTGGCCTGGCAACATGACTGAGGATTGATTCTGGAAGACTGTGGCCAGGGAACATGATATCTGGTTGATTCTGGAAACCTGTGTCCTGGGAACAAGACTGAAGTTTGATTCTGGAAGCCTGTGGCCTGGGAACATGACTGAGGTTTGTTTCTGGAAGCCTGTTCCCTGGGAACATGACTGCGGTTTGATTCTGGACACCTGTGTCCTGGGAACAAGACTGAGGTTTGATTCTGCAACCCTGTGGCTTGGGAACATGACTGAGGTTTGTTTCTGGAAGCCTGTTCTCTGGGAACATGACTGAGGTTTGATTCTGGACACCTGTGTCCTGGGAACATGACTGAGGTTTGATTGTTGAAACCTGTGGCCTTCGAACATGACTCAGGTTGATTCTGGAACCATGTGTCCTGGGAATATGACTGAGGTTTGATTCTGGAAACCTTTGTCCTGGGAAAATGACTGAGGTTTCATTGTGGAAACATGTGGCCTGGGATCATGACTGAGGTTTGATGGTGGAACACTCTGGCCTAGCAAAATGACTGAGGCTTGATTCTGGAGCCCTGTTTACTGGGAACATGACTGAGGTTTGATGGCAGAAACCTGTGGACTGGCAACATGTCTGAGGTTTGATTTGGAACCCTGTGCACGGGGACCATGACTGAGGCCTGATACTGGAACCCCGTGGCATGGGAACATGACATTGGTTTGATTCTGGAGCCCTGTTTACTGGGAACATGACTGAGGTTTCATGGTTGAATCCTGTGGCCTGGCCACATGATTGAGGTTTGATAGTGGAACCCTCAGGCTTGGGAACATGAGTGAGGCTTGATGGTGGAACACTGTGGCCTGGCAATATGCCTGAGGTTTGATGGTGGAACCCTGTGGCTTGGCAAGATGACTTAGGTTAGATTGTGGAACACTCTGACCTGGGAACATGACTGAGGCTTGATGGTGGAACCGTGGCCTGGCAACAGGACTGAGGTTTGATTGTGGAACCCTCTGGCCTGGGAATATGACTGAGGTTTAATTGTGGAACCCTGTGGCCTGGGAACATGACTGGGATTTGATTTCTGAAACCTGTGTCCAGGGAACATGACTGAGGTTTTATTCTGGAACCCTGTGTCCTGGGAACACGACTGAGGTTTGATTCTGGAACCATGTGGCCTGGGAATATGACTGAGGTTTGATTCTGGAAACCATTGGCCTGGGAACATGACTGATGTTAGAGTGTGGAATCCTGTGGCCTGGGAACATGACATCGGTTTGGATTCTGGTACCCTGTTGCCTGGGAACATGAAATCGGTTTGATTCTGTAAACCTGAGGTCTGGGAATATGACTGAGGTTTGATTGTGGTACCCTATGGCCTGGCAACATGACTGAGGTTTGATTCTGGATGCCTGTGGCCTGGGAACATGACTGAGGCATGATTCTGGAAACCTGTGGCCTGGGAACATGACATCTGTTTAGATTGTGGAATACTGTGCCCCGGGAACCTGACTGAGCCTTGGTTCTGGAGCCCTGTGGACTGGGAATATGACTGAGGTTTTATTCTGGAGCCGTGTAGCCTGGGAACATAACTGAGGATTCACTTTGGAACCCTGTGGCCCAGGAACATGACATGGGTGGATTCTGGAACCCTGAGGCCTTGGAACATGACATCTGTTTAGATTGTGGAATACTGTGGCCCGGGAACCTGACTGAGCCTTGGTTCTGGAACCCTGTGGACTGGGAACATGACTGAGGTTTTATTCTGGAACCCTGTAGCCTGGGAACATAACTGAGGATTCATTCTGGAAGCCTGTGGCCTGGGAACATGACATCGGTGGATTCTGGAACACTGTGGCCTGGGAACCTGCGAACGGTTTGACTCTGGAACCCTGTGGCCTGGGAACACGAAATCGGTTTGATTCCGGAAATCTGAGGCCTGGCAACATGACTGAGGTTTGATTCTGGATCTCTGTGGCCTGGGAAAATGACTGAGGCGTGATTCTGAAGACCTGTGGCCTGGAAACATGACATCTGTTTAGATTGTGGAATACTTTGGCCCGGGAACCTGACTGAGCCTTGGTTCTGGAACACTGTGCACTAGGAACATGACTGAGGTTTTATTCTGGAACCCTGTAGCCTGGGAACATAACTGAGGATTGATTCTGGAACCCTGTGGCCTGGGAACATAACATGGGTGGATTCTGGAACCCTGAGGCCTGGGAACAAGACATCTGTTTAGCTTGTGGAATACTGTGACCCGGGAACCTGACTGAGCCTTGGTTCTGGAACCCTATGTACTGGGAATATGACTGAGCTTTTATTCTGGAACCCTGTAGCCTGGGAACATAACTGAGGATTGATTCTGGAACCCTGTGGCCTGGGAACATGACAAGGGTGGATTCTGGAACCCTGAGGCCTGGGAACATGACATCTGTTTAGATTGTGGAATACTGTGCCCCGGGTACCTGACTGAGTCTTGGTTCTGGAACCCTGTTGACTGGGAATATGACTGAGGTTTTATTCTGGAACCCTGTAGCCTGGGACCATAACTGAGGATTGATTCTGGAACCCTGTGGCCTGGGAACATGACATGGGTGGATTCTGGAACCCTGAGGCCTGGGAACAAGACATCTGTTTAGATTGTGGAATACTGTGCCCCGGGTACCTGACTGAGCCTTGGTTCTGGAACCCTGTGGACTGGGAACATGGCTGAGGTTTTATTCCGGAACCCTGTAGCCTGCAAACATAACTGAGGATTGATTCTGGAACCCTGTGGCCTGGCAGCATGACATCTGTGGATTCTGGAACTCTGTGTCCTGGGAACCTGCGAACGGTTTGACTCTGGTACCCTGTGGCCTGGGAACATGTCTGAGGTTTGATGGTGGAAACCTGTGGCCTGGTAACATGACTGAGGATAGACTCTGGAAGACTGTGGCCAGGGAACATGATCTCGGGTTGATTCTGGAAACCTGTGTCCTGGGAACAAGTCTGAGGTTTGATTCTGGAACCCTGATGCCTGGGAACTTTACTGAGGTTTGTTTCTGGAAGCCTGTTCCCTGGGAACATGACTGCGGTTTGATTCTGGACACCTGTGTCCTGGGAACAAGACTGAGGTTTGATTCTGCAACCCTGTGGCTTGGGAACATGACTGAGGTTTGTTTCTGGAAGCCTGTTTTCTGGGAACATGACTGAGGTTTGATTCTGGACACCTGTGTCCTGGGAACATGACTGAGGTTTGATTGTTGAAACCTGTGGCCTTCGAACATGACTCAGGTTGATTCTGGAACCATGTGTCCTGGGAATATGACTGAGGTTTGATTCTGGAAACCTTTGTCCTTGGAAAATGACTGAGGTTTCAATGTGGAAACATGTGGCCTGGGATCATGACTGAGGTTTGATGGTGGAACACTCTGGCCTGGCAAAATGACTGAGGCTTGATTCTGGAGCCCTGTTTACTGGGAACATGACTGAGGTTTGATGGCAGAAACCTGAGGACTGGCAACATGACTGAGGTTTGATTTGGAACCCGTGCACGGGGACCATGACTGAGGCCTGATACTGGAACCCCGTGGCATGGGAACATGACATTGGTTTGATTCTGGAGCCCTGTTTACTGGGAACATGACTGAGGTTTCATGGTTGAATCCTGTGGCCTGGCAACATGATTGAGGTTTGATAGTGGAACCCTCAGGCTTGGGAACATGAGTGAGGCTTGATGGTGGAACCCTGTGGCCTGGCAATATGCCTGAGGTTTGATGGTGGAACCCTGTGGCTTGGCAAGATGACTTAGGTTTGATTGTGGAACACTCTGGCCTGGGAACATGACTGAGGCTTGATGGTGGAACCGTGGCCTGGCAACAGGACTGAGGTTTGATTGTGGAACCCTCTGGCCCTGGAATATGACTGAGGTTTAATTGTGGAACCCTGTGGCCTGGGAACATGATTGGGATTTGATTTCTGAAACCTGTGTCCAGGGAACATGACTGAGGTTTTATTCTGGAACCCTGTGTCCTGGGAACACGACTGAGGTTTGATTCTGTAACCATGTGGCCTGGGAATATGACTGAGGTTTGATTCTGGAAACCATTGGCCTGGGAACATGACTGATGTTAGAATGTGGAATCCTGTGGCCTGGGAACATGACATCGGTTTGGATTCTGGTACCCTGTTGCCTGGGAACATTAAATCGGTTTGATTCTGTAAACCTGAGGTCTGGGAATATGACTGAGGTTTGATTGTGGTACCCTATGGCCTGGCAACATGACTGAGGTTTGATTCTGGATTCCTGTGGCCTGGGAACATGACTGAGGCATGATTCTGGAAACCTGTGGCCTGGGAACATGACATCTGTTTAGATTGTGGAATACTGTGCCCCGGGAACCTGACTGAGCCTTGGTTCTGGAACCCTGTGGACTGGGAACATGACATCGGTTTGGATTCTGGTACCCTGTTGCCTGGGAACATGACATCGGTTTGGATTCTGGTACCCTGTTGCCTGGGAACATGAAATCGGTTTGATTCTGTAAACCTGAGGTGTGGGAATATGACTGAGGTTTGATTGTGGTACCCTATGGCCTGGCAACATGACTGAGGTTTGATTCTGGATTCCTGTGGCCTGGGAACATGACTGAGACATGATTCTGGAAACCTGTGGCCTGGGAACATGACATCTGTTTAGATTGTGGAATACTGTGCCCCGGGAACCTGACTGAGCCTTGGTTCTGGAACCCTGTGGACTGGGAACATGACTGAGGTTTTATTCTGGAACCCTGTAGCCTGGGACCATAACTGAGGATTGATTCTGGAACCCTGTGGCCTGGGCACATGACAACGGTGGATTCTGGAACCCTGTGGACTAGGAACATGACTGAGGTTTTATTCTGGAACCTTGTAGCCTGGGAACATAACTGAGGATTGATTCTGGAACCCTGTGGCCTGGGAACATGACATGGGTGGATTCTGGAACCCTGAGGCCTGGGAACATGACATCTGTTTAGATTGTGGAATACTGTGCCCTGGGAACGTGACTGAGCCTTGGTTCTGGAACCCTGTGGACTGGGAACATGACTGATGTTTTATTCTGGAACCCTGTAGCCTGGGAACATAACTGAGGATTGATTCTGGAACCCTGTGGCCTGGGAACATGACTGGGATTTGATTTCTGAAACCTGTGTCCAGGGAAAATGACTGAGGTTTTATTCTGGAACCCTGTGTCCTGGGAACACGACTGAGGTTTGATTCTGGAACCATGTGGCCTGGGAATATGACTTAGGTTTGATTCTGGAAACCATTGGCCTGGGAACATGACTGATGTTAGAGTGTGGAATCCTGTGCCCTGGGAACATGACATCGGTTTGGATTCTGGTACCCTGTTGCCTGGAAACATGAAATCGCTTTGATTCTGGAAAC
The DNA here is from genome assembly GCF_965194825.1 of Balaenoptera physalus. Lineage (NCBI taxonomy): Eukaryota > Metazoa > Chordata > Mammalia > Artiodactyla > Balaenopteridae > Balaenoptera > Balaenoptera physalus. Next base: position 336,313 of record NW_028126467.1, read on the forward strand.
CTTAGGCCTGGGAATATGACTGAGGTTTGATGGTGGTACCCTATGGCCTGGCAACATGACTGAGGTTTGATTCTGGATCCCTGTGGCCTGGGAACATGACATCTGTTTAGATTGTGGAATACTGTGCCCCGGGAACCTGACTGAGCCTTGGTTCTGGACCCCTGTGGACTGGGAACATGACTGAGGTTTTATTCTGGAACTCTGTGTCCTGTTAACATGACATGGGTGGATTCTGGAAACCTGATGCCTGGGAACATGAAATCTGTTTAGATTGTGGTATACTGTGGCCTGGGAACTTGACTGAGCCTTGGTTCTGGAAACCTGTGGACTGGGAATATGACTGAGGTTTTATTCTGGAGCTGTGTAGCCTGGGAACATAACTGAGGATTCACTTTGGAACCCTGTGGCCCAGGAACATGACATGGGTGGATTCTGGAAACCTGAGGCCTTGGAACATGACATCTGTTTAGATTGTGGAATACTGTGGCCCGGGAACCTGACTGAGCCTTGGTTCTGGAACCCTGTGGACTGGGAACATGACTGAGGTTTTATTCTGGAACCCTGTAGCCTGGGAACAAAACTGAGGATTGATTCTGGAAGCCTGTGGCCTGGGAACATGACATCGGTGGATTCTGGAACACTGTGGCCTGGGAACCTGCGAACGGTTTGACTCTGGAACCCTGTGGCCTGGGAACACGAAATCGGTTTGATTCCGGAAATCTGAGGCCTGGCAACATGACTGAGGTTTGGTTCTGGATCTCTGTGGCCTGGGAAAATGACTGAGGCGTGATTCTGAAGACCTGTGGCCTGGAAACATGACATCTGTTTAGATTGTGGAATACTTTGGCCCGGGAACCTGACTGAGCCTTGGTTCTGGAACACTGTGCACTAGGAACATGACTGAGGTTTTATTCTGGAACCCTTTAGCCTGGGAACATAACTGAGGATTGATTCTGGAACCCTGTGGCCTGGGAACATAACATGGGTGGATTCTGGAACCCTGAGGCCTGGGAACAAGACATCTGTTTAGATTGTGGAATACTGTGACCCGGGAACCTGACTGAGCCTTGGTTCTGGAACCCTATGTACTGGGAATATGACTGAGGTTTTATTCTGGAACCCTGTAGCCTGGGAACATAACTGAGGATTGATTCTGGAAACCTGTGGCCTGGGAACATGACATGGGTGGATTCTGGAACCCTGAGGCCTGGGAACATGACATCTGTTTAGATTGTGGAATACTGTGCCCCGGGTACCTGACTGAGCCTTGATTCTGGAACCCTGTGGACTGGGAACATGACTGAGGTTTTATTCCGGAACCCTGTAGCCTGCGAACATAACTGAGGATTGATTCTGGAACCCTGTGGCCTGGCCGCATGACATCGGTGGATTCTGGAACTCTGTGGCCTGGGAACCTGCGAACGGTTTGACTCTGGTACCCTGTGGCCTGGGAACATGTCTGAGGTTTGATGGTGGAAACCTGTGGCCTGGTATCATGACTGAGGATAGACTCTGGAAGACTGTGGCCAGGGAACATGATATCGGGTTGATTCTGGAAACCTGTGTCCTGGGAACAAGACTGAGGTTTGATTCTGGAAACCTGATGCCTGGGAACTTGAGTGAGGTTTGTTTCTGGAAGCCTCTTCCCTGGGAACATGACTGCGGTTTGATTCTGGACACCTGTGTCCTGGGAACAACACTGAGGTTTGATTCTGCAACCCTGTGGCTTGGGAACATGACTGAGGTATGTTTCTGGAAGCCTGTTCTCTGGGAACATGACTGAGGTTTGATTCTGGACACCTGTGTCCTGGGAACATGACTGAGGTTTGATTGTTGAAACCTGTGGCCTTCGAACATGACTCAGGTTGATTCTGGAACCATGTGTCCTGGGAATATGACTGAGGTTTGATTCTGGAAACCTTTGTCCTGGGAAAATGACTGAGGTTTCAATGTGGAAACATGTGGCCTGGGATCATTACTGAGGTTTGATGGTGGAACACTCTGGCCTGGCAAAATGACTGAGGCTTGATTCTGGAGCCCTCTTTACTGGGAACATTCCTGAGGTTTGATGGCAGAAACCTGTGGACTGGCAACATGACTGAGGTTTGATTTGGAACCCTGTGCACGGGGACCATGACTGAGGCCTGATACTGGAACCCCGTGGCATGGGAACATGACATTGGTTTGATTCTGGAGCCCTGTTTACTGGGAACATGACTGAGGTTTCATGGTTGAATCCTGTGGCCTGGCAACATGATTGAGGTTTGATAGTGGAACCCTCAGGCTAGGGAACATGAGTGAGGCTTGATGGTGGAACACTGTGGCCTGGCAATATGCCTGAGGTTTGATGGTGGAAACCTGTGGCTTGGCAAGATGACTTAGGTTAGATTGTGGAACACTCTGACCTGGGAACATGACTGAGGCTTGATGGTGGAACCGTGGCCTGGCAACAGGACTGAGGTTTGATTGTGGAACCCTCTGGCCTGGGAATATGACTGAGGTTTAATTGTGGAACCCTGTGGCCTGGGAACATGACTGGGATTTGATTTCTGAAACCTGTGTCCAGGGAACATGACTGAGGTTTTATTCTGGAACCCTGTGTCCTGGGAACACGACTGAGGTTTGATTCTGTAACCATGTGGCCTGGGAATATGACTGAGGTTTGATTCTGGAAACCATTGGCCTGGGAACATGACTGATGTTAGAGTGTGGAATCCTGTGGCCTGGGAACATGACATCGGTTTGGATTCTGGTACCCTGTTGCCTGGGAACATGAAATCGGTTTGATTCTGTAAACCTGAGGTCTGGGAATATGACTGAGGTTTGATTGTGGTACCCTATGGCCTGGCAACATGACTGAGGTTTGATTCTGGATGCCTGTGGCCTGGGAACATGACTGAGGCATGATTCTGGAAACCTGTGGCCTGGGAACATGACATCTGTTTAGATTGTGGAATACTGTGCCCCGGGAACCTGACTGAGCCTTGATTCTGGAACCCTGTGGACTGGGAACATGACTGAGGTTTTATTCTGGAACCCTGTAGCCTGGGACCATAACTGAGGATTGATTCTGGAACCCTGTGGCCTGGGCACATGACAACGGTGGATTCTGGAACCCTGTGGACTAGGAACATGACTGATGTTTTATTCTGGAACCTTGTAGCCTGGGAACATAACTGAGGATTCATTCTGGAACCCTGTGGCCTGGGAACATGATATGGGTGGATTCTGGAACCCTGAGGCCTGGGAACATGACATCTGTTTAGATTGCGGAATACTGTGCCCTGGGAACGTGACTGAGCCTTCGTTCTGGAACCCTGTGGACTGGGAACATGACTGACGTTTTATTCTGGAACCCTGTAGCCTGGGAACATAACTGAGGATTGATTCTGGAACCCTGTGGCCTGGGAACATGACTGGGATTTAATTTCTGAAACCTGTGTCCAGGGAAAATGACTGAGGTTTTATTCTGGAACCCTGTGTCCTGGGAACACGACTGAGGTTTGATTCTGGAACCATGTGGCCTGGGAATATGACTTAGGTTTGATTCTGGAAACCATTGGCCTGGGAACATGACTGATGTTAGAGTGTGGAATCCTGTGCCCTGGGAACATGACATCGGTTTGGATTCTGGTACCCTGTTGCCTGGAAACATGAAATCGGTTTGATTCTGGAAACCTTAGGCCTGGGAATATGACTGAGGTTTGATGGTGGTACCCTATGGCCTGGCAACATGACTGAGGTTTGATTCTGGATCCCTGTGGCCTGGGAACATGGCATCTGTTTAGATTGTGGAATACTGTGCCCCGGGAACCTGACTGAGCCTTGGTTCTGGACCCCTGTGGACTGGGAACATGACTGAGGTTTTATTCTGGAACCCTGTGTCCTGTTAACATGACATGGGTGGATTCTGGAACCCTGAGGCCTGGGAACATGAAATCTGTTTAGATTGTGGAATACTGTGGCCTGGGAACTTGACTGAGCCTTGGTTCTGGAAACCTGTGGACTGGGAATATGACTGAGGTTTTATTCTGGAGCCGTGTAGCCTGGGAACATAACTGAGGATTCACTTTGGAACCCTGTGGCCCAGGAACATGACATGGGTGGATTCTGGAACCCTGAGGCCTTGGAACATGACATCTGTTTAGATTGTGGAATACTGTGGCCCGGGAACCTGACTGAGCCTTGGTTCTGGAACCCTGTGGACTGGGAACATGACTGAGGTTTTATTCTGGAACCCTGTAGCCTGGGAACATAACTGAGGATTCATTCTGGAAGCCTGTGGCCTGGGAACATGACATCGGTGGATTCTGGAACACTGTGGCCTGGGAACCTGCGAACGGTTTGACTCTGGAACCCTGTGGCCTGGGAACACGAAATCGGTTTGATTCCGGAAATCTGAGGCCTGGCAACATGACTGAGGTTTGATTCTGGATCTCTGTGGCCTGGGAAAATGACTGAGGCGTGATTCTGAAGACCTGTGGCCTGGAAACATGACATCTGTTTAGATTGTGGAATACTTTGGCCCGGGAACCTGACTGAGCCTTGGTTCTGGAACACTGTGCACTAGGAACATGACTGAGGTTTTATTCTGGAACCCTGTAGCCTGGGAACATAACTGAGGATTGATTCTGGAACCCTGTGGCCTGGGAACATAACATGGGTGGATTCTGGAACCCTGAGGCCTGGGAACAAGACATCTGTTTAGCTTGTGGAATACTGTGACCCGGGAACCTGACTGAGCCTTGGTTCTGGAACCCTATGTACTGGGAATATGACTGAGCTTTTATTCTGGAACCCTGTAGCCTGGGAACATAACTGAGGATTGATTCTGGAACCCTGTGGCCTGGGAACATGACAAGGGTGGATTCTGGAACCCTGAGGCCTGGGAACATGACATCTGTTTAGATTGTGGAATACTGTGCCCCGGGTACCTGACTGAGTCTTGGTTCTGGAACCCTGTGGACTGGGAACATGGCTGAGGTTTTATTCCGGAACCCTGTAGCCTGCGAACATAACTGAGGATTGATTCTGGAAACCTGTGGCCTGGCAGCATGACATCTGTGGATTCTGGAACTCTGTGGCCTGGGAACCTGCGAACGGTTTGACTCTGGTACCCTGTGGCCTGGGAACATGTCTGAGGTTTGATGGTGGAAACCTGTGGCCTGGTAACATGACTGAGGATAGACTCTGGAAGACTGTGGCCAGGGAACATGATATCGGGTTGATTCTGGAAACCTGTGTCCTGGGAACAAGACTGAGGTTTGATTCTGGAACCCTGATGCCTGGGAACTGGAGTGAGGTTTGTTTCTGGAAGCCTCTTCCCTGGGAACATGACTGCGGTTTGATTCTGGACACCTGTGTCTTGGGAACAAGACTGAGGTTTGATTCTGCAACCCTGTGGCTTGGGAACATGACTGAGGTATGTTTCTGGAAGCCTGTTCTCTGGGAACATGACTGAGGTTTGATTCTGGACACCTGTGTCCTGGGAACATGACTGAGGTTTGATTGTTGAAACCTGTGGCCTTCGAACATGACTCAGGTTGATTCTGGAACCATGTGTCCTGGGAATATGACTGAGGTTTGATTCTGGAAACCTTTGTCCTGGGAAAATGACTGAGGTTTCAATGTGGAAACATGTGGCCTGGGATCATGACTGAGGTTTGATGGTGGAACACTCTGGCCTGGCAAAATGACTGAGGCTTGATTCTGGAGCCCTGTTTACTGGGAACATTCCTGAGGTTTGATGGCAGAAACCTGTGGACTGGCAACATGACTGAGGTTTGATTTGGAACCCTGTGCACGGGGACCATGACTGAGGCCTGATACTGGAACCCCGTGGCATGGGAACATGACATTGGTTTGATTCTGGAGCCCTGTTTACTGGGAACATGACTGAGGTTTCATGGTTGAATCCTGTGGCCTGGCAACATGATTGAGGTTTGATAGTGGAACCCTCAGGCTTGGGAACATGAGTGAGGCTTGATGGTGGAACCCTGTGGCCTGTCAATATGCCTGAGGTTTGATGGTGGAACCCTGTGGCTTGGCAAGATGACTTAGGTTTGATTGTGGAACACTCTGGCCTGGGAACATGACTGAGGCTTGATGGTGGAACCGTGGCCTGGCAACAGGACTGAGGTTTGATTGTGGAACCCTCTTGCCCTGGAATATGACTGAGGTTTAATTGTGGAACCCTGTGGCCTGGGAACATGACTGGGATTTGATTTCTGAAACCTGTGTCCAGGGAACATGACTGAGGTTTTATTCTGGAACCCTGTGTCCTGGGAACACGACTGAGGTTTGATTCTGGAACCATGTGGCCTGGGAATATGACTGAGGTTTGATTCTGGAAACCATTGGCCTGGGAACATGACTGATGTTAGAGTGTGGAATCCTGTGGCCTGGGAACATGACATCGGTTTGGATTCTGGTACCCTGTTGCCTGGGAACATGAAATCGGTTTGATTCTGTAAACCTGAGGTCTGGGAATATGACTGAGGTTTGATTGTGGTACCCTATGGCCTGGCAACATGACTGAGGTTTGATTCTGGATGCCTGTGGCCTGGGAACATGACTGAGGCATGATTCTGGAAACCTGTGGCCTGGGAACATGACATCTGTTTAGATTGTGGAATACTGTGCCCCGGGAACCTGACTGAGCCTTGGTTCTGGAGCCCTGTGGACTGGGAACATGACTGAGGTTTTATTCTGGAACCCTGTAGCCTGGGACCATAACTGAGGATTGATTCTGGAACCCTGTGGCCTGGGCACATGACAACGGTGGATCCTGGAACCCTGTGGACTAGGAACATGACTGAGGTTTTATTCTGGAACCTTGTAGCCTGGGAACATAACTGAGGATTGATTCTGGAACCCTGTGGCCTGGGAACATGACATGGGTGGATTCTGGAACCCTGAGGCCTGGTAACATGACATCTGTTTAGATTGTGGAATACTGTGCCCTGGGAACGTGACTGAGCCTTGGTTCTGGAACCCTGTGGACTGGGAACATGACTGACGTTTTATTCTGGAACCCTGTAGCCTGCGAACATAACTGAGGATTCATTCTGGAACCCTGTGGCCTGGCAGCATGACATCTGTGGATTCTGAATCTCTGTGGCCTGGGAACCTGCGAACGGTTTGACTCTGGTACCCTGTGGCCTGGGAACATGTCTGAGGTTTGATGGTGGAAACCTGTGGCCTGGTATCATGACTGAGGATAGACTCTGGAAGACTGTGGCCAGGGAACATGATATCGGGTTGATTCTGGAAACCTGTGTCCTGGGAACAAGACTGAGGTTTGATTCTGGAAACCTGATGCCTGGGAACTTGAGTGAGGTTTGTTTCTGGAAGCCTCTTCCCTGGGAACATGACTGCGGTTTGATTCTGGACACCTGTGTCCTGGGAACAACACTGAGGTTTGATTCTGCAACCCTGTGGCTTGGGAACATGACTGAGGTATGTTTCTGGAAGCCTGTTCTCTGGGAACATGACTGAGGTTTGATTCTGGACACCTGTGTCCTGGGAACATGACTGAGGTTTGATTGTTGAAACCTGTGGCCTTCGAACATGACTCAGGTTGATTCTGGAACCATGTGTCCTGGGAATATGACTGAGGTTTGATTCTGGAAACCTTTGTCCTGGGAAAATGACTGAGGTTTCAATGTGGAAACATGTGGCCTGGGATCATTACTGAGGTTTGATGGTGGAACACTCTGGCCTGGCAAAATGACTGAGGCTTGATTCTGGAGCCCTCTTTACTGGGAACATTCCTGAGGTTTGATGGCAGAAACCTGTGGACTGGCAACATGACTGAGGTTTGATTTGGAACCCTGTGCACGGGGACCATGACTGAGGCCTGATACTGGAACCCCGTGGCATGGGAACATGACATTGGTTTGATTCTGGAGCCCTGTTTACTGGGAACATGACTGAGGTTTCATGGTTGAATCCTGTGGCCTGGCAACATGATTGAGGTTTGATAGTGGAACCCTCAGGCTAGGGAACATGAGTGAGGCTTGATGGTGGAACACTGTGGCCTGGCAATATGCCTGAGGTTTGATGGTGGAAACCTGTGGCTTGGCAAGATGACTTAGGTTAGATTGTGGAACACTCTGACCTGGGAACATGACTGAGGCTTGATGGTGGAACCGTGGCCTGGCAACAGGACTGAGGTTTGATTGTGGAACCCTCTGGCCTGGGAATATGACTGAGGTTTAATTGTGGAACCCTGTGGCCTGGGAACATGACTGGGATTTGATTTCTGAAACCTGTGTCCAGGGAACATGACTGAGGTTTTATTCTGGAACCCTGTGTCCTGGGAACACGACTGAGGTTTGATTCTGTAACCATGTGGCCTGGGAATATGACTGAGGTTTGATTCTGGAAACCATTGGCCTGGGAACATGACTGATGTTAGAGTGTGGAATCCTGTGGCCTGGGAACATGACATCGGTTTGGATTCTGGTACCCTGTTGCCTGGGAACATGAAATCGGTTTGATTCTGTAAACCTGAGGTCTGGGAATATGACTGAGGTTTGATTGTGGTACCCTATGGCCTGGCAACATGACTGAGGTTTGATTCTGGATGCCTGTGGCCTGGGAACATGACTGAGGCATGATTCTGGAAACCTGTGGCCTGGGAACATGACATCTGTTTAGATTGTGGAATACTGTGCCCCGGGAACCTGACTGAGCCTTGATTCTGGAACACTGTGGACTGGGAACATGACTGAGGTTTTATTCTGGAACCCTGTAGCCTGGGACCATAACTGAGGATTGATTCTGGAACCCTGTGGCCTGGGCACATGACAACGGTGGATTCTGGAACCCTGTGGACTAGGAACATGACTGATGTTTTATTCTGGAACCTTGTAGCCTGGGAACATAACTGAGGATTGATTCTGGAACCCTGTGGCCTGGGAACATGATATGGGTGGATTCTGGAACCCTGAGGCCTGGGAACATGACATCTGTTTAGATTGTGGAATACTGTGCCCTGGGAACGTGACTGAGCCTTGGTTCTGGAACCCTGTGGACTGGGAACATGACTGACGTTTTATTCTGGAACCCTGTAGCCTGGGAACATAACTGAGGATTGATTCTGGAACCCTGTGGCCTGGGAACATGACTGGGATTTAATTTCTGAAACCTGTGTCCAGGGAAAATGACTGAGGTTTTATTCTGGAACCCTGTGTCCTGGGAACACGACTGAGGTTTGATTCTGGAACCATGTGGCCTGGGAATATGACTTAGGTTTGATTCTGGAAACCATTGGCCTGGGAACATGACTGATGTTAGAGTGTGGAATCCTGTGCCCTGGGAACATGACATCGGTTTGGATTCTGGTACCCTGTTGCCTGGAAACATGAAATCGGTTTGATTCTGGAAACCTTAGGCCTGGGAATATGACTGAGGTTTGATGGTGGTACCCTATGGCCTGGCAACATGACTGAGGTTTGATTCTGGATCCCTGTGGCCTGGGAACATGGCATCTGTTTAGATTGTGGAATACTGTGCCCCGGGAACCTGACTGAGCCTTGGTTCTGGACCCCTGTGGACTGGGAACATGACTGAGGTTTTATTCTGGAACCCTGTGTCCTGTTAACATGACATGGGTGGATTCTGGAACCCTGAGGCCTGGGAACATGAAATCTGTTTAGATTGTGGAATACTGTGGCCTGGGAAATTGACTGAGCCTTGGTTCTGGAAACCTGTGGACTGGGAATATGACTGAGGTTTTATTCTGGAGCCGTGTAGCCTGGGAACATAAGTTAGGATTCACTTTGGAACCCTGTGGCCCAGGAACATGACATGGGTGGATTCTGGAACCCTGAGGCCTTGGAACATGACATCTGTTTAGATTGTGGAATACTGTGGCCCGGGAACCTGACTGAGCCTTGGTTCTGGAACCCTGTGGACTGGGAACATGACTGAGGTTTTATTCTGGAACCCTGTAGCCTGGGAACATAACTGAGGATTCATTCTGGAAGCCTGTGGCCTGGGAACATGACATCGGTGGATTCTGGAACACTGTGGCCTGGGAACCTGCGAACGGTTTGACTCTGGAACCCTGTGGCCTGGGAACACGAAATCGGTTTGATTCCGGAAATCTGAGGCCTGGCAACATGACTGAGGTTTGATTCTGGATCTCTGTGGCCTGGGAAAATGACTGAGGCGTGATTCTGAAGACCTGTGGCCTGGAAACATGACATCTGTTTAGATTGTGGAATACTTTGGCCCGGGAACCTGACTGAGCCTTGGTTCTGGAACACTGTGCACTAGGAACATGACTGAGGTTTTATTCTGGAACCCTGTAGCCTGGGAACATAACTGAGGATTGATTCTGGAACCCTGTGGCCTGGGAACATAACATGGGTGGATTCTGGAACCCTGAGGCCTGGGAACAAGACATCTGTTTAGCTTGTGGAATACTGTGACCCGGGAACCTGACTGAGCCTTGGTTCTGGAACCCTATGTACTGGGAATATGACTGAGCTTTTATTCTGGAACCCTGTAGCCTGGGAACATAACTGAGGATTGATTCTGGAACCCTGTGGCCTGGGAACATGACAAGGGTGGATTCTGGAACCCTGAGGCCTGGGAACATGACATCTGTTTAGATTGTGGAATACTGTGCCCCGGGTACCTGACTGAGTCTTGGTTCTGGAACCCTGTGGACTGGGAACATGGCTGAGGTTTTATTCCGGAACCCTGTAGCCTGCGAACATAACTGAGGATTGATTCTGGAAACCTGTGGCCTGGCAGCATGACATCTGTGGATTCTGGAACTCTGTGGCCTGGGAACCTGCGAACGGTTTGACTCTGGTACCCTGTGGCCTGGGAACATGTCTGAGGTTTGATGGTGGAAACCTGTGGCCTGGTAACATGACTGAGGATAGACTCTGGAAGACTGTGGCCAGGGAACATGATATCGGGTTGATTCTGGAAACCTGTGTCCTGGGAACAAGACTGAGGTTTGATTCTGGAACCCTGATGCCTGGGAACTGGAGTGAGGTTTGTTTCTGGAAGCCTCTTCCCTGGGAACATGACTGCGGTTTGATTCTGGACACCTGTGTCTTGGGAACAAGACTGAGGTTTGATTCTGCAACCCTGTGGCTTGGGAACATGACTGAGGTATGTTTCTGGAAGCCTGTTCTCTGGGAACATGACTGAGGTTTGATTCTGGACACCTGTGTCCTGGGAACATGACTGAGGTTTGATTGTTGAAACCTGTGGCCTTCGAACATGACTCAGGTTGATTCTGGAACCATGTGTCCTGGGAATATGACTGAGGTTTGATTCTGGAAACCTTTGTCCTGGGAAAATGACTGAGGTTTCAATGTGGAAACATGTGGCCTGGGATCATGACTGAGGTTTGATGGTGGAACACTCTGGCCTGGCAAAATGACTGAGGCTTGATTCTGGAGCCCTCTTTACTGGGAACATTCCTGAGGTTTGATGGCAGAAACCTGTGGACTGGCAACATGACTGAGGTTTGATTTGGAACCCTGTGCACGGGGACCATGACTGAGGCCTGATACTGGAACCCCGTGGCATGGGAACATGACATTGGTTTGATTCTGGAGCCCTGTTTACTGGGAACATGACTGAGGTTTCATGGTTGAATCCTGTGGCCTGGCAACATGATTGAGGTTTGATAGTGGAACCCTCAGGCTTGGGAACATGAGTGAGGCTTGATGGTGGAACCCTGTGGCCTGTCAATATGCCTGAGGTTTGATGGTGGAACCCTGTGGCTTGGCAAGATGACTTAGGTTTGATTGTGGAACACTCTGGCCTGGGAACATGACTGAGGCTTGATGGTGGAACCGTGGCCTGGCAACAGGACTGAGGTTTGATTGTGGAACCCTCTTGCCCTGGAATATGACTGAGGTTTAATTGTGGAACCCTGTGGCCTGGGAACATGACTGGGATTTGATTTCTGAAACCTGTGTCCAGGGAACATGACTGAGGTTTTATTCTGGAACCCTGTGTCCTGGGAACACGACTGAGGTTTGATTCTGTAACCATGTGGCCTGGGAATATGACTGAGTTTTGATTCTGGAAACCATTGGCCTGGGAACATGACTGATGTTAGAATGTGGAATCCTGTGGCCTGGGAACATGACATCAGTTTGGATTCTGGTACCCTGTTGCCTGGGAACATGAAATCGGTTTGATTCTGTAAACCTGAGGTCTGGGAATATGACTGAGGTTTGATTGTGGTACCCTATGGCCTGGCAACATGACTGAGGTTTGATTCTGGATTCCTGTGGCCTGGGAACATGACTGAGGCATGATTCTGGAAACCTGTGGCCTGGGAACATGACATCTGTTTAGATTGTGGAATACTGTGCCCCGGGAACCTGACTGAGCCTTGGTTCTGGAACCCTGTGGACTGGGAACATGACTGAGGTTTTATTCTGGAACCCTGTAACCTGGGACCATAACTGAGGATTGATTCTGGAACCCTGTGGCCTGGGCACATGACAACGGTGGATTCTGGAACCCTGTGGACTAGGAACATGACTGAGGTTTTATTCTGGAACCTTGTAGCCTGGGAACATAACTGAGGATTGATTCTGGAACCCTGTGGCCTGGGAACATGACATGGGTGGATTCTGGAACCCTGAGGCCTGGGAACATGACATCTGTTTAGATTGTGGAATACTGTGCCCTGGGAACGTGACTGAGCCTTGGTTCTGGAACCCTGTGGACTGGGAACATGACTGACGTTTTATTCTGGAACCCTGTAGCCTGGGAACATAACTGAGGATTGATTCTGGAACCCTGTGGCCTGGGAACATGACTGGGATTTGATTTCTGAAACCTGTGTCCAGGGAAAATGACTGAGGTTTTATTCTGGAACCCTGTGTCCTGGGAACACGACTGAGGTTTGATTCTGGAACCATGTGGCCTGGGAATATGACTTAGGTTTGATTCTGGAAACCATTGGCCTGGGAACATGACTGATGTTAGAGTGTGGAATCCTGTGCCCTGGGAACATGACATCGGTTTGGATTCTGGTACCCTGTTGCCTGGAAACATGAAATCGGTTTGATTCTGGAAACCTTAGGCCTGGGAATATGACTGAGGTTTGATGGTGGTACCCTATGGCCTGGCAACATGACTGAGGTTTGATTCTGGATCCCTGTGGCCTGGGAACATGACATCTGTTTAGATTGTGGAATACTGTGCCCCGGGAACCTGACTGAGCCTTGGTTCTGGACCCCTGTGGACTGGGAACATGACTGAGGTTTTATTCTGGAACCCTGTGTCCTGTTAACATGACATAGGTGGATTCTGGAACCCTGAGGCCTGGGAACATGAAATCTGTTTAGATTGTGGAATACTGTGGCCTGGGAACTTGACTGAGCCTTGGTTCTGGAAACCTGTGGACTGGGAATATGACTGAGGTTTTATTCTGGAGCCGTGTAGCCTGGGAACATAACTGAGGATTCACTTTGGAACCCTGTGGCCCAGGAACATGACATGGGTGGATTCTGGAAACCTGAGGCCTTGGAACATGACATCGGTGGATTGTGGAACACTGTGGCCTGGGAACCTGCGAACCTTTTGACTCTGGAACCCTGTGGCCTGGGAACACGAAATTGGTTTCATTCCGGAAATCTGAGGCCTGGCAACATGACTGAGGTTTGATTCTGGATCTCTGTGGCCTGGGAAAATGACTGAGGCGTGATTCTGAAGACCTGTGGCCTGGAAACATGACATCTGTTTAGATTGTGGAATACTTTGGCCCGGGAACCTGACTGAGCTTTGGTTCTGGAACACTGTGCACTAGGAACATGACTGAGGTTTTATTCTGGAACCCTGTAGCCTGGGAACATAACTGAGGATTGATTCTGGAACCCTGTGGCCTGGGAACATAACATGGGTGGATTCTGGAACCCTGAGGCCTGGGAACAAGACATCTGTTTAGATTGTGGAATACTGTGACCCGGGAACCTGACTGAGCCTTGGTTCTGGAACCCTATGTACTGGGAATATGACTGAGGTTTTATTCTGGAACCCTGTAGCCTTGGAACATAACTGAGGATTGATTCTGGAACCCTGTGGCCTGGGAACATGACATGGGTGGATTCTGGAACCCTGAGGCCTGGGAACATGACATCTGTTTAGATTGTGGAATACTGTGGCCCTGGAACCTGACTGAGCCTTGGTTCTGGAACCCTGTGGACTGGGAACATGACTGAGGTTTTATTCTGGAACCCTGTAGCCTGGGAACATAACTGAGGATTGATTCTGGAAGCCTGTGGCCTGGGAACATGACATCGGTGGATTCTGGAACACTGTGGCCTGGGAACATGACATCTGTTTAGATTGTGGAATACTGTGCCCCGGGTACCTGACTGAGCCTTGGTTCTGGAACCCTGTGGACTGGGAACATGGCTGAGGCTTTATTCCGGAACCCTGTAGCCTGCGAACATAACTGAGGATTGATTCTGGAACCCTGTGGCCTGGCAGCATGACATCTGTGGATTCTGGAACTCTGTGGCCTGGGAACCTGCGAACGGTTTGACTCTGGTACCCTGTGGCCTGGGAACATGTCTGAGGTTTGATGGTGGAAACCTGTGGCCTGGTAACATGACTGAGGATACACTCTGGAAGACTGTGGCCAGGGAACATGATATCGGGTTGATTCTGGAAACCTGTGTCCTGGGAACAAGTCTGAGGTTTGATTCTGGAACCCTGATGCCTGGGAACTTTACTGAGGTTTGTTTCTGGAAGCCTGTTTTCTGGGAACATGACTGCGGTTTGATTCTGGACACCTGTGTCCTGGGAACAAGACTGAGGTTTGATTCTGCAACCCTGTGGCTTGGGAACATGACTGAGGTTTGTTTCTGGAAGCCTGTTTTCTGGGAACATGACTGAGGTTTGATTCTGGACACCTGTGTCCTGGGAACATGACTGAGGTTTGATTGTTGAAACCTGTGGCCTTCGAACATGACTCAGGTTGATTCTGGAACCATGTGTCCTGGGAATATGACTGAGGTTTGATTCTGGAAACCTTTGTCCTGGGAAAATGACTGAGGTTTCAATGTGGAAACATGTGGCCTGGGATCATGACTGAGGTTTGATGGTGGAACACTCTGGCCTGGCAAAATGACTGAGGCTTGATTCTGGAGCCCTGTTTACTGGGAACATGACTGAGGTTTGATGGCAGAAACCTGTGGACTGGCAACATGACTGAGGTTTGATTTGGAACCCGTGCACGGGGACCATGACTGAGGCCTGATACTGGAACCCCGTGGCATGGGAACATGACATTGGTTTGATTCTGGAGCCCTGTTTACTGGGAACATGACTGAGGTTTCATGGTTGAATCCTGTGGCCTGGCAACATGATTGAGGTTTGATAGTGGAACCCTCAGGCTTGGGAACATGAGTGAGGCTTGATGGTGGAACCCTGTGGCCTGGCAATATGCCTGAGGTTTGATGGTGGAACCCTGTGGCTTGGCAAGATGACTTAGGTTTGATTGTGGAACACTCTGGCCTGGGAACATGACTGAGGCTTGATGGTGGAACCGTGGCCTGGCAACAGGACTGAGGTTTGATTGTGGAACCCTCTTGCCCTGGAATATGACTGAGGTTTAATTGTGGAACCCTGTGGCCTGGGAACATGACTGGGATTTGATTTCTGAAACCTGTGTCCAGGGAACATGACTGAGGTTTTATTCTGGAACCCTGTGTCCTGGGAACACGACTGAGGTTTGATTCTGTAACCATGTGGCCTGGGAATATGACTGAGGTTTGATTCTGGAAACCATTGGCCTGGGAACATGACTGATGTTAGAATGTGGAATCCTGTGGCCTGGGAACATGACATCGGTTTGGATTCTGGTACCCTGTTGCCTGGGAACATGAAATCGGTTTGATTCTGTAAACCTGAGGTCTGGGAATATGACTGAGGTTTGATTGTGGTACCCTATGGCCTGGCAACATGACTGAGGTTTGATTCTGGATGCCTGTGGCCTGGGAACATGACTGAGGCATGATTCTGGAAACCTGTGGCCTGGGAACATGACATCTGTTTAGATTGTGGAATACTGTGGCCCGGGAACCTGACTGAGCCTTGGTTCTGGAACCCTGTGGACTGGGAACATGACTGAGGTTTTATTCTGGAACCCTGTAGCCTGGGACCATAACTGAGGATTGATTCTGGAACCCTGTGGCCTGGGCACATGACAACGGTGGATTCTGGAACCCTGTGGACTAGGAACATGACTGAGGTTTTATTCTGGAACCTTGTAGCCTGGGAACATAACTGAGGATTGATTCTGGAACCTTGTGGCCTGGGAACATGACATGGATGGATTCTGGAACCCTGAGGCCTGGTAACATGACATCTGTTTAGATTGTGGAATACTGTGCCCTGGGAACGTGACTGAGCCTTGGTTCTGGAACCCTGTGGACTGGGAACATGACTGACGTTTTATTCTGGAACCCTGTAGCCTGGGAACATAACTGAGGATTGATTCTGGAACCCTGTGGCCTGGGAACATGACTGGGATTTGATTTCTGAAACCTGTGTCCAGGGAAAATGACTGAGGTTTTATTCTGGAACCCTGTGTCCTGGGAGCACGACTGAGGTTTGATTCTGGAACCATGTGGCCTGGGAATATGACTTAGGTTTGATTCTGGAAACCATTGGCCTGGGAACATGACTGATGTTAGAGTGTGCAATCCTGTGCCCTGGGAACATGACATCGGTTTGGATTCTGGTACCCTGTTGCCTGGAAACATGAAATCGGTTTGATTCTGGAAACCTTAGGCCTGGGAATATGACTGAGGTTTGATGGTGGTACCCTATGGCCTGGCAACATGACTGAGGTTTGATTCTGGATCCCTGTGGCCTGGGAACATGACATCTGTTTAGATTGTGGAATACTGTGCCCCGGGAACCTGACTGAGCCTTGGTTCTGGACCCCTGTGGACTGGGAACATGACTGAGGTTTTATTCTGGAAACCTGTGTCCTGTTAACATGACATAGGTGGATTCTGGAACCCTGAGGCCTGGGAACATGAAATCTGTTTAGATTGTGGAATACTGTGGCCTGGGAACTTGACTGAGCCTTGGTTCTGGAAACCTGTGGACTGGGAATATGACTGAGGTTTTATTCTGGAGCCGTGTAGCCTGGGAACATAACTGAGGATTCACTTTGGAACCCTGTGGCCCAGGAACATGACATGGGTGGATTCTGGAAACCTGAGGCCTTGGAACATGACATCTGTTTAGATTGTGGAATACTGTGGCCCGGGAACCTGACTGAGCCTTGGTTCTGGAACCCTGTGGACTGGGAACATGACTGAGGTTTTATTCTGGAACCCTGTAGCCTGGGAACAAAACTGAGGATTGATTATGGAAGCCTGTGGCCTGGGAACATGACATCGGTGGATTCTGGAACACTGTGGCCTGGGAACCTGCGAACGGTTTGACTCTGGAACCCTGTGGCCTGGGAACACGAAATCGGTTTGATTCCGGAAATCTGAGGCCTGGCAACATGACTGAGGTTTGATTCTGGATCTCTGTGGCCTGGGAAAATGACTGAGGCGTGATTCTGAAGACCTGTGGCCTGGAAACATGACATCTGTTTAGATTGTGGAATACTTTGGCCCGGGAACCTGACTGAGCCTTGGTTCTGGAACACTGTGCACTAGGAACATGACTGAGGTTTTATTCTGGAACCCTGTAGCCTGGGAACATAACTGAGGATTGAATCTGGAACCCTGTGGCCTGGGAACATAACATGGGTGGATTCTGGAACCCTGAGGCCTGGGAACAAGACATCTGTTTAGATTGTGGAATACTGTGACCCGGGAACCTGACTGAGCCTTGGTTCTGGAACCCTATGTACTGGGAATATGACTGAGGTTTTATTCTGGAACCCTGTAGCCTTGGAACATAACTGAGGATTGATTCTGGAACCCTGTGGCCTGTGAACATGACATGGGTGGATTCTGGAACCCTGAGGCCTGGGAACATGACATCTGTTTAGATTGTGGAATACTGTGCCCCGGGTACCTGACTGAGCCTTGATTCTGGAACCCTGTGGACTGGGAACATGACTGAGGTTTTATTCCGGAACCCTGTAGCCTGCGAATATAACTGAGGATTGATTCTGGAACCCTGTGGCCTGGCCGCATGACATCGGTGGATTCTGGAACTCTGTGGCCTGGGAACCTGCGAACGGTTTGACTCTGGTACCCTGTGGCCTGGGAACATATCTGAGGTTTGATGGTGGAAACCTGTGGCCTGGCAACATGACTGAGGATTGATTCTGGAAGACTGTGGCCAGGGAACATGATATCTGGTTGATTCTGGAAACCTGTGTCCTGGGAACAAGACTGAAGTTTGATTCTGGAACCCTGTGGCCTGGGAACATGACTGAGGTTTGTTTCTGGAAGCCTGTTCCCTGGGAACATGACTGCGGTTTGATTCTGGACACCTGTGTCCTGGGAACAAGACTGAGGTTTGATTCTGCAACCCTGTGGCTTGGGAACATGACTGAGGTTTGTTTCTGGAAGCCTGTTCTCTGGGAACATGACTGAGGTTTGATTCTGGACACCTGTGTCATGGGAACATGACTGAGGTTTGATTGTTGAAACCTGTGGCCTTCGAACACGACTCAGGTTGATTCTGGAACCATGTGTCCTGGGAATATGACTGAGGTTTGATTCTGGAAACCTTTGTCCTGGGAAAATGACTGAGGTTTCATTGTGGAAACATGTGGCCTGGGATCATGACTGAGGTTTGATGGTGGAACACTCTGGCCTGGCAAAATGACTGAGGCTTGATTCTGGAGCCCTGTTTACTGGGAACATGACTGAGGTTTGATGGCAGAAACCTGTGGACTGGCAACATGACTGAGGTTTGATTTGGAACCCTGTGCACGGGGACCATGACTGAGGCCTGATACTGGAACCCCGTGGCATGGGAAGATGACATTGGTTTGATTCTGGAGCCCTGTTTACTGGGAACATGACTGAGGTTTGATGGCAGAAACCTGTGGACTGGCAACATGACTGAGGTTTGATTTGGAACCCTGTGCACGGGGACCATGACTGAGGCCTGATACTGGAACCCCGTGGCATGGGAACATGACATTGGTTTGATTCTGGAGCCCTGTTTACTGGGAACATGACTGAGGTTTCATGGTTGAATCCTGTGGCCTGGCAACATGATTGAGGTTTGATAGTGGAACCCTGTGGCCTGGCAATATGCCTGAGGTTTGATGGTGGAACCCTGTGGCTTGGCAAGATGACTTAGGTTTGATTGTGGAACACTCTGGCCTGGGAACATGACTGAGGCTTGATGGTGGAACCGTGGCCTGGCAACAGGACTGAGGTTTGATTGTGGAACCCTCTTGCCCTGGAATATGACTGAGGTTTAATTGTGGAACCCTGTGGCCTGGGAACATGACTGGGATTTGATTTCTGAAACCTGTGTCCAGGGAACATGACTGAGGTTTTATTCTGGAACCCTGTGTCCTGGGAACACGACTGAGGTTTGATTCTGTAACCATGTGGCCTGGGAATATGACTGAGGTTTGATTCTGGAAACCATTGGCCTGGGAACATGACTGATGTTAGAATGTGGAATCCTGTGGCCTGGGAACATGACATCGGTTTGGATTCTGGTACCCTGTTGCCTGGGAACATGAAATCGGTTTGATTCTGTAAACCTGAGGTCTGGGAATATGACTGAGGTTTGATTGTGGTACCCTATGCCCTGGCAACATGACTGAGGTTTGATTCTGGATTCCTGTGGCCTGGGAACATGACTGAGGCATGATTCTGGAAACCTGTGGCCTGGGAACATGACATCTGTTTAGATTGTGGAATACTGTGCCCCGGGAACCTGACTGAGCCTTGGTTCTGGAACCCTGTGGACTGGGAACATGACATCGGTTTGGATTCTGGTACCCTGTTGCCTGGGAACATGACATCGGTTTGGATTCTGGTACCCTGTTGCCTGGGAACATGAAATCGGTTTGATTCTGTAAACCTGAGGTGTGGGAATATGACTGAGGTTTGATTGTGGTACCCTATGGCCTGGCAACATGACTGAGGTTTGATTCTGGATTCCTGTGGCCTGGGAACATGACTGAGGCATGATTCTGGAAACCTGTGGCCTGGGAACATGACATCTGTTTAGATTGTGGAATACTGTGCCCCGGGAACCTGACTGAGCCTTGGTTCTGGAACCCTGTGGACTGGGAACATGACTGAGGTTTTATTCTGGAACCCTGTAGCCTGGGACCATAACTGAGGATTGATTCTGGAACCCTGTGGCCTGGGCACATGACAACGGTGGATTTTGGAACCCTGTGGACTAGGAACATGACTGAGGTTTTATTCTGGAACCTTGTAGCCTGGGAACATAACTGAGGATTGATTCTGGAACCCTGTGGCCTGGGAACATGACATGGGTGGATTCTGGAACCCTGAGGCCTGGTAACATGACATCTGTTTAGATTGTGGAATACTGTGCCCTGGGAACGTGACTGAGCCTTGGTTCTGGAACCCTGTGTACTGGGAACATGACTGAGGTTTTATTCGGGAACCCTGTAGCCTGCGAACATAACTGAGGATTGATTCTGGAACCCTGTGGCCTGGCCGCATGACATCTGTGGATTCTGGAACTCTGTGGACTAGGAACATGACTGAGGTTTTATTCTGGAACCTTGTAGCCTGGGAACATAACTGAGGATTGATTCTGGAACCCTGTGGCCTGGGAACATGATATGGGTGGATTCTGGAACCCTGAGGCCTGGGAACATGACATCTGTTTAGATTGTGGAATACTGTGCCCTGGGAACGTGACTGAGCCTTGGTTCTGGAACCCTGTGGACTGGGAACATGACTGACGTTTTATTCTGGAACCCTGTAGCCTGGGAACATAACTGAGGATTGATTCTGGAACCCTGTGGCCTGGGAACATGACTGGGATTTAATTTCTGAAACCTGTGTCCAGGGAAAATGACTGAGGTTTTATTCTGGAACCCTGTGTCCTGGGAACACGACTGAGGTTTGATTCTGGAACCATGTGGCCTGGGAATATGACTTAGGTTTGATTCTGGAAACCATTGGCCTGGGAACATGACTGATGTTAGAGTGTGGAATCCTGTGCCCTGGGAACATGACATCGGTTTGGATTCTGGTACCCTGTTGCCTGGAAACATGAAATCGGTTTGATTCTGGAAACCTTAGGCCTGGGAATATGACTGAGGTTTGATGGTGGTACCCTATGGCCTGGCAACATGACTGAGGTTTGATTCTGGATCCCTGTGGCCTGGGAACATGGCATCTGTTTAGATTGTGGAATACTGTGCCCCGGGAACCTGACTGAGCCTTGGTTCTGGACCCCTGTGGACTGGGAACATGACTGAGGTTTTATTCTGGAACCCTGTGTCCTGTTAACATGACATGGGTGGATTCTGGAACCCTGAGGCCTGGGAACATGAAATCTGTTTAGATTGTGGAATACTGTGGCCTGGGAACTTGACTGAGCCTTGGTTCTGGAAACCTGTGGACTGGGAATATGACTGAGGTTTTATTCTGGAGCCGTGTAGCCTGGGAACATAACTTAGGATTCACTTTGGAACCCTGTGGCCCAGGAACATGACATGGGTGGATTCTGGAACCCTGAGGCCTTGGAACATGACATCTGTTTAGATTGTGGAATACTGTGGCCCGGGAACCTGACTGAGCCTTGGTTCTGGAACCCTGTGGACTGGGAACATGACTGAGGTTTTATTCTGGAACCCTGTAGCCTGGGAACATAACTGAGGATTCATTCTGGAAGCCTGTGGCCTGGGAACATGACATCGGTGGATTCTTGAATACTGTGGCCTGGGAACCTGCGAACGGTTTGACTCTGGAACCCTGTGGCCTGGGAACACGAAATCGGTTTGATTCCGGAAATCTGAGGCCTGGCAACATGACTGAGGTTTGATTCTGGATCTCTGTGGCCTGGGAAAATGACTGAGGCGTGATTCTGAAGACCTGTGGCCTGGAAACATGACATCTGTTTAGATTGTGGAATACTTTGGCCCGGGAACCTGACTGAGCCTTGGTTCTGGAACACTGTGCACTAGGAACATGACTGAGGTTTTATTCTGGAACCCTGTAGCCTGGGAACATAACTGAGGATTGATTCTGGAACCCTGTGGCCTGGGAACATAACATGGGTGGATTCTGGAACCCTGAGGCCTGGGAACAAGACATCTGTTTAGCTTGTGGAATACTGTGACCCGGTAACCTGACTGAGCCTTGGTTCTGGAACCCTATGTACTGGGAATATGACTGAGCTTTTATTCTGGAACCCTGTAGCCTGGGAACATAACTGAGGATTGATTCTGGAACCCTGTGGCCTGGGAACATGACAAGGGTGGATTCTGGAACCCTGAGGCCTGGGAACATGACATCTGTTTAGATTGTGGAATACTGTGCCCCGGGTACCTGACTGAGTCTTGGTTCTGGAACCCTGTTGACTGGGAACATGACTGAGGTTTTATTCTGGAACCCTGTAGCCTGGGACCATAACTGAGGATTGATTCTGGAACCCTGTGGCCTGGGAACATGACATGGGTGGATTCTGGAACCCTGAGGCCTGGGAACAAGACATCTGTTTAGATTGTGGAATACTGTGCCCCGGGTACCTGACTGAGCCTTGGTTCTGGAACCCTGTGGACTGGGAACATGGCTGAGGTTTTATTCCGGAACCCTGTAGCCTGCAAACATAACTGAGGATTGATTCTGGAACCCTGTGGCCTGGCAGCATGACATCTGTGGATTCTGGAACTCTGTGTCCTGGGAACCTGCGAACGGTTTGACTCTGGTACCCTGTGGCCTGGGAACATGTCTGAGGTTTGATGGTGGAAACCTGTGGCCTGGTAACATGACTGAGGATAGACTCTGGAAGACTGTGGCCAGGGAACATGATCTCGGGTTGATTCTGGAAACCTGTGTCCTGGGAACAAGTCTGAGGTTTGATTCTGGAACCCTGATGCCTGGGAACTTTACTGAGGTTTGTTTCTGGAAGCCTGTTCCCTGGGAACATGACTGCGGTTTGATTCTGGACACCTGTGTCCTGGGAACAAGACTGAGGTTTGATTCTGCAACCCTGTGGCTTGGGAACATGACTGAGGTTTGTTTCTGGAAGCCTGTTTTCTGGGAACATGACTGAGGTTTGATTCTGGACACCTGTGTCCTGGGAACATGACTGAGGTTTGATTGTTGAAACCTGTGGCCTTCGAACATGACTCAGGTTGATTCTGGAACCATGTGTCCTGGGAATATGACTGAGGTTTGATTCTGGAAACCTTTGTCCTTGGAAAATGACTGAGGTTTCAATGTGGAAACATGTGGCCTGGGATCATGACTGAGGTTTGATGGTGGAACACTCTGGCCTGGCAAAATGACTGAGGCTTGATTCTGGAGCCCTGTTTACTGGGAACATGACTAAGGTTTGATGGCAGAAACCTGAGGACTGGCAACATGACTGAGGTTTGATTTGGAACCCGTGCACGGGGACCATGACTGAGGCCTGATACTGGAACCCCGTGGCATGGGAACATGACATTGGTTTGATTCTGGAGCCCTGTTTACTGGGAACATGACTGAGGTTTCATGGTTGAATCCTGTGGCCTGGCAACATGATTGAGGTTTGATAGTGGAACCCTCAGGCTTGGGAACATGAGTGAGGCTTGATGGTGGAACCCTGTGGCCTGGCAATATGCCTGAGGTTTGATGGTGGAACCCTGTGGCTTGGCAAGATGACTTAGGTTTGATTGTGGAACACTCTGGCCTGGGAACATGACTGAGGCTTGATGGTGGAACCGTGGCCTGGCAACAGGACTGAGGTTTGATTGTGGAACCCTCTGGCCCTGGAATATGACTGAGGTTTAATTGTGGAACCCTGTGGCCTGGGAACATGATTGGGATTTGATTTCTGAAACCTGTGTCCAGGGAACATGACTGAGGTTTTATTCTGGAACCCTGTGTCCTGGGAACACGACTGAGGTTTGATTCTGTAACCATGTGGCCTGGGAATATGACTGAGGTTTGATTCTGGAAACCATTGGCCTGGGAACATGACTGATGTTAGAATGTGGAATCCTGTGGCCTGGGAACATGACATCGGTTTGGATTCTGGTACCCTGTTGCCTGGGAACATGAAATCGGTTTGATTCTGTAAACCTGAGGTCTGGGAATATGACTGAGGTTTGATTGTGGTACCCTATGGCCTGGCAACATGACTGAGGTTTGATTCTGGATTCCTGTGGCCTGGGAACATGACTGAGGCATGATTCTGGAAACCTGTGGCCTGGGAACATGACATCTGTTTAGATTGTGGAATACTGTGCCCCGGGAACCTGACTGAGCCTTGGTTCTGGAACCCTGTGGACTGGGAACATGACATCGGTTTGGATTCTGGTACCCTGTTGCCTGGGAACATGACATCGGTTTGGATTCTGGTACCCTGTTGCCTGGGAACATGAAATCGGTTTGATTCTGTAAACCTGAGGTGTGGGAATATGACTGAGGTTTGATTGTGGTACCCTATGGCCTGGCAACATGACTGAGGTTTGATTCTGGATTCCTGTGGCCTGGGAACATGACTGAGACATGATTCTGGAAACCTGTGGCCTGGGAACATGACATCTGTTTAGATTGTGGAATACTGTGCCCCGGGAACCTGACTGAGCCTTGGTTCTGGAACCCTGTGGACTGGGAACATGACTGAGGTTTTATTCTGGAACCCTGTAGCCTGGGACCATAACTGAGGATTGATTCTGGAACCCTGTGGCCTGGGCACATGACAACGGTGGATTCTGGAACCCTGTGGACTAGGAACATGACTGAGGTTTTATTCTGGAACCTTGTAGCCTGGGAACATAACTGAGGATTGATTCTGGAACCCTGTGGCCTGGGAACATGACATGGGTGGATTCTGGAACCCTGAGGCCTGGGAACATGACATCTGTTTAGATTGTGGAATACTGTGCCCTGGGAACGTGACTGAGCCTTGGTTCTGGAACCCTGTGGACTGGGAACATGACTGATGTTTTATTCTGGAACCCTGTAGCCTGGGAACATAACTGAGGATTGATTCTGGAACCCTGTGGCCTGGGAACATGACTGGGATTTGATTTCTGAAACCTGTGTCCAGGGAAAATGACTGAGGTTTTATTCTGGAACCCTGTGTCCTGGGAACACGACTGAGGTTTGATTCTGGAACCATGTGGCCTGGGAATATGACTTAGGTTTGATTCTGGAAACCATTGGCCTGGGAACATGACTGATGTTAGAGTGTGGAATCCTGTGCCCTGGGAACATGACATCGGTTTGGATTCTGGTACCCTGTTGCCTGGAAACATGAAATCGCTTTGATTCTGGAAACCTTAGGCCTGGGAATATGACTGAGGTTTGATGGTGGTACCCTATGGCCTGGCAACATGACTGAGGTTTGATTCTGGATCCCTGTGGCCTGGGAACATGACATCTGTTTAGATTGTGGAATACTGTGCCCCGGGAACCTGACTGAGCCTTGGTTCTGGACCCCTGTGGACTGGGAACATGACTGAGGTTTTATTCTGGAACTCTGTGTCCTGTTAACATGACATGGGTGGATTCTGGAAACCTGATGCCTGGGAACATGAAATCTGTTTAGATTGTGGTATACTGTGGCCTGGGAACTTGACTGAGCCTTGGTTCTGGAAACCTGTGGACTGGGAATATGACTGAGGTTTTATTCTGGAGCTGTGTAGCCTGGGAACATAACTGAGGATTCACTTTGGAACCCTGTGGCCCAGGAACATGACATGGGTGGATTCTGGAAACCTGAGGCCTTGGAACATGACATCTGTTTAGATTGTGGAATACTGTGGCCCGGGAACCTGACTGAGCCTTGGTTCTGGAACCCTGTGGACTGGGAACATGACTGAGGTTTTATTCTGGAACCCTGTAGCCTGGGAACAAAACTGAGGATTGATTCTGGAAGCCTGTGGCCTGGGAACATGACATCGGTGGATTCTGGAACACTGTGGCCTGGGAACCTGCGAACGGTTTGACTCTGGAACCCTGTGGCCTGGGAACACGAAATCGGTTTGATTCCGGAAATCTGAGGCCTGGCAACATGACTGAGGTTTGGTTCTGGATCTCTGTGGCCTGGGAAAATGACTGAGGCGTGATTCTGAAGACCTGTGGCCTGGAAACATGACATCTGTTTAGATTGTGGAATACTTTGGCCCGGGAACCTGACTGAGCCTTGGTTCTGGAACACTGTGCACTAGGAACATGACTGAGGTTTTATTCTGGAACCCTTTAGCCTGGGAACATAACTGAGGATTGATTCTGGAACCCTGTGGCCTGGGAACATAACATGGGTGGATTCTGGAACCCTGAGGCCTGGGAACAAGACATCTGTTTAGATTGTGGAATACTGTGACCCGGGAACCTGACTGAGCCTTGGTTCTGGAACCCTATGTACTGGGAATATGACTGAGGTTTTATTCTGGAACCCTGTAGCCTGGGAACATAACTGAGGATTGATTCTGGAAACCTGTGGCCTGGGAACATGACATGGGTGGATTCTGGAACCCTGAGGCCTGGGAACATGACATCTGTTTAGATTGTGGAATACTGTGCCCCGGGTACCTGACTGAGCCTTGATTCTGGAACCCTGTGGACTGGGAACATGACTGAGGTTTTATTCCGGAACCCTGTAGCCTGCGAACATAACTGAGGATTGATTCTGGAACCCTGTGGCCTGGCCGCATGACATCGGTGGATTCTGGAACTCTGTGGCCTGGGAACCTGCGAACGGTTTGACTCTGGTACCCTGTGGCCTGGGAACATGTCTGAGGTTTGATGGTGGAAACCTGTGGCCTGGCAACATGACTGAGGATTGATTCTGGAAGACTGTGGCCAGGGAACATGATATCTGGTTGATTCTGGAAACCTGTGTCCTGGGAACAAGACTGAAGTTTGATTCTGGAAGCCTGTGGCCTGGGAACATGACTGAGGTTTGTTTCTGGAAGCCTGTTCCCTGGGAACATGACTGCGGTTTGATTCTGGACACCTGTGTCCTGGGAACAAGACTGAGGTTTGATTCTGCAACCCTGTGGCTTGGGAACATGACTGAGGTTTGTTTCTGGAAGCCTGTTCTCTGGGAACATGACTGAGGTTTGATTCTGGACACCTGTGTCCTGGGAACATGACTGAGGTTTGATTGTTGAAACCTGTGGCCTTCGAACATGACTCAGGTTGATTCTGGAACCATGTGTCCTGGGAATATGACTGAGGTTTGATTCTGGAAACCTTTGTCCTGGGAAAATGACTGAGGTTTCATTGTGGAAACATGTGGCCTGGGATCATGACTGAGGTTTGATGGTGGAACACTCTGGCCTAGCAAAATGACTGAGGCTTGATTCTGGAGCCCTGTTTACTGGGAACATGACTGAGGTTTGATGGCAGAAACCTGTGGACTGGCAACATGTCTGAGGTTTGATTTGGAACCCTGTGCACGGGGACCATGACTGAGGCCTGATACTGGAACCCCGTGGCATGGGAACATGACATTGGTTTGATTCTGGAGCCCTGTTTACTGGGAACATGACTGAGGTTTCATGGTTGAAGCCTGTGGCCTGGCCACATGATTGAGGTTTGATAGTGGAACCCTCAGGCTTGGGAACATGAGTGAGGCTTGATGGTGGAACACTGTGGCCTGGCAATATGCCTGAGGTTTGATGGTGGAACCCTGTGGCTTGGCAAGATGACTTAGGTTAGATTGTGGAACACTCTGACCTGGGAACATGACTGAGGCTTGATGGTGGAACCGTGGCCTGGCAACAGGACTGAGGTTTGATTGTGGAACCCTCTGGCCTGGGAATATGACTGAGGTTTAATTGTGGAACCCTGTGGCCTGGGAACATGACTGGGATTTGATTTCTGAAACCTGTGTCCAGGGAACATGACTGAGGTTTTATTCTGGAACCCTGTGTCCTGGGAACACGACTGAGGTTTGATTCTGGAACCATGTGGCCTGGGAATATGACTGAGGTTTGATTCTGGAAACCATTGGCCTGGGAACATGACTGATGTTAGAGTGTGGAATCCTGTGGCCTGGGAACATGACATCGGTTTGGATTCTGGTACCCTGTTGCCTGGGAACATGAAATCGGTTTGATTCTGTAAACCTGAGGTCTGGGAATATGACTGAGGTTTGATTGTGGTACCCTATGGCCTGGCAACATGACTGAGGTTTGATTCTGGATGCCTGTGGCCTGGGAACATGACTGAGGCATGATTCTGGAAACCTGTGGCCTGGGAACATGACATCTGTTTAGATTGTGGAATACTGTGCCCCGGGAACCTGACTGAGCCTTGGTTCTGGAGCCCTGTGGACTGGGAACATGACTGAGGTTTTATTCTGGAACCCTGTAGCCTGGGACCATAACTGAGGATTGATTCTGGAACCCTGTGGCCTGGGCACATGACAACGGTGGATCCTGGAACCCTGTGGACTAGGAACATGACTGAGGTTTTATTCTGGAACCTTGTAGCCTGGGAACATAACTGAGGATTGATTCTGGAACCCTGTGGCCTGGGAACATGACATGGGTGGATTCTGGAACCCTGAGGCCTGGTAACATGACATCTGTTTAGATTGTGGAATACTGTGCCCTGGGAACGTGACTGAGCCTTGGTTCTGGAACCCTGTGGACTGGGAACATGACTGACGTTTTATTCTGGAACCCTGTAGCCTGCGAACATAACTGAGGATTCATTCTGGAACCCTGTGGCCTGGCAGCATGACATCTGTGGATTCTGAATCTCTGTGGCCTGGGAACCTGCGAACGGTTTGACTCTGGTACCCTGTGGCCTGGGAACATGTCTGAGGTTTGATGGTGGAAACCTGTGGCCTGGTATCATGACTGAGGATAGACTCTGGAAGACTGTGGCCAGGGAACATGATATCGGGTTGATTCTGGAAACCTGTGTCCTGGGAACAAGACTGAGGTTTGATTCTGGAAACCTGATGCCTGGGAACTTGAGTGAGGTTTGTTTCTGGAAGCCTCTTCCCTGGGAACATGACTGCGGTTTGATTCTGGACACCTGTGTCCTGGGAACAACACTGAGGTTTGATTCTGCAACCCTGTGGCTTGGGAACATGACTGAGGTATGTTTCTGGAAGCCTGTTCTCTGGGAACATGACTGAGGTTTGATTCTGGACACCTGTGTCCTGGGAACATGACTGAGGTTTGATTGTTGAAACCTGTGGCCTTCGAACATGACTCAGGTTGATTCTGGAACCATGTGTCCTGGGAATATGACTGAGGTTTGATTCTGGAAACCTTTGTCCTGGGAAAATGACTGAGGTTTCAATGTGGAAACATGTGGCCTGGGATCATTACTGAGGTTTGATGGTGGAACACTCTGGCCTGGCAAAATGACTGAGGCTTGATTCTGGAGCCCTCTTTACTGGGAACATTCCTGAGGTTTGATGGCAGAAACCTGTGGACTGGCAACATGACTGAGGTTTGATTTGGAACCCTGTGCACGGGGACCATGACTGAGGCCTGATACTGGAACCCCGTGGCATGGGAACATGACATTGGTTTGATTCTGGAGCCCTGTTTACTGGGAACATGACTGAGGTTTCATGGTTGAATCCTGTGGCCTGGCAACATGATTGAGGTTTGATAGTGGAACCCTCAGGCTAGGGAACATGAGTGAGGCTTGATGGTGGAACACTGTGGCCTGGCAATATGCCTGAGGTTTGATGGTGGAAACCTGTGGCTTGGCAAGATGACTTAGGTTAGATTGTGGAACACTCTGACCTGGGAACATGACTGAGGCTTGATGGTGGAACCGTGGCCTGGCAACAGGACTGAGGTTTGATTGTGGAACCCTCTGGCCTGGGAATATGACTGAGGTTTAATTGTGGAACCCTGTGGCCTGGGAACATGACTGGGATTTGATTTCTGAAACCTGTGTCCAGGGAACATGACTGAGGTTTTATTCTGGAACCCTGTGTCCTGGGAACACGACTGAGGTTTGATTCTGTAACCATGTGGCCTGGGAATATGACTGAGGTTTGATTCTGGAAACCATTGGCCTGGGAACATGACTGATGTTAGAGTGTGGAATCCTGTGGCCTGGGAACATGACATCGGTTTGGATTCTGGTACCCTGTTGCCTGGGAACATGAAATCGGTTTGATTCTGTAAACCTGAGGTCTGGGAATAT
Source organism: Balaenoptera physalus (assembly GCF_965194825.1). Lineage (NCBI taxonomy): Eukaryota > Metazoa > Chordata > Mammalia > Artiodactyla > Balaenopteridae > Balaenoptera > Balaenoptera physalus. The sequence continues at coordinate 366,588 of NW_028126467.1, forward strand.
GACTGAGGTTTGATTGTGGTACCCTATGGCCTGGCAACATGACTGAGGTTTGATTCTGGATGCCTGTGGCCTGGGAACATGACTGAGGCATGATTCTGGAAACCTGTGGCCTGGGAACATGACATCTGTTTAGATTGTGGAATACTGTGCCCCGGGAACCTGACTGAGCCTTGATTCTGGAACCCTGTGGACTGGGAACATGACTGAGGTTTTATTCTGGAACCCTGTAGCCTGGGACCATAACTGAGGATTGATTCTGGAACCCTGTGGCCTGGGCACATGACAACGGTGGATTCTGGAACCCTGTGGACTAGGAACATGACTGATGTTTTATTCTGGAACCTTGTAGCCTGGGAACATAACTGAGGATTCATTCTGGAACCCTGTGGCCTGGGAACATGATATGGGTGGATTCTGGAACCCTGAGGCCTGGGAACATGACATCTGTTTAGATTGTGGAATACTGTGCCCTGGGAACGTGACTGAGCCTTCGTTCTGGAACCCTGTGGACTGGGAACATGACTGACGTTTTATTCTGGAACCCTGTAGCCTGGGAACATAACTGAGGATTGATTCTGGAACCCTGTGGCCTGGGAACATGACTGGGATTTAATTTCTGAAACCTGTGTCCAGGGAAAATGACTGAGGTTTTATTCTGGAACCCTGTGTCCTGGGAACACGACTGAGGTTTGATTCTGGAACCATGTGGCCTGGGAATATGACTTAGGTTTGATTCTGGAAACCATTGGCCTGGGAACATGACTGATGTTAGAGTGTGGAATCCTGTGCCCTGGGAACATGACATCGGTTTGGATTCTGGTACCCTGTTGCCTGGAAACATGAAATCGGTTTGATTCTGGAAACCTTAGGCCTGGGAATATGACTGAGGTTTGATGGTGGTACCCTATGGCCTGGCAACATGACTGAGGTTTGATTCTGGATCCCTGTGGCCTGGGAACATGGCATCTGTTTAGATTGTGGAATACTGTGCCCCGGGAACCTGACTGAGCCTTGGTTCTGGACCCCTGTGGACTGGGAACATGACTGAGGTTTTATTCTGGAACCCTGTGTCCTGTTAACATGACATGGGTGGATTCTGGAACCCTGAGGCCTGGGAACATGAAATCTGTTTAGATTGTGGAATACTGTGGCCTGGGAACTTGACTGAGCCTTGGTTCTGGAAACCTGTGGACTGGGAATATGACTGAGGTTTTATTCTGGAGCCGTGTAGCCTGGGAACATAACTGAGGATTCACTTTGGAACCCTGTGGCCCAGGAACATGACATGGGTGGATTCTGGAACCCTGAGGCCTTGGAACATGACATCTGTTTAGATTGTGGAATACTGTGGCCCGGGAACCTGACTGAGCCTTGGTTCTGGAACCCTGTGGACTGGGAACATGACTGAGGTTTTATTCTGGAACCCTGTAGCCTGGGAACATAACTGAGGATTCATTCTGGAAGCCTGTGGCCTGGGAACATGACATCGGTGGATTCTGGAACACTGTGGCCTGGGAACCTGCGAACGGTTTGACTCTGGAACCCTGTGGCCTGGGAACACGAAATCGGTTTGATTCCGGAAATCTGAGGCCTGGCAACATGACTGAGGTTTGATTCTGGATCTCTGTGGCCTGGGAAAATGACTGAGGCGTGATTCTGAAGACCTGTGGCCTGGAAACATGACATCTGTTTAGATTGTGGAATACTTTGGCCCGGGAACCTGACTGAGCCTTGGTTCTGGAACACTGTGCACTAGGAACATGACTGAGGTTTTATTCTGGAACCCTGTAGCCTGGGAACATAACTGAGGATTGATTCTGGAACCCTGTGGCCTGGGAACATAACATGGGTGGATTCTGGAACCCTGAGGCCTGGGAACAAGACATCTGTTTAGCTTGTGGAATACTGTGACCCGGGAACCTGACTGAGCCTTGGTTCTGGAACCCTATGTACTGGGAATATGACTGAGCTTTTATTCTGGAACCCTGTAGCCTGGGAACATAACTGAGGATTGATTCTGGAACCCTGTGGCCTGGGAACATGACAAGGGTGGATTCTGGAACCCTGAGGCCTGGGAACATGACATCTGTTTAGATTGTGGAATACTGTGCCCCGGGTACCTGACTGAGTCTTGGTTCTGGAACCCTGTGGACTGGGAACATGGCTGAGGTTTTATTCCGGAACCCTGTAGCCTGCGAACATAACTGAGGATTGATTCTGGAAACCTGTGGCCTGGCAGCATGACATCTGTGGATTCTGGAACTCTGTGGCCTGGGAACCTGCGAACGGTTTGACTCTGGTACCCTGTGGCCTGGGAACATGTCTGAGGTTTGATGGTGGAAACCTGTGGCCTGGTAACATGACTGAGGATAGACTCTGGAAGACTGTGGCCAGGGAACATGATATCGGGTTGATTCTGGAAACCTGTGTCCTGGGAACAAGACTGAGGTTTGATTCTGGAACCCTGATGCCTGGGAACTGGAGTGAGGTTTGTTTCTGGAAGCCTCTTCCCTGGGAACATGACTGCGGTTTGATTCTGGACACCTGTGTCTTGGGAACAAGACTGAGGTTTGATTCTGCAACCCTGTGGCTTGGGAACATGACTGAGGTATGTTTCTGGAAGCCTGTTCTCTGGGAACATGACTGAGGTTTGATTCTGGACACCTGTGTCCTGGGAACATGACTGAGGTTTGATTGTTGAAACCTGTGGCCTTCGAACATGACTCAGGTTGATTCTGGAACCATGTGTCCTGGGAATATGACTGAGGTTTGATTCTGGAAACCTTTGTCCTGGGAAAATGACTGAGGTTTCAATGTGGAAACATGTGGCCTGGGATCATGACTGAGGTTTGATGGTGGAACACTCTGGCCTGGCAAAATGACTGAGGCTTGATTCTGGAGCCCTGTTTACTGGGAACATTCCTGAGGTTTGATGGCAGAAACCTGTGGACTGGCAACATGACTGAGGTTTGATTTGGAACCCTGTGCACGGGGACCATGACTGAGGCCTGATACTGGAACCCCGTGGCATGGGAACATGACATTGGTTTGATTCTGGAGCCCTGTTTACTGGGAACATGACTGAGGTTTCATGGTTGAATCCTGTGGCCTGGCAACATGATTGAGGTTTGATAGTGGAACCCTCAGGCTTGGGAACATGAGTGAGGCTTGATGGTGGAACCCTGTGGCCTGTCAATATGCCTGAGGTTTGATGGTGGAACCCTGTGGCTTGGCAAGATGACTTAGGTTTGATTGTGGAACACTCTGGCCTGGGAACATGACTGAGGCTTGATGGTGGAACCGTGGCCTGGCAACAGGACTGAGGTTTGATTGTGGAACCCTCTTGCCCTGGAATATGACTGAGGTTTAATTGTGGAACCCTGTGGCCTGGGAACATGACTGGGATTTGATTTCTGAAACCTGTGTCCAGGGAACATGACTGAGGTTTTATTCTGGAACCCTGTGTCCTGGGAACACGACTGAGGTTTGATTCTGTAACCATGTGGCCTGGGAATATGACTGAGTTTTGATTCTGGAAACCATTGGCCTGGGAACATGACTGATGTTAGAATGTGGAATCCTGTGGCCTGGGAACATGACATCAGTTTGGATTCTGGTACCCTGTTGCCTGGGAACATGAAATCGGTTTGATTCTGTAAACCTGAGGTCTGGGAATATGACTGAGGTTTGATTGTGGTACCCTATGGCCTGGCAACATGACTGAGGTTTGATTCTGGATTCCTGTGGCCTGGGAACATGACTGAGGCATGATTCTGGAAACCTGTGGCCTGGGAACATGACATCTGTTTAGATTGTGGAATACTGTGCCCCGGGAACCTGACTGAGCCTTGGTTCTGGAACCCTGTGGACTGGGAACATGACTGAGGTTTTATTCTGGAACCCTGTAACCTGGGACCATAACTGAGGATTGATTCTGGAACCCTGTGGCCTGGGCACATGACAACGGTGGATTCTGGAACCCTGTGGACTAGGAACATGACTGAGGTTTTATTCTGGAACCTTGTAGCCTGGGAACATAACTGAGGATTGATTCTGGAACCCTGTGGCCTGGGAACATGACATGGGTGGATTCTGGAACCCTGAGGCCTGGGAACATGACATCTGTTTAGATTGTGGAATACTGTGCCCTGGGAACGTGACTGAGCCTTGGTTCTGGAACCCTGTGGACTGGGAACATGACTGACGTTTTATTCTGGAACCCTGTAGCCTGGGAACATAACTGAGGATTGATTCTGGAACCCTGTGGCCTGGGAACATGACTGGGATTTGATTTCTGAAACCTGTGTCCAGGGAAAATGACTGAGGTTTTATTCTGGAACCCTGTGTCCTGGGAACACGACTGAGGTTTGATTCTGGAACCATGTGGCCTGGGAATATGACTTAGGTTTGATTCTGGAAACCATTGGCCTGGGAACATGACTGATGTTAGAGTGTGGAATCCTGTGCCCTGGGAACATGACATCGGTTTGGATTCTGGTACCCTGTTGCCTGGAAACATGAAATCGGTTTGATTCTGGAAACCTTAGGCCTGGGAATATGACTGAGGTTTGATGGTGGTACCCTATGGCCTGGCAACATGACTGAGGTTTGATTCTGGATCCCTGTGGCCTGGGAACATGACATCTGTTTAGATTGTGGAATACTGTGCCCCGGGAACCTGACTGAGCCTTGGTTCTGGACCCCTGTGGACTGGGAACATGACTGAGGTTTTATTCTGGAACCCTGTGTCCTGTTAACATGACATAGGTGGATTCTGGAACCCTGAGGCCTGGGAACATGAAATCTGTTTAGATTGTGGAATACTGTGGCCTGGGAACTTGACTGAGCCTTGGTTCTGGAAACCTGTGGACTGGGAATATGACTGAGGTTTTATTCTGGAGCCGTGTAGCCTGGGAACATAACTGAGGATTCACTTTGGAACCCTGTGGCCCAGGAACATGACATGGGTGGATTCTGGAAACCTGAGGCCTTGGAACATGACATCGGTGGATTGTGGAACACTGTGGCCTGGGAACCTGCGAACCTTTTGACTCTGGAACCCTGTGGCCTGGGAACACGAAATTGGTTTCATTCCGGAAATCTGAGGCCTGGCAACATGACTGAGGTTTGATTCTGGATCTCTGTGGCCTGGGAAAATGACTGAGGCGTGATTCTGAAGACCTGTGGCCTGGAAACATGACATCTGTTTAGATTGTGGAATACTTTGGCCCGGGAACCTGACTGAGCTTTGGTTCTGGAACACTGTGCACTAGGAACATGACTGAGGTTTTATTCTGGAACCCTGTAGCCTGGGAACATAACTGAGGATTGATTCTGGAACCCTGTGGCCTGGGAACATAACATGGGTGGATTCTGGAACCCTGAGGCCTGGGAACAAGACATCTGTTTAGATTGTGGAATACTGTGACCCGGGAACCTGACTGAGCCTTGGTTCTGGAACCCTATGTACTGGGAATATGACTGAGGTTTTATTCTGGAACCCTGTAGCCTTGGAACATAACTGAGGATTGATTCTGGAACCCTGTGGCCTGGGAACATGACATGGGTGGATTCTGGAACCCTGAGGCCTGGGAACATGACATCTGTTTAGATTGTGGAATACTGTGGCCCTGGAACCTGACTGAGCCTTGGTTCTGGAACCCTGTGGACTGGGAACATGACTGAGGTTTTATTCTGGAACCCTGTAGCCTGGGAACATAACTGAGGATTGATTCTGGAAGCCTGTGGCCTGGGAACATGACATCGGTGGATTCTGGAACACTGTGGCCTGGGAACATGACATCTGTTTAGATTGTGGAATACTGTGCCCCGGGTACCTGACTGAGCCTTGGTTCTGGAACCCTGTGGACTGGGAACATGGCTGAGGCTTTATTCCGGAACCCTGTAGCCTGCGAACATAACTGAGGATTGATTCTGGAACCCTGTGGCCTGGCAGCATGACATCTGTGGATTCTGGAACTCTGTGGCCTGGGAACCTGCGAACGGTTTGACTCTGGTACCCTGTGGCCTGGGAACATGTCTGAGGTTTGATGGTGGAAACCTGTGGCCTGGTAACATGACTGAGGATACACTCTGGAAGACTGTGGCCAGGGAACATGATATCGGGTTGATTCTGGAAACCTGTGTCCTGGGAACAAGTCTGAGGTTTGATTCTGGAACCCTGATGCCTGGGAACTTTACTGAGGTTTGTTTCTGGAAGCCTGTTTTCTGGGAACATGACTGCGGTTTGATTCTGGACACCTGTGTCCTGGGAACAAGACTGAGGTTTGATTCTGCAACCCTGTGGCTTGGGAACATGACTGAGGTTTGTTTCTGGAAGCCTGTTTTCTGGGAACATGACTGAGGTTTGATTCTGGACACCTGTGTCCTGGGAACATGACTGAGGTTTGATTGTTGAAACCTGTGGCCTTCGAACATGACTCAGGTTGATTCTGGAACCATGTGTCCTGGGAATATGACTGAGGTTTGATTCTGGAAACCTTTGTCCTGGGAAAATGACTGAGGTTTCAATGTGGAAACATGTGGCCTGGGATCATGACTGAGGTTTGATGGTGGAACACTCTGGCCTGGCAAAATGACTGAGGCTTGATTCTGGAGCCCTGTTTACTGGGAACATGACTGAGGTTTGATGGCAGAAACCTGTGGACTGGCAACATGACTGAGGTTTGATTTGGAACCCGTGCACGGGGACCATGACTGAGGCCTGATACTGGAACCCCGTGGCATGGGAACATGACATTGGTTTGATTCTGGAGCCCTGTTTACTGGGAACATGACTGAGGTTTCATGGTTGAATCCTGTGGCCTGGCAACATGATTGAGGTTTGATAGTGGAACCCTCAGGCTTGGGAACATGAGTGAGGCTTGATGGTGGAACCCTGTGGCCTGGCAATATGCCTGAGGTTTGATGGTGGAAACCTGTGGCTTGGCAAGATGACTTAGGTTTGATTGTGGAACACTCTGGCCTGGGAACATGACTGAGGCTTGATGGTGGAACCGTGGCCTGGCAACAGGACTGAGGTTTGATTGTGGAACCCTCTTGCCCTGGAATATGACTGAGGTTTAATTGTGGAACCCTGTGGCCTGGGAACATGACTGGGATTTGATTTCTGAAACCTGTGTCCAGGGAACATGACTGAGGTTTTATTCTGGAACCCTGTGTCCTGGGAACACGACTGAGGTTTGATTCTGTAACCATGTGGCCTGGGAATATGACTGAGGTTTGATTCTGGAAACCATTGGCCTGGGAACATGACTGATGTTAGAATGTGGAATCCTGTGGCCTGGGAACATGACATCGGTTTGGATTCTGGTACCCTGTTGCCTGGGAACATGAAATCGGTTTGATTCTGTAAACCTGAGGTCTGGGAATATGACTGAGGTTTGATTGTGGTACCCTATGGCCTGGCAACATGACTGAGGTTTGATTCTGGATGCCTGTGGCCTGGGAACATGACTGAGGCATGATTCTGGAAACCTGTGGCCTGGGAACATGACATCTGTTTAGATTGTGGAATACTGTGGCCCGGGAACCTGACTGAGCCTTGGTTCTGGAACCCTGTGGACTGGGAACATGACTGAGGTTTTATTCTGGAACCCTGTAGCCTGGGACCATAACTGAGGATTGATTCTGGAACCCTGTGGCCTGGGCACATGACAACGGTGGATTCTGGAACCCTGTGGACTAGGAACATGACTGAGGTTTTATTCTGGAACCTTGTAGCCTGGGAACATAACTGAGGATTGATTCTGGAACCTTGTGGCCTGGGAACATGACATGGATGTATTCTGGAACCCTGAGGCCTGGTAACATGACATCTGTTTAGATTGTGGAATACTGTGCCCTGGGAACGTGACTGAGCCTTGGTTCTGGAACCCTGTGGACTGGGAACATGACTGACGTTTTATTCTGGAACCCTGTAGCCTGGGAACATAACTGAGGATTGATTCTGGAACCCTGTGGCCTGGGAACATGACTGGGATTTGATTTCTGAAACCTGTGTCCAGGGAAAATGACTGAGGTTTTATTCTGGAACCCTGTGTCCTGGGAGCACGACTGAGGTTTGATTCTGGAACCATGTGGCCTGGGAATATGACTTAGGTTTGATTCTGGAAACCATTGGCCTGGGAACATGACTGATGTTAGAGTGTGCAATCCTGTGCCCTGGGAACATGACATCGGTTTGGATTCTGGTACCCTGTTGCCTGGAAACATGAAATCGGTTTGATTCTGGAAACCTTAGGCCTGGGAATATGACTGAGGTTTGATGGTGGTACCCTATGGCCTGGCAACATGACTGAGGTTTGATTCTGGATCCCTGTGGCCTGGGAACATGACATCTGTTTAGATTGTGGAATACTGTGCCCCGGGAACCTGACTGAGCCTTGGTTCTGGACCCCTGTGGACTGGGAACATGACTGAGGTTTTATTCTGGAAACCTGTGTCCTGTTAACATGACATAGGTGGATTCTGGAACCCTGAGGCCTGGGAACATGAAATCTGTTTAGATTGTGGAATACTGTGGCCTGGGAACTTGACTGAGCCTTGGTTCTGGAAACCTGTGGACTGGGAATATGACTGAGGTTTTATTCTGGAGCCGTGTAGCCTGGGAACATAACTGAGGATTCACTTTGGAACCCTGTGGCCCAGGAACATGACATGGGTGGATTCTGGAAACCTGAGGCCTTGGAACATGACATCTGTTTAGATTGTGGAATACTGTGGCCCGGGAACCTGACTGAGCCTTGGTTCTGGAACCCTGTGGACTGGGAACATGACTGAGGTTTTATTCTGGAACCCTGTAGCCTGGGAACAAAACTGAGGATTGATTCTGGAAGCCTGTGGCCTGGGAACATGACATCGGTGGATTCTGGAACACTGTGGCCTGGGAACCTGCGAACGGTTTGACTCTGGAACCCTGTGGCCTGGGAACACGAAATCGGTTTGATTCCGGAAATCTGAGGCCTGGCAACATGACTGAGGTTTGATTCTGGATCTCTGTGGCCTGGGAAAATGACTGAGGCGTGATTCTGAAGACCTGTGGCCTGGAAACATGACATCTGTTTAGATTGTGGAATACTTTGGCCCGGGAACCTGACTGAGCCTTGGTTCTGGAACACTGTGCACTAGGAACATGACTGAGGTTTTATTCTGGAACCCTGTAGCCTGGGAACATAACTGAGGATTGAATCTGGAACCCTGTGGCCTGGGAACATAACATGGGTGGATTCTGGAACCCTGAGGCCTGGGAACAAGACATCTGTTTAGATTGTGGAATACTGTGACCCGGGAACCTGACTGAGCCTTGGTTCTGGAACCCTATGTACTGGGAATATGACTGAGGTTTTATTCTGGAACCCTGTAGCCTTGGAACATAACTGAGGATTGATTCTGGAACCCTGTGGCCTGTGAACATGACATGGGTGGATTCTGGAACCCTGAGGCCTGGGAACATGACATCTGTTTAGATTGTGGAATACTGTGCCCCGGGTACCTGACTGAGCCTTGATTCTGGAACCCTGTGGACTGGGAACATGACTGAGGTTTTATTCCGGAACCCTGTAGCCTGCGAATATAACTGAGGATTGATTCTGGAACCCTGTGGCCTGGCCGCATGACATCGGTGGATTCTGGAACTCTGTGGCCTGGGAACCTGCGAACGGTTTGACTCTGGTACCCTGTGGCCTGGGAACATATCTGAGGTTTGATGGTGGAAACCTGTGGCCTGGCAACATGACTGAGGATTGATTCTGGAAGACTGTGGCCAGGGAACATGATATCTGGTTGATTCTGGAAACCTGTGTCCTGGGAAGAAGACTGAAGTTTGATTCTGGAACCCTGTGGCCTGGGAACATGACTGAGGTTTGTTTCTGGAAGCCTGTTCCCTGGGAACATGACTGCGGTTTGATTCTGGACACCTGTGTCCTGGGAACAAGACTGAGGTTTGATTCTGCAACCCTGTGGCTTGGGAACATGACTGAGGTTTGTTTCTGGAAGCCTGTTCTCTGGGAACATGACTGAGGTTTGATTCTGGACACCTGTGTCATGGGAACATGACTGAGGTTTGATTGTTGAAACCTGTGGCCTTCGAACACGACTCAGGTTGATTCTGGAACCATGTGTCCTGGGAATATGACTGAGGTTTGATTCTGGAAACCTTTGTCCTGGGAAAATGACTGAGGTTTCATTGTGGAAACATGTGGCCTGGGATCATGACTGAGGTTTGATGGTGGAACACTCTGGCCTGGCAAAATGACTGAGGCTTGATTCTGGAGCCCTGTTTACTGGGAACATGACTGAGGTTTGATGGCAGAAACCTGTGGACTGGCAACATGACTGAGGTTTGATTTGGAACCCTGTGCACGGGGACCATGACTGAGGCCTGATACTGGAACCCCGTGGCATGGGAAGATGACATTGGTTTGATTCTGGAGCCCTGTTTACTGGGAACATGACTGAGGTTTGATGGCAGAAACCTGTGGACTGGCAACATGACTGAGGTTTGATTTGGAACCCTGTGCACGGGGACCATGACTGAGGCCTGATACTGGAACCCCGTGGCATGGGAACATGACATTGGTTTGATTCTGGAGCCCTGTTTACTGGGAACATGACTGAGGTTTCATGGTTGAATCCTGTGGCCTGGCAACATGATTGAGGTTTGATAGTGGAACCCTGTGGCCTGGCAATATGCCTGAGGTTTGATGGTGGAACCCTGTGGCTTGGCAAGATGACTTAGGTTTGATTGTGGAACACTCTGGCCTGGGAACATGACTGAGGCTTGATGGTGGAACCGTGGCCTGGCAACAGGACTGAGGTTTGATTGTGGAACCCTCTTGCCCTGGAATATGACTGAGGTTTAATTGTGGAACCCTGTGGCCTGGGAACATGACTGGGATTTGATTTCTGAAACCTGTGTCCAGGGAACATGACTGAGGTTTTATTCTGGAACCCTGTGTCCTGGGAACACGACTGAGGTTTGATTCTGTAACCATGTGGCCTGGGAATATGACTGAGGTTTGATTCTGGAAACCATTGGCCTGGGAACATGACTGATGTTAGAATGTGGAATCCTGTGGCCTGGGAACATGACATCGGTTTGGATTCTGGTACCCTGTTGCCTGGGAACATGAAATCGGTTTGATTCTGTAAACCTGAGGTCTGGGAATATGACTGAGGTTTGATTGTGGTACCCTATGCCCTGGCAACATGACTGAGGTTTGATTCTGGATTCCTGTGGCCTGGGAACATGACTGAGGCATGATTCTGGAAACCTGTGGCCTGGGAACATGACATCTGTTTAGATTGTGGAATACTGTGCCCCGGGAACCTGACTGAGCCTTGGTTCTGGAACCCTGTGGACTGGGAACATGACATCGGTTTGGATTCTGGTACCCTGTTGCCTGGGAACATGACATCGGTTTGGATTCTGGTACCCTGTTGCCTGGGAACATGAAATCGGTTTGATTCTGTAAACCTGAGGTGTGGGAATATGACTGAGGTTTGATTGTGGTACCCTATGGCCTGGCAACATGACTGAGGTTTGATTCTGGATTCCTGTGGCCTGGGAACATGACTGAGGCATGATTCTGGAAACCTGTGGCCTGGGAACATGACATCTGTTTAGATTGTGGAATACTGTGCCCCGGGAACCTGACTGAGCCTTGGTTCTGGAACCCTGTGGACTGGGAACATGACTGAGGTTTTATTCTGGAACCCTGTAGCCTGGGACCATAACTGAGGATTGATTCTGGAACCCTGTGGCCTGGGCACATGACAACGGTGGATTTTGGAACCCTGTGGACTAGGAACATGACTGAGGTTTTATTCTGGAACCTTGTAGCCTGGGAACATAACTGAGGATTGATTCTGGAACCCTGTGGCCTGGGAACATGACATGGGTGGATTCTGGAACCCTGAGGCCTGGTAACATGACATCTGTTTAGATTGTGGAATACTGTGCCCTGGGAACGTGACTGAGCCTTGGTTCTGGAACCCTGTGTACTGGGAACATGACTGAGGTTTTATTCGGGAACCCTGTAGCCTGCGAACATAACTGAGGATTGATTCTGGAACCCTGTGGCCTGGCCGCATGACATCTGTGGATTCTGGAACTCTGTGGACTAGGAACATGACTGAGGTTTTATTCTGGAACCTTGTAGCCTGGGAACATAACTGAGGATTGATTCTGGAACCCTGTGGCCTGGGAACATGATATGGGTGGATTCTGGAACCCTGAGGCCTGGGAACATGACATCTGTTTAGATTGTGGAATACTGTGCCCTGGGAACGTGACTGAGCCTTGGTTCTGGAACCCTGTGGACTGGGAACATGACTGACGTTTTATTCTGGAACCCTGTAGCCTGGGAACATAACTGAGGATTGATTCTGGAACCCTGTGGCCTGGGAACATGACTGGGATTTAATTTCTGAAACCTGTGTCCAGGGAAAATGACTGAGGTTTTATTCTGGAACCCTGTGTCCTGGGAACACGACTGAGGTTTGATTCTGGAACCATGTGGCCTGGGAATATGACTTAGGTTTGATTCTGGAAACCATTGGCCTGGGAACATGACTGATGTTAGAGTGTGGAATCCTGTGCCCTGGGAACATGACATCGGTTTGGATTCTGGTACCCTGTTGCCTGGAAACATGAAATCGGTTTGATTCTGGAAACCTTAGGCCTGGGAATATGACTGAGGTTTGATGGTGGTACCCTATGGCCTGGCAACATGACTGAGGTTTGATTCTGGATCCCTGTGGCCTGGGAACATGGCATCTGTTTAGATTGTGGAATACTGTGCCCCGGGAACCTGACTGAGCCTTGGTTCTGGACCCCTGTGGACTGGGAACATGACTGAGGTTTTATTCTGGAACCCTGTGTCCTGTTAACATGACATGGGTGGATTCTGGAACCCTGAGGCCTGGGAACATGAAATCTGTTTAGATTGTGGAATACTGTGGCCTGGGAACTTGACTGAGCCTTGGTTCTGGAAACCTGTGGACTGGGAATATGACTGAGGTTTTATTCTGGAGCCGTGTAGCCTGGGAACATAACTTAGGATTCACTTTGGAACCCTGTGGCCCAGGAACATGACATGGGTGGATTCTGGAACCCTGAGGCCTTGGAACATGACATCTGTTTAGATTGTGGAATACTGTGGCCCGGGAACCTGACTGAGCCTTGGTTCTGGAACCCTGTGGACTGGGAACATGACTGAGGTTTTATTCTGGAACCCTGTAGCCTGGGAACATAACTGAGGATTCATTCTGGAAGCCTGTGGCCTGGGAACATGACATCGGTGGATTCTTGAATACTGTGGCCTGGGAACCTGCGAACGGTTTGACTCTGGAACCCTGTGGCCTGGGAACACGAAATCGGTTTGATTCCGGAAATCTGAGGCCTGGCAACATGACTGAGGTTTGATTCTGGATCTCTGTGGCCTGGGAAAATGACTGAGGCGTGATTCTGAAGACCTGTGGCCTGGAAACATGACATCTGTTTAGATTGTGGAATACTTTGGCCCGGGAACCTGACTGAGCCTTGGTTCTGGAACACTGTGCACTAGGAACATGACTGAGGTTTTATTCTGGAACCCTGTAGCCTGGGAACATAACTGAGGATTGATTCTGGAACCCTGTGGCCTGGGAACATAACATGGGTGGATTCTGGAACCCTGAGGCCTGGGAACAAGACATCTGTTTAGCTTGTGGAATACTGTGACCCGGGAACCTGACTGAGCCTTGGTTCTGGAACCCTATGTACTGGGAATATGACTGAGCTTTTATTCTGGAACCCTGTAGCCTGGGAACATAACTGAGGATTGATTCTGGAACCCTGTGGCCTGGGAACATGACAAGGGTGGATTCTGGAACCCTGAGGCCTGGGAACATGACATCTGTTTAGATTGTGGAATACTGTGCCCCGGGTACCTGACTGAGTCTTGGTTCTGGAACCCTGTTGACTGGGAACATGACTGAGGTTTTATTCTGGAACCCTGTAGCCTGGGACCATAACTGAGGATTGATTCTGGAACCCTGTGGCCTGGGAACATGACATGGGTGGATTCTGGAACCCTGAGGCCTGGGAACAAGACATCTGTTTAGATTGTGGAATACTGTGCCCCGGGTACCTGACTGAGCCTTGGTTCTGGAACCCTGTGGACTGGGAACATGGCTGAGGTTTTATTCCGGAACCCTGTAGCCTGCAAACATAACTGAGGATTGATTCTGGAACCCTGTGGCCTGGCAGCATGACATCTGTGGATTCTGGAACTCTGTGTCCTGGGAACCTGCGAACGGTTTGACTCTGGTACCCTGTGGCCTGGGAACATGTCTGAGGTTTGATGGTGGAAACCTGTGGCCTGGTAACATGACTGAGGATAGACTCTGGAAGACTGTGGCCAGGGAACATGATCTCGGGTTGATTCTGGAAACCTGTGTCCTGGGAACAAGTCTGAGGTTTGATTCTGGAACCCTGATGCCTGGGAACTTTACTGAGGTTTGTTTCTGGAAGCCTGTTCCCTGGGAACATGACTGCGGTTTGATTCTGGACACCTGTGTCCTGGGAACAAGACTGAGGTTTGATTCTGCAACCCTGTGGCTTGGGAACATGACTGAGGTTTGTTTCTGGAAGCCTGTTTTCTGGGAACATGACTGAGGTTTGATTCTGGACACCTGTGTCCTGGGAACATGACTGAGGTTTGATTGTTGAAACCTGTGGCCTTCGAACATGACTCAGGTTGATTCTGGAACCATGTGTCCTGGGAATATGACTGAGGTTTGATTCTGGAAACCTTTGTCCTTGGAAAATGACTGAGGTTTCAATGTGGAAACATGTGGCCTGGGATCATGACTGAGGTTTGATGGTGGAACACTCTGGCCTGGCAAAATGACTGAGGCTTGATTCTGGAGCCCTGTTTACTGGGAACATGACTAAGGTTTGATGGCAGAAACCTGAGGACTGGCAACATGACTGAGGTTTGATTTGGAACCCGTGCACGGGGACCATGACTGAGGCCTGATACTGGAACCCCGTGGCATGGGAACATGACATTGGTTTGATTCTGGAGCCCTGTTTACTGGGAACATGACTGAGGTTTCATGGTTGAATCCTGTGGCCTGGCAACATGATTGAGGTTTGATAGTGGAACCCTCAGGCTTGGGAACATGAGTGAGGCTTGATGGTGGAACCCTGTGGCCTGGCAATATGCCTGAGGTTTGATGGTGGAACCCTGTGGCTTGGCAAGATGACTTAGGTTTGATTGTGGAACACTCTGGCCTGGGAACATGACTGAGGCTTGATGGTGGAACCGTGGCCTGGCAACAGGACTGAGGTTTGATTGTGGAACCCTCTGGCCCTGGAATATGACTGAGGTTTAATTGTGGAACCCTGTGGCCTGGGAACATGATTGGGATTTGATTTCTGAAACCTGTGTCCAGGGAACATGACTGAGGTTTTATTCTGGAACCCTGTGTCCTGGGAACACGACTGAGGTTTGATTCTGTAACCATGTGGCCTGGGAATATGACTGAGGTTTGATTCTGGAAACCATTGGCCTGGGAACATGACTGATGTTAGAATGTGGAATCCTGTGGCCTGGGAACATGACATCGGTTTGGATTCTGGTACCCTGTTGCCTGGGAACATTAAATCGGTTTGATTCTGTAAACCTGAGGTCTGGGAATATGACTGAGGTTTGATTGTGGTACCCTATGGCCTGGCAACATGACTGAGGTTTGATTCTGGATTCCTGTGGCCTGGGAACATGACTGAGGCATGATTCTGGAAACCTGTGGCCTGGGAACATGACATCTGTTTAGATTGTGGAATACTGTGCCCCGGGAACCTGACTGAGCCTTGGTTCTGGAACCCTGTGGACTGGGAACATGACATCGGTTTGGATTCTGGTACCCTGTTGCCTGGGAACATGACATCGGTTTGGATTCTGGTACCCTGTTGCCTGGGAACATGAAATCGGTTTGATTCTGTAAACCTGAGGTGTGGGAATATGACTGAGGTTTGATTGTGGTACCCTATGGCCTGGCAACATGACTGAGGTTTGATTCTGGATTCCTGTGGCCTGGGAACATGACTGAGACATGATTCTGGAAACCTGTGGCCTGGGAACATGACATCTGTTTAGATTGTGGAATACTGTGGCCCGGGAACCTGACTGAGCCTTGGTTCTGGAACCCTGTGGACTGGGAACATGACTGAGGTTTTATTCTGGAACCCTGTAGCCTGGGACCATAACTGAGGATTGATTCTGGAACCCTGTGGCCTGGGCACATGACAACGGTGGATTCTGGAACCCTGTGGACTAGGAACATGACTGAGGTTTTATTCTGGAACCTTGTAGCCTGGGAACATAACTGAGGATTGATTCTGGAACCTTGTGGCCTGGGAACATGACATGGATGGATTCTGGAACCCTGAGGCCTGGTAACATGACATCTGTTTAGATTGTGGAATACTGTGCCCTGGGAACGTGACTGAGCCTTGGTTCTGGAACCCTGTGGACTGGGAACATGACTGACGTTTTATTCTGGAACCCTGTAGCCTGGGAACATAACTGAGGATTGATTCTGGAACCCTGTGGCCTGGGAACATGACTGGGATTTGATTTCTGAAACCTGTGTCCAGGGAAAATGACTGAGGTTTTATTCTGGAACCCTGTGTCCTGGGAGCACGACTGAGGTTTGATTCTGGAACCATGTGGCCTGGGAATATGACTTAGGTTTGATTCTGGAAACCATTGGCCTGGGAACATGACTGATGTTAGAGTGTGCAATCCTGTGCCCTGGGAACATGACATCGGTTTGGATTCTGGTACCCTGTTGCCTGGAAACATGAAATCGGTTTGATTCTGGAAACCTTAGGCCTGGGAATATGACTGAGGTTTGATGGTGGTACCCTATGGCCTGGCAACATGACTGAGGTTTGATTCTGGATCCCTGTGGCCTGGGAACATGACATCTGTTTAGATTGTGGAATACTGTGCCCCGGGAACCTGACTGAGCCTTGGTTCTGGACCCCTGTGGACTGGGAACATGACTGAGGTTTTATTCTGGAAACCTGTGTCCTGTTAACATGACATAGGTGGATTCTGGAACCCTGAGGCCTGGGAACATGAAATCTGTTTAGATTGTGGAATACTGTGGCCTGGGAACTTGACTGAGCCTTGGTTCTGGAAACCTGTGGACTGGGAATATGACTGAGGTTTTATTCTGGAGCCGTGTAGCCTGGGAACATAACTGAGGATTCACTTTGGAACCCTGTGGCCCAGGAACATGACATGGGTGGATTCTGGAAACCTGAGGCCTTGGAACATGACATCTGTTTAGATTGTGGAATACTGTGGCCCGGGAACCTGACTGAGCCTTGGTTCTGGAACCCTGTGGACTGGGAACATGACTGAGGTTTTATTCTGGAACCCTGTAGCCTGGGAACAAAACTGAGGATTGATTCTGGAAGCCTGTGGCCTGGGAACATGACATCGGTGGATTCTGGAACACTGTGGCCTGGGAACCTGCGAACGGTTTGACTCTGGAACCCTGTGGCCTGGGAACACGAAATCGGTTTGATTCCGGAAATCTGAGGCCTGGCAACATGACTGAGGTTTGATTCTGGATCTCTGTGGCCTGGGAAAATGACTGAGGCGTGATTCTGAAGACCTGTGGCCTGGAAACATGACATCTGTTTAGATTGTGGAATACTTTGGCCCGGGAACCTGACTGAGCCTTGGTTCTGGAACACTGTGCACTAGGAACATGACTGAGGTTTTATTCTGGAACCCTGTAGCCTGGGAACATAACTGAGGATTGAATCTGGAACCCTGTGGCCTGGGAACATAACATGGGTGGATTCTGGAACCCTGAGGCCTGGGAACAAGACATCTGTTTAGATTGTGGAATACTGTGACCCGGGAACCTGACTGAGCCTTGGTTCTGGAACCCTATGTACTGGGAATATGACTGAGGTTTTATTCTGGAACCCTGTAGCCTTGGAACATAACTGAGGATTGATTCTGGAACCCTGTGGCCTGTGAACATGACATGGGTGGATTCTGGAACCCTGAGGCCTGGGAACATGACATCTGTTTAGATTGTGGAATACTGTGCCCCGGGTACCTGACTGAGCCTTGATTCTGGAACCCTGTGGACTGGGAACATGACTGAGGTTTTATTCCGGAACCCTGTAGCCTGCGAATATAACTGAGGATTGATTCTGGAACCCTGTGGCCTGGCCGCATGACATCGGTGGATTCTGGAACTCTGTGGCCTGGGAACCTGCGAACGGTTTGACTCTGGTACCCTGTGGCCTGGGAACATATCTGAGGTTTGATGGTGGAAACCTGTGGCCTGGCAACATGACTGAGGATTGATTCTGGAAGACTGTGGCCAGGGAACATGATATCTGGTTGATTCTGGAAACCTGTGTCCTGGGAACAAGACTGAAGTTTGATTCTGGAACCCTGTGGCCTGGGAACATGACTGAGGTTTGTTTCTGGAAGCCTGTTCCCTGGGAACATGACTGCGGTTTGATTCTGGACACCTGTGTCCTGGGAACAAGACTGAGGTTTGATTCTGCAACCCTGTGGCTTGGGAACATGACTGAGGTTTGTTTCTGGAAGCCTGTTCTCTGGGAACATGACTGAGGTTTGATTCTGGACACCTGTGTCATGGGAACATGACTGAGGTTTGATTGTTGAAACCTGTGGCCTTCGAACACGACTCAGGTTGATTCTGGAACCATGTGTCCTGGGAATATGACTGAGGTTTGATTCTGGAAACCTTTGTCCTGGGAAAATGACTGAGGTTTCATTGTGGAAACATGTGGCCTGGGATCATGACTGAGGTTTGATGGTGGAACACTCTGGCCTGGCAAAATGACTGAGGCTTGATTCTGGAGCCCTGTTTACTGGGAACATGACTGAGGTTTGATGGCAGAAACCTGTGGACTGGCAACATGACTGAGGTTTGATTTGGAACCCTGTGCACGGGGACCATGACTGAGGCCTGATACTGGAACCCCGTGGCATGGGAAGATGACATTGGTTTGATTCTGGAGCCCTGTTTACTGGGAACATGACTGAGGTTTGATGGCAGAAACCTGTGGACTGGCAACATGACTGAGGTTTGATTTGGAACCCTGTGCACGGGGACCATGACTGAGGCCTGATACTGGAACCCCGTGGCATGGGAACATGACATTGGTTTGATTCTGGAGCCCTGTTTACTGGGAACATGACTGAGGTTTCATGGTTGAATCCTGTGGCCTGGCAACATGATTGAGGTTTGATAGTGGAACCCTGTGGCCTGGCAATATGCCTGAGGTTTGATGGTGGAACCCTGTGGCTTGGCAAGATGACTTAGGTTTGATTGTGGAACACTCTGGCCTGGGAACATGACTGAGGCTTGATGGTGGAACCGTGGCCTGGCAACAGGACTGAGGTTTGATTGTGGAACCCTCTTGCCCTGGAATATGACTGAGGTTTAATTGTGGAACCCTGTGGCCTGGGAACATGACTGGGATTTGATTTCTGAAACCTGTGTCCAGGGAACATGACTGAGGTTTTATTCTGGAACCCTGTGTCCTGGGAACACGACTGAGGTTTGATTCTGTAACCATGTGGCCTGGGAATATGACTGAGGTTTGATTCTGGAAACCATTGGCCTGGGAACATGACTGATGTTAGAATGTGGAATCCTGTGGCCTGGGAACATGACATCGGTTTGGATTCTGGTACCCTGTTGCCTGGGAACATGAAATCGGTTTGATTCTGTAAACCTGAGGTCTGGGAATATGACTGAGGTTTGATTGTGGTACCCTATGCCCTGGCAACATGACTGAGGTTTGATTCTGGATTCCTGTGGCCTGGGAACATGACTGAGGCATGATTCTGGAAACCTGTGGCCTGGGAACATGACATCTGTTTAGATTGTGGAATACTGTGCCCCGGGAACCTGACTGAGCCTTGGTTCTGGAACCCTGTGGACTGGGAACATGACATCGGTTTGGATTCTGGTACCCTGTTGCCTGGGAACATGACATCGGTTTGGATTCTGGTACCCTGTTGCCTGGGAACATGAAATCGGTTTGATTCTGTAAACCTGAGGTGTGGGAATATGACTGAGGTTTGATTGTGGTACCCTATGGCCTGGCAACATGACTGAGGTTTGATTCTGGATTCCTGTGGCCTGGGAACATGACTGAGGCATGATTCTGGAAACCTGTGGCCTGGGAACATGACATCTGTTTAGATTGTGGAATACTGTGCCCCGGGAACCTGACTGAGCCTTGGTTCTGGAACCCTGTGGACTGGGAACATGACTGAGGTTTTATTCTGGAACCCTGTAGCCTGGGACCATAACTGAGGATTGATTCTGGAACCCTGTGGCCTGGGCACATGACAACGGTGGATTTTGGAACCCTGTGGACTAGGAACATGACTGAGGTTTTATTCTGGAACCTTGTAGCCTGGGAACATAACTGAGGATTGATTCTGGAACCCTGTGGCCTGGGAACATGACATGGGTGGATTCTGGAACCCTGAGGCCTGGTAACATGACATCTGTTTAGATTGTGGAATACTGTGCCCTGGGAACGTGACTGAGCCTTGGTTCTGGAACCCTGTGTACTGGGAACATGACTGAGGTTTTATTCGGGAACCCTGTAGCCTGCGAACATAACTGAGGATTGATTCTGGAACCCTGTGGCCTGGCCGCATGACATCTGTGGATTCTGGAACTCTGTGGACTAGGAACATGACTGAGGTTTTATTCTGGAACCTTGTAGCCTGGGAACATAACTGAGGATTGATTCTGGAACCCTGTGGCCTGGGAACATGATATGGGTGGATTCTGGAACCCTGAGGCCTGGGAACATGACATCTGTTTAGATTGTGGAATACTGTGCCCTGGGAACGTGACTGAGCCTTGGTTCTGGAACCCTGTGGACTGGGAACATGACTGACGTTTTATTCTGGAACCCTGTAGCCTGGGAACATAACTGAGGATTGATTCTGGAACCCTGTGGCCTGGGAACATGACTGGGATTTAATTTCTGAAACCTGTGTCCAGGGAAAATGACTGAGGTTTTATTCTGGAACCCTGTGTCCTGGGAACACGACTGAGGTTTGATTCTGGAACCATGTGGCCTGGGAATATGACTTAGGTTTGATTCTGGAAACCATTGGCCTGGGAACATGACTGATGTTAGAGTGTGGAATCCTGTGCCCTGGGAACATGACATCGGTTTGGATTCTGGTACCCTGTTGCCTGGAAACATGAAATCGGTTTGATTCTGGAAACCTTAGGCCTGGGAATATGACTGAGGTTTGATGGTGGTACCCTATGGCCTGGCAACATGACTGAGGTTTGATTCTGGATCCCTGTGGCCTGGGAACATGGCATCTGTTTAGATTGTGGAATACTGTGCCCCGGGAACCTGACTGAGCCTTGGTTCTGGACCCCTGTGGACTGGGAACATGACTGAGGTTTTATTCTGGAACCCTGTGTCCTGTTAACATGACATGGGTGGATTCTGGAACCCTGAGGCCTGGGAACATGAAATCTGTTTAGATTGTGGAATACTGTGGCCTGGGAACTTGACTGAGCCTTGGTTCTGGAAACCTGTGGACTGGGAATATGACTGAGGTTTTATTCTGGAGCCGTGTAGCCTGGGAACATAACTTAGGATTCACTTTGGAACCCTGTGGCCCAGGAACATGACATGGGTGGATTCTGGAACCCTGAGGCCTTGGAACATGACATCTGTTTAGATTGTGGAATACTGTGGCCCGGGAACCTGACTGAGCCTTGGTTCTGGAACCCTGTGGACTGGGAACATGACTGAGGTTTTATTCTGGAACCCTGTAGCCTGGGAACATAACTGAGGATTCATTCTGGAAGCCTGTGGCCTGGGAACATGACATCGGTGGATTCTTGAATACTGTGGCCTGGGAACCTGCGAACGGTTTGACTCTGGAACCCTGTGGCCTGGGAACACGAAATCGGTTTGATTCCGGAAATCTGAGGCCTGGCAACATGACTGAGGTTTGATTCTGGATCTCTGTGGCCTGGGAAAATGACTGAGGCGTGATTCTGAAGACCTGTGGCCTGGAAACATGACATCTGTTTAGATTGTGGAATACTTTGGCCCGGGAACCTGACTGAGCCTTGGTTCTGGAACACTGTGCACTAGGAACATGACTGAGGTTTTATTCTGGAACCCTGTAGCCTGGGAACATAACTGAGGATTGATTCTGGAACCCTGTGGCCTGGGAACATAACATGGGTGGATTCTGGAACCCTGAGGCCTGGGAACAAGACATCTGTTTAGCTTGTGGAATACTGTGACCCGGGAACCTGACTGAGCCTTGGTTCTGGAACCCTATGTACTGGGAATATGACTGAGCTTTTATTCTGGAACCCTGTAGCCTGGGAACATAACTGAGGATTGATTCTGGAACCCTGTGGCCTGGGAACATGACAAGGGTGGATTCTGGAACCCTG
This sequence comes from Balaenoptera physalus, assembly GCF_965194825.1. NCBI lineage: Eukaryota > Metazoa > Chordata > Mammalia > Artiodactyla > Balaenopteridae > Balaenoptera > Balaenoptera physalus. Next base: position 389,127 of record NW_028126467.1, read on the forward strand.
AGGCCTGGGAACATGACATCTGTTTAGATTGTGGAATACTGTGCCCCGGGTACCTGACTGAGTCTTGGTTCTGGAACCCTGTTGACTGGGAACATGACTGAGGTTTTATTCTGGAACCCTGTAGCCTGGGACCATAACTGAGGATTGATTCTGGAACCCTGTGGCCTGGGAACATGACATGGGTGGATTCTGGAACCCTGAGGCCTGGGAACAAGACATCTGTTTAGATTGTGGAATACTGTGCCCCGGGTACCTGACTGAGCCTTGGTTCTGGAACCCTGTGGACTGGGAACATGGCTGAGGTTTTATTCCGGAACCCTGTAGCCTGCAAACATAACTGAGGATTGATTCTGGAACCCTGTGGCCTGGCAGCATGACATCTGTGGATTCTGGAACTCTGTGTCCTGGGAACCTGCGAACGGTTTGACTCTGGTACCCTGTGGCCTGGGAACATGTCTGAGGTTTGATGGTGGAAACCTGTGGCCTGGTAACATGACTGAGGATAGACTCTGGAAGACTGTGGCCAGGGAACATGATCTCGGGTTGATTCTGGAAACCTGTGTCCTGGGAACAAGTCTGAGGTTTGATTCTGGAACCCTGATGCCTGGGAACTTTACTGAGGTTTGTTTCTGGAAGCCTGTTCCCTGGGAACATGACTGCGGTTTGATTCTGGACACCTGTGTCCTGGGAACAAGACTGAGGTTTGATTCTGCAACCCTGTGGCTTGGGAACATGACTGAGGTTTGTTTCTGGAAGCCTGTTTTCTGGGAACATGACTGAGGTTTGATTCTGGACACCTGTGTCCTGGGAACATGACTGAGGTTTGATTGTTGAAACCTGTGGCCTTCGAACATGACTCAGGTTGATTCTGGAACCATGTGTCCTGGGAATATGACTGAGGTTTGATTCTGGAAACCTTTGTCCTTGGAAAATGACTGAGGTTTCAATGTGGAAACATGTGGCCTGGGATCATGACTGAGGTTTGATGGTGGAACACTCTGGCCTGGCAAAATGACTGAGGCTTGATTCTGGAGCCCTGTTTACTGGGAACATGACTAAGGTTTGATGGCAGAAACCTGAGGACTGGCAACATGACTGAGGTTTGATTTGGAACCCGTGCACGGGGACCATGACTGAGGCCTGATACTGGAACCCCGTGGCATGGGAACATGACATTGGTTTGATTCTGGAGCCCTGTTTACTGGGAACATGACTGAGGTTTCATGGTTGAATCCTGTGGCCTGGCAACATGATTGAGGTTTGATAGTGGAACCCTCAGGCTTGGGAACATGAGTGAGGCTTGATGGTGGAACCCTGTGGCCTGGCAATATGCCTGAGGTTTGATGGTGGAACCCTGTGGCTTGGCAAGATGACTTAGGTTTGATTGTGGAACACTCTGGCCTGGGAACATGACTGAGGCTTGATGGTGGAACCGTGGCCTGGCAACAGGACTGAGGTTTGATTGTGGAACCCTCTGGCCCTGGAATATGACTGAGGTTTAATTGTGGAACCCTGTGGCCTGGGAACATGATTGGGATTTGATTTCTGAAACCTGTGTCCAGGGAACATGACTGAGGTTTTATTCTGGAACCCTGTGTCCTGGGAACACGACTGAGGTTTGATTCTGTAACCATGTGGCCTGGGAATATGACTGAGGTTTGATTCTGGAAACCATTGGCCTGGGAACATGACTGATGTTAGAATGTGGAATCCTGTGGCCTGGGAACATGACATCGGTTTGGATTCTGGTACCCTGTTGCCTGGGAACATTAAATCGGTTTGATTCTGTAAACCTGAGGTCTGGGAATATGACTGAGGTTTGATTGTGGTACCCTATGGCCTGGCAACATGACTGAGGTTTGATTCTGGATTCCTGTGGCCTGGGAACATGACTGAGGCATGATTCTGGAAACCTGTGGCCTGGGAACATGACATCTGTTTAGATTGTGGAATACTGTGCCCCGGGAACCTGACTGAGCCTTGGTTCTGGAACCCTGTGGACTGGGAACATGACATCGGTTTGGATTCTGGTACCCTGTTGCCTGGGAACATGACATCGGTTTGGATTCTGGTACCCTGTTGCCTGGGAACATGAAATCGGTTTGATTCTGTAAACCTGAGGTGTGGGAATATGACTGAGGTTTGATTGTGGTACCCTATGGCCTGGCAACATGACTGAGGTTTGATTCTGGATTCCTGTGGCCTGGGAACATGACTGAGACATGATTCTGGAAACCTGTGGCCTGGGAACATGACATCTGTTTAGATTGTGGAATACTGTGCCCCGGGAACCTGACTGAGCCTTGGTTCTGGAACCCTGTGGACTGGGAACATGACTGAGGTTTTATTCTGGAACCCTGTAGCCTGGGACCATAACTGAGGATTGATTCTGGAACCCTGTGGCCTGGGCACATGACAACGGTGGATTCTGGAACCCTGTGGACTAGGAACATGACTGAGGTTTTATTCTGGAACCTTGTAGCCTGGGAACATAACTGAGGATTGATTCTGGAACCCTGTGGCCTGGGAACATGACATGGGTGGATTCTGGAACCCTGAGGCCTGGGAACATGACATCTGTTTAGATTGTGGAATACTGTGCCCTGGGAACGTGACTGAGCCTTGGTTCTGGAACCCTGTGGACTGGGAACATGACTGATGTTTTATTCTGGAACCCTGTAGCCTGGGAACATAACTGAGGATTGATTCTGGAACCCTGTGGCCTGGGAACATGACTGGGATTTGATTTCTGAAACCTGTGTCCAGGGAAAATGACTGAGGTTTTATTCTGGAACCCTGTGTCCTGGGAACACGACTGAGGTTTGATTCTGGAACCATGTGGCCTGGGAATATGACTTAGGTTTGATTCTGGAAACCATTGGCCTGGGAACATGACTGATGTTAGAGTGTGGAATCCTGTGCCCTGGGAACATGACATCGGTTTGGATTCTGGTACCCTGTTGCCTGGAAACATGAAATCGCTTTGATTCTGGAAACCTTAGGCCTGGGAATATGACTGAGGTTTGATGGTGGTACCCTATGGCCTGGCAACATGACTGAGGTTTGATTCTGGATCCCTGTGGCCTGGGAACATGACATCTGTTTAGATTGTGGAATACTGTGCCCCGGGAACCTGACTGAGCCTTGGTTCTGGACCCCTGTGGACTGGGAACATGACTGAGGTTTTATTCTGGAACTCTGTGTCCTGTTAACATGACATGGGTGGATTCTGGAAACCTGATGCCTGGGAACATGAAATCTGTTTAGATTGTGGTATACTGTGGCCTGGGAACTTGACTGAGCCTTGGTTCTGGAAACCTGTGGACTGGGAATATGACTGAGGTTTTATTCTGGAGCTGTGTAGCCTGGGAACATAACTGAGGATTCACTTTGGAACCCTGTGGCCCAGGAACATGACATGGGTGGATTCTGGAAACCTGAGGCCTTGGAACATGACATCTGTTTAGATTGTGGAATACTGTGGCCCGGGAACCTGACTGAGCCTTGGTTCTGGAACCCTGTGGACTGGGAACATGACTGAGGTTTTATTCTGGAACCCTGTAGCCTGGGAACAAAACTGAGGATTGATTCTGGAAGCCTGTGGCCTGGGAACATGACATCGGTGGATTCTGGAACACTGTGGCCTGGGAACCTGCGAACGGTTTGACTCTGGAACCCTGTGGCCTGGGAACACGAAATCGGTTTGATTCCGGAAATCTGAGGCCTGGCAACATGACTGAGGTTTGGTTCTGGATCTCTGTGGCCTGGGAAAATGACTGAGGCGTGATTCTGAAGACCTGTGGCCTGGAAACATGACATCTGTTTAGATTGTGGAATACTTTGGCCCGGGAACCTGACTGAGCCTTGGTTCTGGAACACTGTGCACTAGGAACATGACTGAGGTTTTATTCTGGAACCCTTTAGCCTGGGAACATAACTGAGGATTGATTCTGGAACCCTGTGGCCTGGGAACATAACATGGGTGGATTCTGGAACCCTGAGGCCTGGGAACAAGACATCTGTTTAGATTGTGGAATACTGTGACCCGGGAACCTGACTGAGCCTTGGTTCTGGAACCCTATGTACTGGGAATATGACTGAGGTTTTATTCTGGAACCCTGTAGCCTGGGAACATAACTGAGGATTGATTCTGGAAACCTGTGGCCTGGGAACATGACATGGGTGGATTCTGGAACCCTGAGGCCTGGGAACATGACATCTGTTTAGATTGTGGAATACTGTGCCCCGGGTACCTGACTGAGCCTTGATTCTGGAACCCTGTGGACTGGGAACATGACTGAGGTTTTATTCCGGAACCCTGTAGCCTGCGAACATAACTGAGGATTGATTCTGGAACCCTGTGGCCTGGCCGCATGACATCGGTGGATTCTGGAACTCTGTGGCCTGGGAACCTGCGAACGGTTTGACTCTGGTACCCTGTGGCCTGGGAACATGTCTGAGGTTTGATGGTGGAAACCTGTGGCCTGGCAACATGACTGAGGATTGATTCTGGAAGACTGTGGCCAGGGAACATGATATCTGGTTGATTCTGGAAACCTGTGTCCTGGGAACAAGACTGAAGTTTGATTCTGGAAGCCTGTGGCCTGGGAACATGACTGAGGTTTGTTTCTGGAAGCCTGTTCCCTGGGAACATGACTGCGGTTTGATTCTGGACACCTGTGTCCTGGGAACAAGACTGAGGTTTGATTCTGCAACCCTGTGGCTTGGGAACATGACTGAGGTTTGTTTCTGGAAGCCTGTTCTCTGGGAACATGACTGAGGTTTGATTCTGGACACCTGTGTCCTGGGAACATGACTGAGGTTTGATTGTTGAAACCTGTGGCCTTCGAACATGACTCAGGTTGATTCTGGAACCATGTGTCCTGGGAATATGACTGAGGTTTGATTCTGGAAACCTTTGTCCTGGGAAAATGACTGAGGTTTCATTGTGGAAACATGTGGCCTGGGATCATGACTGAGGTTTGATGGTGGAACACTCTGGCCTAGCAAAATGACTGAGGCTTGATTCTGGAGCCCTGTTTACTGGGAACATGACTGAGGTTTGATGGCAGAAACCTGTGGACTGGCAACATGTCTGAGGTTTGATTTGGAACCCTGTGCACGGGGACCATGACTGAGGCCTGATACTGGAACCCCGTGGCATGGGAACATGACATTGGTTTGATTCTGGAGCCCTGTTTACTGGGAACATGACTGAGGTTTCATGGTTGAATCCTGTGGCCTGGCCACATGATTGAGGTTTGATAGTGGAACCCTCAGGCTTGGGAACATGAGTGAGGCTTGATGGTGGAACACTGTGGCCTGGCAATATGCCTGAGGTTTGATGGTGGAACCCTGTGGCTTGGCAAGATGACTTAGGTTAGATTGTGGAACACTCTGACCTGGGAACATGACTGAGGCTTGATGGTGGAACCGTGGCCTGGCAACAGGACTGAGGTTTGATTGTGGAACCCTCTGGCCTGGGAATATGACTGAGGTTTAATTGTGGAACCCTGTGGCCTGGGAACATGACTGGGATTTGATTTCTGAAACCTGTGTCCAGGGAACATGACTGAGGTTTTATTCTGGAACCCTGTGTCCTGGGAACACGACTGAGGTTTGATTCTGGAACCATGTGGCCTGGGAATATGACTGAGGTTTGATTCTGGAAACCATTGGCCTGGGAACATGACTGATGTTAGAGTGTGGAATCCTGTGGCCTGGGAACATGACATCGGTTTGGATTCTGGTACCCTGTTGCCTGGGAACATGAAATCGGTTTGATTCTGTAAACCTGAGGTCTGGGAATATGACTGAGGTTTGATTGTGGTACCCTATGGCCTGGCAACATGACTGAGGTTTGATTCTGGATGCCTGTGGCCTGGGAACATGACTGAGGCATGATTCTGGAAACCTGTGGCCTGGGAACATGACATCTGTTTAGATTGTGGAATACTGTGCCCCGGGAACCTGACTGAGCCTTGGTTCTGGAGCCCTGTGGACTGGGAACATGACTGAGGTTTTATTCTGGAACCCTGTAGCCTGGGACCATAACTGAGGATTGATTCTGGAACCCTGTGGCCTGGGCACATGACAACGGTGGATCCTGGAACCCTGTGGACTAGGAACATGACTGAGGTTTTATTCTGGAACCTTGTAGCCTGGGAACATAACTGAGGATTGATTCTGGAACCCTGTGGCCTGGGAACATGACATGGGTGGATTCTGGAACCCTGAGGCCTGGTAACATGACATCTGTTTAGATTGTGGAATACTGTGCCCTGGGAACGTGACTGAGCCTTGGTTCTGGAACCCTGTGGACTGGGAACATGACTGACGTTTTATTCTGGAACCCTGTAGCCTGCGAACATAACTGAGGATTCATTCTGGAACCCTGTGGCCTGGCAGCATGACATCTGTGGATTCTGAATCTCTGTGGCCTGGGAACCTGCGAACGGTTTGACTCTGGTACCCTGTGGCCTGGGAACATGTCTGAGGTTTGATGGTGGAAACCTGTGGCCTGGTATCATGACTGAGGATAGACTCTGGAAGACTGTGGCCAGGGAACATGATATCGGGTTGATTCTGGAAACCTGTGTCCTGGGAACAAGACTGAGGTTTGATTCTGGAAACCTGATGCCTGGGAACTTGAGTGAGGTTTGTTTCTGGAAGCCTCTTCCCTGGGAACATGACTGCGGTTTGATTCTGGACACCTGTGTCCTGGGAACAACACTGAGGTTTGATTCTGCAACCCTGTGGCTTGGGAACATGACTGAGGTATGTTTCTGGAAGCCTGTTCTCTGGGAACATGACTGAGGTTTGATTCTGGACACCTGTGTCCTGGGAACATGACTGAGGTTTGATTGTTGAAACCTGTGGCCTTCGAACATGACTCAGGTTGATTCTGGAACCATGTGTCCTGGGAATATGACTGAGGTTTGATTCTGGAAACCTTTGTCCTGGGAAAATGACTGAGGTTTCAATGTGGAAACATGTGGCCTGGGATCATTACTGAGGTTTGATGGTGGAACACTCTGGCCTGGCAAAATGACTGAGGCTTGATTCTGGAGCCCTCTTTACTGGGAACATTCCTGAGGTTTGATGGCAGAAACCTGTGGACTGGCAACATGACTGAGGTTTGATTTGGAACCCTGTGCACGGGGACCATGACTGAGGCCTGATACTGGAACCCCGTGGCATGGGAACATGACATTGGTTTGATTCTGGAGCCCTGTTTACTGGGAACATGACTGAGGTTTCATGGTTGAATCCTGTGGCCTGGCAACATGATTGAGGTTTGATAGTGGAACCCTCAGGCTAGGGAACATGAGTGAGGCTTGATGGTGGAACACTGTGGCCTGGCAATATGCCTGAGGTTTGATGGTGGAAACCTGTGGCTTGGCAAGATGACTTAGGTTAGATTGTGGAACACTCTGACCTGGGAACATGACTGAGGCTTGATGGTGGAACCGTGGCCTGGCAACAGGACTGAGGTTTGATTGTGGAACCCTCTGGCCTGGGAATATGACTGAGGTTTAATTGTGGAACCCTGTGGCCTGGGAACATGACTGGGATTTGATTTCTGAAACCTGTGTCCAGGGAACATGACTGAGGTTTTATTCTGGAACCCTGTGTCCTGGGAACACGACTGAGGTTTGATTCTGTAACCATGTGGCCTGGGAATATGACTGAGGTTTGATTCTGGAAACCATTGGCCTGGGAACATGACTGATGTTAGAATGTGGAATCCTGTGGCCTGGGAACATGACATCGGTTTGGATTCTGGTACCCTGTTGCCTGGGAACATGAAATCGGTTTGATTCTGTAAACCTGAGGTCTGGGAATATGACTGAGGTTTGATTGTGGTACCCTATGGCCTGGCAACATGACTGAGGTTTGATTCTGGATGCCTGTGGCCTGGGAACATGACTGAGGCATGATTCTGGAAACCTGTGGCCTGGGAACATGACATCTGTTTAGATTGTGGAATACTGTGCCCCGGGAACCTGACTGAGCCTTGGTTCTGGAGCCCTGTGGACTGGGAACATGACTGAGGTTTTATTCTGGAACCCTGTAGCCTGGGACCATAACTGAGGATTGATTCTGGAACCCTGTGGCCTGGGCACATGACAACGGTGGATTTTGGAACCCTGTGGACTAGGAACATGACTGAGGTTTTATTCTGGAACCCTGTAGCCTGGGAACATAACTGAGCATTGATTTTGGAACCCTGTGGCCCGGGAACATGACATGGGTGGATTCTGGAACCCTGAGGCTTTGGAACATGACATCTGTTTAGATTGTGGAATACTGTGACCCGGGAACCTGACTGAGCCTTGGTTCTGGAACCCTGTGGACTGGGAACATGACTGAGGTTTTATTCGGGAACCCTGTAGCCTGGGAACATAACTGAGGATTGATTCTGGAAGCCTGTGGCCTGGGAACATGACATCGGTGGATTCTGGAACACTGTGGCCTGGGAACCTGCGAACGGTTTGACTCTGGAACCCTGTGGCCTGGGAACACGAAATCGGTTTGATTCCGGAAATCTGAGGCCTGGCAACATGACTGAGGTTTGATTCTGGATCTCTGTGGCCTGGGAAAATGACTGAGGCGTGATTCTGAAGACCTGTGGCCTGGAAACATGACATCTGTTTAGATTGTGGAATACTTTGGCCCGGGAACCTGACTGAGCCTTGGTTCTGGAACACTGTGCACTAGGAACATGACTGAGGTTTTATTCTGGAACCCTGTAGCCTGGGAACATAACTGAGGATTGATTCTGGAACCCTGTGGCCTGGGAACATAACATGGGTGGATTCTGGAACCCTGAGGCCTGGGAACAAGACATCTGTTTAGCTTGTGGAATACTGTGACCCGGGAACCTGACTGAGCCTTGGTTCTGGAACCCTATGTACTGGGAATATGACTGAGCTTTTATTCTGGAACCCTGTAGCCTGGGAACATAACTGAGGATTGATTCTGGAACCCTGTGGCCTGGGAACATGACAAGGGTGGATTCTGGAACCCTGAGGCCTGGGAACATGACATCTGTTTAGATTGTGGAATACTGTGCCCCGGGTACCTGACTGAGTCTTGGTTCTGGAACCCTGTTGACTGGGAATATGACTGAGGTTTTATTCTGGAACCCTGTAGCCTGGGACCATAACTGAGGATTGATTCTGGAACCCTGTGGCCTGGGAACATGACATGGGTGGATTCTGGAACCCTGAGGCCTGGGAACAAGACATCTGTTTAGATTGTGGAATACTGTGCCCCGGGTACCTGACTGAGCCTTGGTTCTGGAACCCTGTGGACTGGGAACATGGCTGAGGTTTTATTCCGGAACCCTGTAGCCTGCAAACATAACTGAGGATTGATTCTGGAACCCTGTGGCCTGGCAGCATGACATCTGTGGATTCTGGAACTCTGTGTCCTGGGAACCTGCGAACGGTTTGACTCTGGTACCCTGTGGCCTGGGAACATGTCTGAGGTTTGATGGTGGAAACCTGTGGCCTGGTAACATGACTGAGGATAGACTCTGGAAGACTGTGGCCAGGGAACATGATCTCGGGTTGATTCTGGAAACCTGTGTCCTGGGAACAAGTCTGAGGTTTGATTCTGGAACCCTGATGCCTGGGAACTTTACTGAGGTTTGTTTCTGGAAGCCTGTTCCCTGGGAACATGACTGCGGTTTGATTCTGGACACCTGTGTCCTGGGAACAAGACTGAGGTTTGATTCTGCAACCCTGTGGCTTGGGAACATGACTGAGGTTTGTTTCTGGAAGCCTGTTTTCTGGGAACATGACTGAGGTTTGATTCTGGACACCTGTGTCCTGGGAACATGACTGAGGTTTGATTGTTGAAACCTGTGGCCTTCGAACATGACTCAGGTTGATTCTGGAACCATGTGTCCTGGGAATATGACTGAGGTTTGATTCTGGAAACCTTTGTCCTTGGAAAATGACTGAGGTTTCAATGTGGAAACATGTGGCCTGGGATCATGACTGAGGTTTGATGGTGGAACACTCTGGCCTGGCAAAATGACTGAGGCTTGATTCTGGAGCCCTGTTTACTGGGAACATGACTGAGGTTTGATGGCAGAAACCTGAGGACTGGCAACATGACTGAGGTTTGATTTGGAACCCGTGCACGGGGACCATGACTGAGGCCTGATACTGGAACCCCGTGGCATGGGAACATGACATTGGTTTGATTCTGGAGCCCTGTTTACTGGGAACATGACTGAGGTTTCATGGTTGAATCCTGTGGCCTGGCAACATGATTGAGGTTTGATAGTGGAACCCTCAGGCTTGGGAACATGAGTGAGGCTTGATGGTGGAACCCTGTGGCCTGGCAATATGCCCGAGGTTTGATGGTGGAACCCTGTGGCTTGGCAAGATGACTTAGGTTTGATTGTGGAACACTCTGGCCTGGGAACATGACTGAGGCTTGATGGTGGAACCGTGGCCTGGCAACAGGACTGAGGTTTGATTGTGGAACCCTCTGGCCCTGGAATATGACTGAGGTTTAATTGTGGAACCCTGTGGCCTGGGAACATGATTGGGATTTGATTTCTGAAACCTGTGTCCAGGGAACATGACTGAGGTTTTATTCTGGAACCCTGTGTCCTGGGAACACGACTGAGGTTTGATTCTGTAACCATGTGGCCTGGGAATATGACTGAGGTTTGATTCTGGAAACCATTGGCCTGGGAACATGACTGATGTTAGAATGTGGAATCCTGTGGCCTGGGAACATGACATCGGTTTGGATTCTGGTACCCTGTTGCCTGGGAACATTAAATCGGTTTGATTCTGTAAACCTGAGGTCTGGGAATATGACTGAGGTTTGATTGTGGTACCCTATGGCCTGGCAACATGACTGAGGTTTGATTCTGGATTCCTGTGGCCTGGGAACATGACTGAGGCATGATTCTGGAAACCTGTGGCCTGGGAACATGACATCTGTTTAGATTGTGGAATACTGTGCCCCGGGAACCTGACTGAGCCTTGGTTCTGGAACCCTGTGGACTGGGAACATGACATCGGTTTGGATTCTGGTACCCTGTTGCCTGGGAACATGACATCGGTTTGGATTCTGGTACCCTGTTGCCTGGGAACATGAAATCGGTTTGATTCTGTAAACCTGAGGTGTGGGAATATGACTGAGGTTTGATTGTGGTACCCTATGGCCTGGCAACATGACTGAGGTTTGATTCTGGATTCCTGTGGCCTGGGAACATGACTGAGACATGATTCTGGAAACCTGTGGCCTGGGAACATGACATCTGTTTAGATTGTGGAATACTGTGCCCCGGGAACCTGACTGAGCCTTGGTTCTGGAACCCTGTGGACTGGGAACATGACTGAGGTTTTATTCTGGAACCCTGTAGCCTGGGACCATAACTGAGGATTGATTCTGGAACCCTGTGGCCTGGGCACATGACAACGGTGGATTCTGGAACCCTGTGGACTAGGAACATGACTGAGGTTTTATTCTGGAACCTTGTAGCCTGGGAACATAACTGAGGATTGATTCTGGAACCCTGTGGCCTGGGAACATGACATGGGTGGATTCTGGAACCCTGAGGCCTGGGAACATGACATCTGTTTAGATTGTGGAATACTGTGCCCTGGGAACGTGACTGAGCCTTGGTTCTGGAACCCTGTGGACTGGGAACATGACTGACGTTTTATTCTGGAACCCTGTAGCCTGGGAACATAACTGAGGATTGATTCTGGAACCCTGTGGCCTGGGAACATGACTGGGATTTGATTTCTGAAACCTGTGTCCAGGGAAAATGACTGAGGTTTTATTCTGGAACCCTGTGTCCTGGGAACACGACTGAGGTTTGATTCTGGAACCATGTGGCCTGGGAATATGACTTAGGTTTGATTCTGGAAACCATTGGCCTGGGAACATGACTGATGTTAGAGTGTGGAATCCTGTGCCCTGGGAACATGACATCGGTTTGGATTCTGGTACCCTGTTGCCTGGAAACATGAAATCGCTTTGATTCTGGAAACCTTAGGCCTGGGAATATGACTGAGGTTTGATGGTGGTACCCTATGGCCTGGCAACATGACTGAGGTTTGATTCTGGATCCCTGTGGCCTGGGAACATGACATCTGTTTAGATTGTGGAATACTGTGCCCCGGGAACCTGACTGAGCCTTGGTTCTGGACCCCTGTGGACTGGGAACATGACTGAGGTTTTATTCTGGAACTCTGTGTCCTGTTAACATGACATGGGTGGATTCTGGAAACCTGATGCCTGGGAACATGAAATCTGTTTAGATTGTGGTATACTGTGGCCTGGGAACTTGACTGAGCCTTGGTTCTGGAAACCTGTGGACTGGGAATATGACTGAGGTTTTATTCTGGAGCTGTGTAGCCTGGGAACATAACTGAGGATTCACTTTGGAACCCTGTGGCCCAGGAACATGACATGGGTGGATTCTGGAAACCTGAGGCCTTGGAACATGACATCTGTTTAGATTGTGGAATACTGTGGCCCGGGAACCTGACTGAGCCTTGGTTCTGGAACCCTGTGGACTGGGAACATGACTGAGGTTTTATTCTGGAACCCTGTAGCCTGGGAACAAAACTGAGGATTGATTCTGGAAGCCTGTGGCCTGGGAACATGACATCGGTGGATTCTGGAACACTGTGGCCTGGGAACCTGCGAACGGTTTGACTCTGGAACCCTGTGGCCTGGGAACACGAAATCGGTTTGATTCCGGAAATCTGAGGCCTGGCAACATGACTGAGGTTTGGTTCTGGATCTCTGTGGCCTGGGAAAATGACTGAGGCGTGATTCTGAAGACCTGTGGCCTGGAAACATGACATCTGTTTAGATTGTGGAATACTTTGGCCCGGGAACCTGACTGAGCCTTGGTTCTGGAACACTGTGCACTAGGAACATGACTGAGGTTTTATTCTGGAACCCTTTAGCCTGGGAACATAACTGAGGATTGATTCTGGAACCCTGTGGCCTGGGAACATAACATGGGTGGATTCTGGAACCCTGAGGCCTGGGAACAAGACATCTGTTTAGATTGTGGAATACTGTGACCCGGGAACCTGACTGAGCCTTGGTTCTGGAACCCTATGTACTGGGAATATGACTGAGGTTTTATTCTGGAACCCTGTAGCCTGGGAACATAACTGAGGATTGATTCTGGAAACCTGTGGCCTGGGAACATGACATGGGTGGATTCTGGAACCCTGAGGCCTGGGAACATGACATCTGTTTAGATTGTGGAATACTGTGCCCCGGGTACCTGACTGAGCCTTGATTCTGGAACCCTGTGGACTGGGAACATGACTGAGGTTTTATTCCGGAACCCTGTAGCCTGCGAACATAACTGAGGATTGATTCTGGAACCCTGTGGCCTGGCCGCATGACATCGGTGGATTCTGGAACTCTGTGGCCTGGGAACCTGCGAACGGTTTGACTCTGGTACCCTGTGGCCTGGGAACATGTCTGAGGTTTGATGGTGGAAACCTGTGGCCTGGCAACATGACTGAGGATTGATTCTGGAAGACTGTGGCCAGGGAACATGATATCTGGTTGATTCTGGAAACCTGTGTCCTGGGAACAAGACTGAAGTTTGATTCTGGAAGCCTGTGGCCTGGGAACATGACTGAGGTTTGTTTCTGGAAGCCTGTTCCCTGGGAACATGACTGCGGTTTGATTCTGGACACCTGTGTCCTGGGAACAAGACTGAGGTTTGATTCTGCAACCCTGTGGCTTGGGAACATGACTGAGGTTTGTTTCTGGAAGCCTGTTCTCTGGGAACATGACTGAGGTTTGATTCTGGACACCTGTGTCCTGGGAACATGACTGAGGTTTGATTGTTGAAACCTGTGGCCTTCGAACATGACTCAGGTTGATTCTGGAACCATGTGTCCTGGGAATATGACTGAGGTTTGATTCTGGAAACCTTTGTCCTGGGAAAATGACTGAGGTTTCATTGTGGAAACATGTGGCCTGGGATCATGACTGAGGTTTGATGGTGGAACACTCTGGCCTAGCAAAATGACTGAGGCTTGATTCTGGAGCCCTGTTTACTGGGAACATGACTGAGGTTTGATGGCAGAAACCTGTGGACTGGCAACATGTCTGAGGTTTGATTTGGAACCCTGTGCACGGGGACCATGACTGAGGCCTGATACTGGAACCCCGTGGCATGGGAACATGACATTGGTTTGATTCTGGAGCCCTGTTTACTGGGAACATGACTGAGGTTTCATGGTTGAATCCTGTGGCCTGGCCACATGATTGAGGTTTGATAGTGGAACCCTCAGGCTTGGGAACATGAGTGAGGCTTGATGGTGGAACACTGTGGCCTGGCAATATGCCTGAGGTTTGATGGTGGAACCCTGTGGCTTGGCAAGATGACTTAGGTTAGATTGTGGAACACTCTGACCTGGGAACATGACTGAGGCTTGATGGTGGAACCGTGGCCTGGCAACAGGACTGAGGTTTGATTGTGGAACCCTCTGGCCTGGGAATATGACTGAGGTTTAATTGTGGAACCCTGTGGCCTGGGAACATGACTGGGATTTGATTTCTGAAACCTGTGTCCAGGGAACATGACTGAGGTTTTATTCTGGAACCCTGTGTCCTGGGAACACGACTGAGGTTTGATTCTGGAACCATGTGGCCTGGGAATATGACTGAGGTTTGATTCTGGAAACCATTGGCCTGGGAACATGACTGATGTTAGAGTGTGGAATCCTGTGGCCTGGGAACATGACATCGGTTTGGATTCTGGTACCCTGTTGCCTGGGAACATGAAATCGGTTTGATTCTGTAAACCTGAGGTCTGGGAATATGACTGAGGTTTGATTGTGGTACCCTATGGCCTGGCAACATGACTGAGGTTTGATTCTGGATGCCTGTGGCCTGGGAACATGACTGAGGCATGATTCTGGAAACCTGTGGCCTGGGAACATGACATCTGTTTAGATTGTGGAATACTGTGCCCCGGGAACCTGACTGAGCCTTGGTTCTGGAGCCCTGTGGACTGGGAACATGACTGAGGTTTTATTCTGGAACCCTGTAGCCTGGGACCATAACTGAGGATTGATTCTGGAACCCTGTGGCCTGGGCACATGACAACGGTGGATCCTGGAACCCTGTGGACTAGGAACATGACTGAGGTTTTATTCTGGAACCTTGTAGCCTGGGAACATAACTGAGGATTGATTCTGGAACCCTGTGGCCTGGGAACATGACATGGGTGGATTCTGGAACCCTGAGGCCTGGTAACATGACATCTGTTTAGATTGTGGAATACTGTGCCCTGGGAACGTGACTGAGCCTTGGTTCTGGAACCCTGTGGACTGGGAACATGACTGACGTTTTATTCTGGAACCCTGTAGCCTGCGAACATAACTGAGGATTCATTCTGGAACCCTGTGGCCTGGCAGCATGACATCTGTGGATTCTGAATCTCTGTGGCCTGGGAACCTGCGAACGGTTTGACTCTGGTACCCTGTGGCCTGGGAACATGTCTGAGGTTTGATGGTGGAAACCTGTGGCCTGGTATCATGACTGAGGATAGACTCTGGAAGACTGTGGCCAGGGAACATGATATCGGGTTGATTCTGGAAACCTGTGTCCTGGGAACAAGACTGAGGTTTGATTCTGGAAACCTGATGCCTGGGAACTTGAGTGAGGTTTGTTTCTGGAAGCCTCTTCCCTGGGAACATGACTGCGGTTTGATTCTGGACACCTGTGTCCTGGGAACAACACTGAGGTTTGATTCTGCAACCCTGTGGCTTGGGAACATGACTGAGGTATGTTTCTGGAAGCCTGTTCTCTGGGAACATGACTGAGGTTTGATTCTGGACACCTGTGTCCTGGGAACATGACTGAGGTTTGATTGTTGAAACCTGTGGCCTTCGAACATGACTCAGGTTGATTCTGGAACCATGTGTCCTGGGAATATGACTGAGGTTTGATTCTGGAAACCTTTGTCCTGGGAAAATGACTGAGGTTTCAATGTGGAAACATGTGGCCTGGGATCATTACTGAGGTTTGATGGTGGAACACTCTGGCCTGGCAAAATGACTGAGGCTTGATTCTGGAGCCCTCTTTACTGGGAACATTCCTGAGGTTTGATGGCAGAAACCTGAGGACTGGCAACATGACTGAGGTTTGATTTGGAACCCGTGCACGGGGACCATGACTGAGGCCTGATACTGGAACCCCGTGGCATGGGAACATGACATTGGTTTGATTCTGGAGCCCTGTTTACTGGGAACATGACTGAGGTTTCATGGTTGAATCCTGTGGCCTGGCAACATGATTGAGGTTTGATAGTGGAACCCTCAGGCTTGGGAACATGAGTGAGGCTTGATGGTGGAACCCTGTGGCCTGGCAATATGCCTGAGGTTTGATGGTGGAACCCTGTGGCTTGGCAAGATGACTTAGGTTTGATTGTGGAACACTCTGGCCTGGGAACATGACTGAGGCTTGATGGTGGAACCGTGGCCTGGCAACAGGACTGAGGTTTGATTGTGGAACCCTCTGGCCCTGGAATATGACTGAGGTTTAATTGTGGAACCCTGTGGCCTGGGAACATGATTGGGATTTGATTTCTGAAACCTGTGTCCAGGGAACATGACTGAGGTTTTATTCTGGAACCCTGTGTCCTGGGAACACGACTGAGGTTTGATTCTGTAACCATGTGGCCTGGGAATATGACTGAGGTTTGATTCTGGAAACCATTGGCCTGGGAACATGACTGATGTTAGAATGTGGAATCCTGTGGCCTGGGAACATGACATCGGTTTGGATTCTGGTACCCTGTTGCCTGGGAACATTAAATCGGTTTGATTCTGTAAACCTGAGGTCTGGGAATATGACTGAGGTTTGATTGTGGTACCCTATGGCCTGGCAACATGACTGAGGTTTGATTCTGGATTCCTGTGGCCTGGGAACATGACTGAGGCATGATTCTGGAAACCTGTGGCCTGGGAACATGACATCTGTTTAGATTGTGGAATACTGTGCCCCGGGAACCTGACTGAGCCTTGGTTCTGGAACCCTGTGGACTGGGAACATGACATCGGTTTGGATTCTGGTACCCTGTTGCCTGGGAACATGACATCGGTTTGGATTCTGGTACCCTGTTGCCTGGGAACATGAAATCGGTTTGATTCTGTAAACCTGAGGTGTGGGAATATGACTGAGGTTTGATTGTGGTACCCTATGGCCTGGCAACATGACTGAGGTTTGATTCTGGATTCCTGTGGCCTGGGAACATGACTGAGACATGATTCTGGAAACCTGTGGCCTGGGAACATGACATCTGTTTAGATTGTGGAATACTGTGCCCCGGGAACCTGACTGAGCCTTGGTTCTGGAACCCTGTGGACTGGGAACATGACTGAGGTTTTATTCTGGAACCCTGTAGCCTGGGACCATAACTGAGGATTGATTCTGGAACCCTGTGGCCTGGGCACATGACAACGGTGGATTCTGGAACCCTGTGGACTAGGAACATGACTGAGGTTTTATTCTGGAACCTTGTAGCCTGGGAACATAACTGAGGATTGATTCTGGAACCCTGTGGCCTGGGAACATGACATGGGTGGATTCTGGAACCCTGAGGCCTGGGAACATGACATCTGTTTAGATTGTGGAATACTGTGCCCTGGGAACGTGACTGAGCCTTGGTTCTGGAACCCTGTGGACTGGGAACATGACTGATGTTTTATTCTGGAACCCTGTAGCCTGGGAACATAACTGAGGATTGATTCTGGAACCCTGTGGCCTGGGAACATGACTGGGATTTGATTTCTGAAACCTGTGTCCAGGGAAAATGACTGAGGTTTTATTCTGGAACCCTGTGTCCTGGGAACACGACTGAGGTTTGATTCTGGAACCATGTGGCCTGGGAATATGACTTAGGTTTGATTCTGGAAACCATTGGCCTGGGAACATGACTGATGTTAGAGTGTGGAATCCTGTGCCCTGGGAACATGACATCGGTTTGGATTCTGGTACCCTGTTGCCTGGAAACATGAAATCGCTTTGATTCTGGAAACCTTAGGCCTGGGAATATGACTGAGGTTTGATGGTGGTACCCTATGGCCTGGCAACATGACTGAGGTTTGATTCTGGATCCCTGTGGCCTGGGAACATGACATCTGTTTAGATTGTGGAATACTGTGCCCCGGGAACCTGACTGAGCCTTGGTTCTGGACCCCTGTGGACTGGGAACATGACTGAGGTTTTATTCTGGAACTCTGTGTCCTGTTAACATGACATGGGTGGATTCTGGAAACCTGAGGCCTGGGAACATGAAATCTGTTTAGATTGTGGTATACTGTGGCCTGGGAACTTGACTGAGCCTTGGTTCTGGAAACCTGTGGACTGGGAATATGACTGAGGTTTTATTCTGGAGCTGTGTAGCCTGGGAACATAACTGAGGATTCACTTTGGAACCCTGTGGCCCAGGAACATGACATGGGTGGATTCTGGAAACCTGAGGCCTTGGAACATGACATCTGTTTAGATTGTGGAATACTGTGGCCCGGGAACCTGACTGAGCCTTGGTTCTGGAACCCTGTGGACTGGGAACATGACTGAGGTTTTATTCTGGAACCCTGTAGCCTGGGAAAAAAACTGAGGATTGATTCTGGAAGCCTGTGGCCTGGGAACATGACATCGGTGGATTCTGGAACACTGTGGCCTGGGAACCTGCGAACGGTTTGACTCTGGAACCCTGTGGCCTGGGAACACGAAATCGGTTTGATTCCGGAAATCTGAGGCCTGGCAACATGACTGAGGTTTGGTTCTGGATCTCTGTGGCCTGGGAAAATGACTGAGGCGTGATTCTGAAGACCTGTGGCCTGGAAACATGACATCTGTTTAGATTGTGGAATACTTTGGCCCGGGAACCTGACTGAGCCTTGGTTCTGGAACACTGTGCACTAGGAACATGACTGAGGTTTTATTCTGGAACCCTTTAGCCTGGGAACATAACTGAGGATTGATTCTGGAACCCTGTGGCCTGGGAACATAACATGGGTGGATTCTGGAACCCTGAGGCCTGGGAACAAGACATCTGTTTAGATTGTGGAATACTGTGACCCGGGAACCTGACTGAGCCTTGGTTCTGGAACCCTATGTACTGGGAATATGACTGAGGTTTTATTCTGGAACCCTGTAGCCTGGGAACATAACTGAGGATTGATTCTGGAAACCTGTGGCCTGGGAACATGACATGGGTGGATTCTGGAACCCTGAGGCCTGGGAACATGACATCTGTTTAGATTGTGGAATACTGTGCCCCGGGTACCTGACTGAGCCTTGATTCTGGAACCCTGTGGACTGGGAACATGACTGAGGTTTTATTCCGGAACCCTGTAGCCTGCGAACATAACTGAGGATTGATTCTGGAACCCTGTGGCCTGGCCGCATGACATCGGTGGATTCTGGAACTCTGTGGCCTGGGAACCTGCGAACGGTTTGACTCTGGTACCCTGTGGCCTGGGAACATGTCTGAGGTTTGATGGTGGAAACCTGTGGCCTGGCAACATGACTGAGGATTGATTCTGGAAGACTGTGGCCAGGGAACATGATATCTGGTTGATTCTGGAAACCTGTGTCCTGGGAACAAGACTGAAGTTTGATTCTGGAAGCCTGTGGCCTGGGAACATGACTGAGGTTTGTTTCTGGAAGCCTGTTCCCTGGGAACATGACTGCGGTTTGATTCTGGACACCTGTGTCCTGGGAACAAGACTGAGGTTTGATTCTGCAACCCTGTGGCTTGGGAACATGACTGAGGTTTGTTTCTGGAAGCCTGTTCTCTGGGAACATGACTGAGGTTTGATTCTGGACACCTGTGTCCTGGGAACATGACTGAGGTTTGATTGTTGAAACCTGTGGCCTTCGAACATGACTCAGGTTGATTCTGGAACCATGTGTCCTGGGAATATGACTGAGGTTTGATTCTGGAAACCTTTGTCCTGGGAAAATGACTGAGGTTTCATTGTGGAAACATGTGGCCTGGGATCATGACTGAGGTTTGATGGTGGAACACTCTGGCCTAGCAAAATGACTGAGGCTTGATTCTGGAGCCCTGTTTACTGGGAACATGACTGAGGTTTGATGGCAGAAACCTGTGGACTGGCAACATGTCTGAGGTTTGATTTGGAACCCTGTGCACGGGGACCATGACTGAGGCCTGATACTGGAACCCCGTGGCATGGGAACATGACATTGGTTTGATTCTGGAGCCCTGTTTACTGGGAACATGACTGAGGTTTCATGGTTGAATCCTGTGGCCTGGCCACATGATTGAGGTTTGATAGTGGAACCCTCAGGCTTGGGAACATGAGTGAGGCTTGATGGTGGAACACTGTGGCCTGGCAATATGCCTGAGGTTTGATGGTGGAACCCTGTGGCTTGGCAAGATGACTTAGGTTAGATTGTGGAACACTCTGACCTGGGAACATGACTGAGGCTTGATGGTGGAACCGTGGCCTGGCAACAGGACTGAGGTTTGATTGTGGAACCCTCTGGCCTGGGAATATGACTGAGGTTTAATTGTGGAACCCTGTGGCCTGGGAACATGACTGGGATTTGATTTCTGAAACCTGTGTCCAGGGAACATGACTGAGGTTTTATTCTGGAACCCTGTGTCCTGGGAACACGACTGAAGTTTGATTCTGGAACCATGTGGCCTGGGAATATGACTGAGGTTTGATTCTGGAAACCATTGGCCTGGGAACATGACTGATGTTAGAGTGTGGAATCCTGTGGCCTGGGAACATGACATCGGTTTGGATTCTGGTACCCTGTTGCCTGGGAACATGAAATCGGTTTGATTCTGTAAACCTGAGGTCTGGGAATATGACTGAGGTTTGATTGTGGTACCCTATGGCCTGGCAACATGACTGAGGTTTGATTCTGGATGCCTGTGGCCTGGGAACATGACTGAGGCATGATTCTGGAAACCTGTGGCCTGGGAACATGACATCTGTTTAGATTGTGGAATACTGTGCCCCGGGAACCTGACTGAGCCTTGGTTCTGGAGCCCTGTGGACTGGGAACATGACTGAGGTTTTATTCTGGAACCCTGTAGCCTGGGACCATAACTGAGGATTGATTCTGGAACCCTGTGGCCTGGGCACATGACAACGGTGGATCCTGGAACCCTGTGGACTAGGAACATGACTGAGGTTTTATTCTGGAACCTTGTAGCCTGGGAACATAACTGAGGATTGATTCTGGAACCCTGTGGCCTGGGAACATGACATGGGTGGATTCTGGAACCCTGAGGCCTGGTAACATGACATCTGTTTAGATTGTGGAATACTGTGCCCTGGGAACGTGACTGAGCCTTGGTTCTGGAACCCTGTGGACTGGGAACATGACTGACGTTTTATTCTGGAACCCTGTAGCCTGCGAACATAACTGAGGATTCATTCTGGAACCCTGTGGCCTGGCAGCATGACATCTGTGGATTCTGAATCTCTGTGGCCTGGGAACCTGCGAACGGTTTGACTCTGGTACCCTGTGGCCTGGGAACATGTCTGAGGTTTGATGGTGGAAACCTGTGGCCTGGTATCATGACTGAGGATAGACTCTGGAAGACTGTGGCCAGGGAACATGATATCGGGTTGATTCTGGAAACCTGTGTCCTGGGAACAAGACTGAGGTTTGATTCTGGAAACCTGATGCCTGGGAACTTGAGTGAGGTTTGTTTCTGGAAGCCTCTTCCCTGGGAACATGACTGCGGTTTGATTCTGGACACCTGTGTCCTGGGAACAACACTGAGGTTTGATTCTGCAACCCTGTGGCTTGGGAACATGACTGAGGTATGTTTCTGGAAGCCTGTTCTCTGGGAACATGACTGAGGTTTGATTCTGGACACCTGTGTCCTGGGAACATGACTGAGGTTTGATTGTTGAAACCTGTGGCCTTCGAACATGACTCAGGTTGATTCTGGAACCATGTGTCCTGGGAATATGACTGAGGTTTGATTCTGGAAACCTTTGTCCTGGGAAAATGACTGAGGTTTCAATGTGGAAACATGTGGCCTGGGATCATTACTGAGGTTTGATGGTGGAACACTCTGGCCTGGCAAAATGACTGAGGCTTGATTCTGGAGCCCTCTTTACTGGGAACATTCCTGAGGTTTGATGGCAGAAACCTGTGGACTGGCAACATGACTGAGGTTTGATTTGGAACCCTGTGCACGGGGACCATGACTGAGGCCTGATACTGGAACCCCGTGGCATGGGAACATGACATTGGTTTGATTCTGGAGCCCTGTTTACTGGGAACATGACTGAGGTTTCATGGTTGAATCCTGTGGCCTGGCAACATGATTGAGGTTTGATAGTGGAACCCTCAGGCTAGGGAACATGAGTGAGGCTTGATGGTGGAACACTGTGGCCTGGCAATATGCCTGAGGTTTGATGGTGGAAACCTGTGGCTTGGCAAGATGACTTAGGTTAGATTGTGGAACACTCTGACCTGGGAACATGACTGAGGCTTGATGGTGGAACCGTGGCCTGGCAACAGGACTGAGGTTTGATTGTGGAACCCTCTGGCCTGGGAATATGACTGAGGTTTAATTGTGGAACCCTGTGGCCTGGGAACATTACTGGGATTTGATTTCTGAAACCTGTGTCCAGGGAACATGACTGAGGTTTTATTCTGGAACCCTGTGTCCTGGGAACACGACTGAGGTTTGATTCTGTAACCATGTGGCCTGGGAATATGACTGAGGTTTGATTCTGGAAACCATTGGCCTGGGAACATGACTGATGTTAGAGTGTGGAATCCTGTGGCCTGGGAACATGACATCGGTTTGGATTCTGGTACCCTGTTGCCTGGGAACATGAAATCGGTTTGATTCTGTAAACCTGAGGTCTGGGAATATGACTGAGGTTTGATTGTGGTACCCTATGGCCTGGCAACATGACTGAGGTTTGATTCTGGATGCCTGTGGCCTGGGAACATGACTGAGGCATGATTCTGGAAACCTGTGGCCTGGGAACATGACATCTGTTTAGATTGTGGAATACTGTGCCCCGGGAACCTGACTGAGCCTTGATTCTGGAACCCTGTGGACTGGGAACATGACTGAGGTTTTATTCTGGAACCCTGTAGCCTGGGACCATAACTGAGGATTGATTCTGGAACCCTGTGGCCTGGGCACATGACAACGGTGGATTCTGGAACCCTGTGGACTAGGAACATGACTGATGTTTTATTCTGGAACCTTGTAGCCTGGGAACATAACTGAGGATTCATTCTGGAACCCTGTGGCCTGGGAACATGATATGGGTGGATTCTGGAACCCTGAGGCCTGGGAACATGACATCTGTTTAGATTGTGGAATACTGTGCCCTGGGAACGTGACTGAGCCTTCGTTCTGGAACCCTGTGGACTGGGAACATGACTGACGTTTTATTCTGGAACCCTGTAGCCTGGGAACATAACTGAGGATTGATTCTGGAACCCTGTGGCCTGGGAACATGACTGGGATTTAATTTCTGAAACCTGTGTCCAGGGAAAATGACTGAGGTTTTATTCTGGAACCCTGTGTCCTGGGAACACGACTGAGGTTTGATTCTGGAACCATGTGGCCTGGGAATATGACTTAGGTTTGATTCTGGAAACCATTGGCCTGGGAACATGACTGATGTTAGAGTGTGGAATCCTGTGCCCTGGGAACATGACATCGGTTTGGATTCTGGTACCCTGTTGCCTGGAAACATGAAATCGGTTTGATTCTGGAAACCTTAGGCCTGGGAATATGACTGAGGTTTGATGGTGGTACCCTATGGCCTGGCAACATGACTGAGGTTTGATTCTGGATCCCTGTGGCCTGGGAACATGGCATCTGTTTAGATTGTGGAATACTGTGCCCCGGGAACCTGACTGAGCCTTGGTTCTGGACCCCTGTGGACTGGGAACATGACTGAGGTTTTATTCTGGAACCCTGTGTCCTGTTAACATGACATGGGTGGATTCTGGAACCCTGAGGCCTGGGAACATGAAATCTGTTTAGATTGTGGAATACTGTGGCCTGGGAACTTGACTGAGCCTTGGTTCTGGAAACCTGTGGACTGGGAATATGACTGAGGTTTTATTCTGGAGCCGTGTAGCCTGGGAACATAACTGAGGATTCACTTTGGAACCCTGTGGCCCAGGAACATGACATGGGTGGATTCTGGAACCCTGAGGCCTTGGAACATGACATCTGTTTAGATTGTGGAATACTGTGGCCCGGGAACCTGACTGAGCCTTGGTTCTGGAACCCTGTGGACTGGGAACATGACTGAGGTTTTATTCTGGAACCCTGTAGCCTGGGAACATAACTGAGGATTCATTCTGGAAGCCTGTGGCCTGGGAACATGACATCGGTGGATTCTGGAACACTGTGGCCTGGGAACCTGCGAACGGTTTGACTCTGGAACCCTGTGGCCTGGGAACACGAAATCGGTTTGATTCCGGAAATCTGAGGCCTGGCAACATGACTGAGGTTTGATTCTGGATCTCTGTGGCCTGGGAAAATGACTGAGGCGTGATTCTGAAGACCTGTGGCCTGGAAACATGACATCTGTTTAGATTGTGGAATACTTTGGCCCGGGAACCTGACTGAGCCTTGGTTCTGGAACACTGTGCACTAGGAACATGACTGAGGTTTTATTCTGGAACCCTGTAGCCTGGGAACATAACTGAGGATTGATTCTGGAACCCTGTGGCCTGGGAACATAACATGGGTGGATTCTGGAACCCTGAGGCCTGGGAACAAGACATCTGTTTAGCTTGTGGAATACTGTGACCCGGGAACCTGACTGAGCCTTGGTTCTGGAACCCTATGTACTGGGAATATGACTGAGCTTTTATTCTGGAACCCTGTAGCCTGGGAACATAACTGAGGATTGATTCTGGAACCCTGTGGCCTGGGAACATGACAAGGGTGGATTCTGGAACCCTGAGGCCTGGGAACATGACATCTGTTTAGATTGTGGAATACTGTGCCCCGGGTACCTGACTGAGTCTTGGTTCTGGAACCCTGTGGACTGGGAACATGGCTGAGGTTTTATTCCGGAACCCTGTAGCCTGCGAACATAACTGAGGATTGATTCTGGAAACCTGTGGCCTGGCAGCATGACATCTGTGGATTCTGGAACTCTGTGGCCTGGGAACCTGCGAACGGTTTGACTCTGGTACCCTGTGGCCTGGGAACATGTCTGAGGTTTGATGGTGGAAACCTGTGGCCTGGTAACATGACTGAGGATAGACTCTGGAAGACTGTGGCCAGGGAACATGATATCGGGTTGATTCTGGAAACCTGTGTCCTGGGAACAAGACTGAGGTTTGATTCTGGAACCCTGATGCCTGGGAACTGGAGTGAGGTTTGTTTCTGGAAGCCTCTTCCCTGGGAACATGACTGCGGTTTGATTCTGGACACCTGTGTCTTGGGAACAAGACTGAGGTTTGATTCTGCAACCCTGTGGCTTGGGAACATGACTGAGGTATGTTTCTGGAAGCCTGTTCTCTGGGAACATGACTGAGGTTTGATTCTGGACACCTGTGTCCTGGGAACATGACTGAGGTTTGATTGTTGAAACCTGTGGCCTTCGAACATGACTCAGGTTGATTCTGGAACCATGTGTCCTGGGAATATGACTGAGGTTTGATTCTGGAAACCTTTGTCCTGGGAAAATGACTGAGGTTTCAATGTGGAAACATGTGGCCTGGGATCATGACTGAGGTTTGATGGTGGAACACTCTGGCCTGGCAAAATGACTGAGGCTTGATTCTGGAGCCCTGTTTACTGGGAACATTCCTGAGGTTTGATGGCAGAAACCTGTGGACTGGCAACATGACTGAGGTTTGATTTGGAACCCTGTGCACGGGGACCATGACTGAGGCCTGATACTGGAACCCCGTGGCATGGGAACATGACATTGGTTTGATTCTGGAGCCCTGTTTACTGGGAACATGACTGAGGTTTCATGGTTGAATCCTGTGGCCTGGCAACATGATTGAGGTTTGATAGTGGAACCCTCAGGCTTGGGAACATGAGTGAGGCTTGATGGTGGAACCCTGTGGCCTGTCAATATGCCTGAGGTTTGATGGTGGAACCCTGTGGCTTGGCAAGATGACTTAGGTTTGATTGTGGAACACTCTGGCCTGGGAACATGACTGAGGCTTGATGGTGGAACCGTGGCCTGGCAACAGGACTGAGGTTTGATTGTGGAACCCTCTTGCCCTGGAATATGACTGAGGTTTAATTGTGGAACCCTGTGGCCTGGGAACATGACTGGGATTTGATTTCTGAAACCTGTGTCCAGGGAACATGACTGAGGTTTTATTCTGGAACCCTGTGTCCTGGGAACACGACTGAGGTTTGATTCTGGAACCATGTGGCCTGGGAATATGACTGAGGTTTGATTCTGGAAACCATTGGCCTGGGAACATGACTGATGTTAGAGTGTGGAATCCTGTGGCCTGGGAACATGACATCGGTTTGGATTCTGGTACCCTGTTGCCTGGGAACATGAAATCGGTTTGATTCTGTAAACCTGAGGTCTGGGAATATGACTGAGGTTTGATTGTGGTACCCTATGGCCTGGCAACATGACTGAGGTTTGATTCTGGATGCCTGTGGCCTGGGAACATGACTGAGGCATGATTCTGGAAACCTGTGGCCTGGGAACATGACATCTGTTTAGATTGTGGAATACTGTGCCCCGGGAACCTGACTGAGCCTTGGTTCTGGAGCCCTGTGGACTGGGAACATGACTGAGGTTTTATTCTGGAACCCTGTAGCCTGGGACCATAACTGAGGATTGATTCTGGAACCCTGTGGCCTGGGCACATGACAACGGTGGATCCTGGAACCCTGTGGACTAGGAACATGACTGAGGTTTTATTCTGGAACCTTGTAGCCTGGGAACATAACTGAGGATTGATTCTGGAACCCTGTGGCCTGGGAACATGACATGGGTGGATTCTGGAACCCTGAGGCCTGGTAACATGACATCTGTTTAGATTGTGGAATACTGTGCCCTGGGAACGTGACTGAGCCTTGGTTCTGGAACCCTGTGGACTGGGAACATGACTGACGTTTTATTCTGGAACCCTGTAGCCTGCGAACATAACTGAGGATTCATTCTGGAACCCTGTGGCCTGGCAGCATGACATCTGTGGATTCTGAATCTCTGTGGCCTGGGAACCTGCGAACGGTTTGACTCTGGTACCCTGTGGCCTGGGAACATGTCTGAGGTTTGATGGTGGAAACCTGTGGCCTGGTATCATGACTGAGGATAGACTCTGGAAGACTGTGGCCAGGGAACATGATATCGGGTTGATTCTGGAAACCTGTGTCCTGGGAACAAGACTGAGGTTTGATTCTGGAAACCTGATGCCTGGGAACTTGAGTGAGGTTTGTTTCTGGAAGCCTCTTCCCTGGGAACATGACTGCGGTTTGATTCTGGACACCTGTGTCCTGGGAACAACACTGAGGTTTGATTCTGCAACCCTGTGGCTTGGGAACATGACTGAGGTATGTTTCTGGAAGCCTGTTCTCTGGGAACATGACTGAGGTTTGATTCTGGACACCTGTGTCCTGGGAACATGACTGAGGTTTGATTGTTGAAACCTGTGGCCTTCGAACATGACTCAGGTTGATTCTGGAACCATGTGTCCTGGGAATATGACTGAGGTTTGATTCTGGAAACCTTTGTCCTGGGAAAATGACTGAGGTTTCAATGTGGAAACATGTGGCCTGGGATCATTACTGAGGTTTGATGGTGGAACACTCTGGCCTGGCAAAATGACTGAGGCTTGATTCTGGAGCCCTCTTTACTGGGAACATTCCTGAGGTTTGATGGCAGAAACCTGTGGACTGGCAACATGACTGAGGTTTGATTTGGAACCCTGTGCACGGGGACCATGACTGAGGCCTGATACTGGAACCCCGTGGCATGGGAACATGACATTGGTTTGATTCTGGAGCCCTGTTTACTGGGAACATGACTGAGGTTTCATGGTTGAATCCTGTGGCCTGGCAACATGATTGAGGTTTGATAGTGGAACCCTCAGGCTAGGGAACATGAGTGAGGCTTGATGGTGGAACACTGTGGCCTGGCAATATGCCTGAGGTTTGATGGTGGAAACCTGTGGCTTGGCAAGATGACTTAGGTTAGATTGTGGAACACTCTGACCTGGGAACATGACTGAGGCTTGATGGTGGAACCGTGGCCTGGCAACAGGACTGAGGTTTGATTGTGGAACCCTCTGGCCTGGGAATATGACTGAGGTTTAATTGTGGAACCCTGTGGCCTGGGAACATGACTGGGATTTGATTTCTGAAACCTGTGTCCAGGGAACATGACTGAGGTTTTATTCTGGAACCCTGTGTCCTGGGAACACGACTGAGGTTTGATTCTGTAACCATGTGGCCTGGGAATATGACTGAGGTTTGATTCTGGAAACCATTGGCCTGGGAACATGACTGATGTTAGAATGTGGAATCCTGTGGCCTGGGAACATGACATCGGTTTGGATTCTGGTACCCTGTTGCCTGGGAACATGAAATCGGTTTGATTCTGTAAACCTGAGGTCTGGGAATATGACTGAGGTTTGATTGTGGTACCCTATGGCCTGGCAACATGACTGAGGTTTGATTCTGGATGCCTGTGGCCTGGGAACATGACTGAGGCATGATTCTGGAAACCTGTGGCCTGGGAACATGACATCTGTTTAGATTGTGGAATACTGTGCCCCGGGAACCTGACTGAGCCTTGATTCTGGAACACTGTGGACTGGGAACATGACTGAGGTTTTATTCTGGAACCCTGTAGCCTGGGACCATAACTGAGGATTGATTCTGGAACCCTGTGGCCTGGGCACATGACAACGGTGGATTCTGGAACCCTGTGGACTAGGAACATGACTGATGTTTTATTCTGGAACCTTGTAGCCTGGGAACATAACTGAGGATTGATTCTGGAACCCTGTGGCCTGGGAACATGATATGGGTGGATTCTGGAACCCTGAGGCCTGGGAACATGACATCTGTTTAGATTGTGGAATACTGTGCCCTGGGAACGTGACTGAGCCTTGGTTCTGGAACCCTGTGGACTGGGAACATGACTGACGTTTTATTCTGGAACCCTGTAGCCTGGGAACATAACTGAGGATTGATTCTGGAACCCTGTGGCCTGGGAACATGACTGGGATTTAATTTCTGAAACCTGTGTCCAGGGAAAATGACTGAGGTTTTATTCTGGAACCCTGTGTCCTGGGAACACGACTGAGGTTTGATTCTGGAACCATGTGGCCTGGGAATATGACTTAGGTTTGATTCTGGAAACCATTGGCCTGGGAACATGACTGATGTTAGAGTGTGGAATCCTGTGCCCTGGGAACATGACATCGGTTTGGATTCTGGTACCCTGTTGCCTGGAAACATGAAATCGGTTTGATTCTGGAAACCTTAGGCCTGGGAATATGACTGAGGTTTGATGGTGGTACCCTATGGCCTGGCAACATGACTGAGGTTTGATTCTGGATCCCTGTGGCCTGGGAACATGGCATCTGTTTAGATTGTGGAATACTGTGCCCCGGGAACCTGACTGAGCCTTGGTTCTGGACCCCTGTGGACTGGGAACATGACTGAGGTTTTATTCTGGAACCCTGTGTCCTGTTAACATGACATGGGTGGATTCTGGAACCCTGAGGCCTGGGAACATGAAATCTGTTTAGATTGTGGAATACTGTGGCCTGGGAAATTGACTGAGCCTTGGTTCTGGAAACCTGTGGACTGGGAATATGACTGAGGTTTTATTCTGGAGCCGTGTAGCCTGGGAACATAACTTAGGATTCACTTTGGAACCCTGTGGCCCAGGAACATGACATGGGTGGATTCTGGAACCCTGAGGCCTTGGAACATGACATCTGTTTAGATTGTGGAATACTGTGGCCCGGGAACCTGACTGAGCCTTGGTTCTGGAACCCTGTGGACTGGGAACATGACTGAGGTTTTATTCTGGAACCCTGTAGCCTGGGAACATAACTGAGGATTCATTCTGGAAGCCTGTGGCCTGGGAACATGACATCGGTGGATTCTGGAACACTGTGGCCTGGGAACCTGCGAACGGTTTGACTCTGGAACCCTGTGGCCTGGGAACACGAAATCGGTTTGATTCCGGAAATCTGAGGCCTGGCAACATGACTGAGGTTTGATTCTGGATCTCTGTGGCCTGGGAAAATGACTGAGGCGTGATTCTGAAGACCTGTGGCCTGGAAACATGACATCTGTTTAGATTGTGGAATACTTTGGCCCGGGAACCTGACTGAGCCTTGGTTCTGGAACACTGTGCACTAGGAACATGACTGAGGTTTTATTCTGGAACCCTGTAGCCTGGGAACATAACTGAGGATTGATTCTGGAACCCTGTGGCCTGGGAACATAACATGGGTGGATTCTGGAACCCTGAGGCCTGGGAACAAGACATCTGTTTAGCTTGTGGAATACTGTGACCCGGGAACCTGACTGAGCCTTGGTTCTGGAACCCTATGTACTGGGAATATGACTGAGCTTTTATTCTGGAACCCTGTAGCCTGGGAACATAACTGAGGATTGATTCTGGAACCCTGTGGCCTGGGAACATGACAAGGGTGGATTCTGGAACCCTGAGGCCTGGGAACATGACATCTGTTTAGCTTGTGGAATACTGTGCCCCGGGTACCTGACTGAGTCTTGGTTCTGGAACCCTGTGGACTGGGAACATGGCTGAGGTTTTATTCCGGAACCCTGTAGCCTGCGAACATAACTGAGGATTGATTCTGGAAACCTGTGGCCTGGCAGCATGACATCTGTGGATTCTGGAACTCTGTGGCCTGGGAACCTGCGAACGGTTTGACTCTGGTACCCTGTGGCCTGGGAACATGTCTGAGGTTTGATGGTGGAAACCTGTGGCCTGGTAACATGACTGAGGATAGACTCTGGAAGACTGTGGCCAGGGAACATGATATCGGGTTGATTCTGGAAACCTGTGTCCTGGGAACAAGACTGAGGTTTGATTCTGGAACCCTGATGCCTGGGAACTGGAGTGAGGTTTGTTTCTGGAAGCCTCTTCCCTGGGAACATGACTGCGGTTTGATTCTGGACACCTGTGTCTTGGGAACAAGACTGAGGTTTGATTCTGCAACCCTGTGGCTTGGGAACATGACTGAGGTATGTTTCTGGAAGCCTGTTCTCTGGGAACATGACTGAGGTTTGATTCTGGACACCTGTGTCCTGGGAACATGACTGAGGTTTGATTGTTGAAACCTGTGGCCTTCGAACATGACTCAGGTTGATTCTGGAACCATGTGTCCTGGGAATATGACTGAGGTTTGATTCTGGAAACCTTTGTCCTGGGAAAATGACTGAGGTTTCAATGTGGAAACATGTGGCCTGGGATCATGACTGAGGTTTGATGGTGGAACACTCTGGCCTGGCAAAATGACTGAGGCTTGATTCTGGAGCCCTGTTTACTGGGAACATTCCTGAGGTTTGATGGCAGAAACCTGTGGACTGGCAACATGACTGAGGTTTGATTTGGAACCCTGTGCACGGGGACCATGACTGAGGCCTGATACTGGAACCCCGTGGCATGGGAACATGACATTGGTTTGATTCTGGAGCCCTGTTTACTGGGAACATGACTGAGGTTTCATGGTTGAATCCTGTGGCCTGGCAACATGATTGAGGTTTGATAGTGGAACCCTCAGGCTTGGGAACATGAGTGAGGCTTGATGGTGGAACCCTGTGGCCTGTCAATATGCCTGAGGTTTGATGGTGGAACCCTGTGGCTTGGCAAGATGACTTAGGTTTGATTGTGGAACACTCTGGCCTGGGAACATGACTGAGGCTTGATGGTGGAACCGTGGCCTGGCAACAGGACTGAGGTTTGATTGTGGAACCCTCTTGCCCTGGAATATGACTGAGGTTTAATTGTGGAACCCTGTGGCCTGGGAACATGACTGGGATTTGATTTCTGAAACCTGTGTCCAGGGAACATGACTGAGGTTTTATTCTGGAACCCTGTGTCCTGGGAACACGACTGAGGTTTGATTCTGTAACCATGTGGCCTGGGAATATGACTGAGTTTTGATTCTGGAAACCATTGGCCTGGGAACATGACTGATGTTAGAATGTGGAATCCTGTGGCCTGGGAACATGACATCAGTTTGGATTCTGGTACCCTGTTGCCTGGGAACATGAAATCGGTTTGATTCTGTAAACCTGAGGTCTGGGAATATGACTGAGGTTTGATTGTGGTACCCTATGGCCTGGCAACATGACTGAGGTTTGATTCTGGATTCCTGTGGCCTGGGAACATGACTGAGGCATGATTCTGGAAACCTGTGGCCTGGGAACATGACATCTGTTTAGATTGTGGAATACTGTGCCCCGGGAACCTGACTGAGCCTTGGTTCTGGAACCCTGTGGACTGGGAACATGACTGAGGTTTTATTCTGGAACCCTGTAACCTGGGACCATAACTGAGGATTGATTCTGGAACCCTGTGGCCTGGGCACATGACAACGGTGGATTCTGGAACCCTGTGGACTAGGAACATGACTGAGGTTTTATTCTGGAACCTTGTAGCCTGGGAACATAACTGAGGATTGATTCTGGAACCCTGTGGCCTGGGAACATGACATGGGTGGATTCTGGAACCCTGAGGCCTGGGAACATGACATCTGTTTAGATTGTGGAATACTGTGCCCTGGGAACGTGACTGAGCCTTGGTTCTGGAACCCTGTGGACTGGGAACATGACTGACGTTTTATTCTGGAACCCTGTAGCCTGGGAACATAACTGAGGATTGATTCTGGAACCCTGTGGCCTGGGAACATGACTGGGATTTGATTTCTGAAACCTGTGTCCAGGGAAAATGACTGAGGTTTTATTCTGGAACCCTGTGTCCTGGGAACACGACTGAGGTTTGATTGTGGAACCATGTGGCCTGGGAATATGACTTAGGTTTGATTCTGGAAACCATTGGCCTGGGAACATGACTGATGTTAGAGTGTGGAATCCTGTGCCCTGGGAACATGACATCGGTTTGGATTCTGGTACCCTGTTGCCTGGAAACATGAAATCGGTTTGATTCTGGAAACCTTAGGCCTGGGAATATGACTGAGGTTTGATGGTGGTACCCTATGGCCTGGCAACATGACTGAGGTTTGATTCTGGATCCCTGTGGCCTGGGAACATGACATCTGTTTAGATTGTGGAATACTGTGCCCCGGGAACCTGACTGAGCCTTGGTTCTGGACCCCTGTGGACTGGGAACATGACTGAGGTTTTATTCTGGAACCCTGTGTCCTGTTAACATGACATAGGTGGATTCTGGAACCCTGAGGCCTGGGAACATGAAATCTGTTTAGATTGTGGAATACTGTGGCCTGGGAACTTGACTGAGCCTTGGTTCTGGAAACCTGTGGACTGGGAATATGACTGAGGTTTTATTCTGGAGCCGTGTAGCCTGGGAACATAACTGAGGATTCACTTTGGAACCCTGTGGCCCAGGAACATGACATGGGTGGATTCTGGAAACCTGAGGCCTTGGAACATGACATCGGTGGATTGTGGAACACTGTGGCCTGGGAACCTGCGAACCTTTTGACTCTGGAACCCTGTGGCCTGGGAACACGAAATTGGTTTCATTCCGGAAATCTGAGGCCTGGCAACATGACTGAGGTTTGATTCTGGATCTCTGTGGCCTGGGAAAATGACTGAGGCGTGATTCTGAAGACCTGTGGCCTGGAAACATGACATCTGTTTAGATTGTGGAATACTTTGGCCCGGGAACCTGACTGAGCTTTGGTTCTGGAACACTGTGCACTAGGAACATGACTGAGGTTTTATTCTGGAACCCTGTAGCCTGGGAACATAACTGAGGATTGATTCTGGAACCCTGTGGCCTGGGAACATAACATGGGTGGATTCTGGAACCCTGAGGCCTGGGAACAAGACATCTGTTTAGATTGTGGAATACTGTGACCCGGGAACCTGACTGAGCCTTGGTTCTGGAACCCTATGTACTGGGAATATGACTGAGGTTTTATTCTGGAACCCTGTAGCCTTGGAACATAACTGAGGATTGATTCTGGAACCCTGTGGCCTGGGAACATGACATGGGTGGATTCTGGAACCCTGAGGCCTGGGAACATGACATCTGTTTAGATTGTGGAATACTGTGGCCCTGGAACCTGACTGAGCCTTGGTTCTGGAACCCTGTGGACTGGGAACATGACTGAGGTTTTATTCTGGAACCCTGTAGCCTGGGAACATAACTGAGGATTGATTCTGGAAGCCTGTGGCCTGGGAACATGACATCGGTGGATTCTGGAACACTGTGGCCTGGGAACATGACATCTGTTTAGATTGTGGAATACTGTGCCCCGGGTACCTGACTGAGCCTTGGTTCTGGAACCCTGTGGACTGGGAACATGGCTGAGGCTTTATTCCGGAACCCTGTAGCCTGCGAACATAACTGAGGATTGATTCTGGAACCCTGTGGCCTGGCAGCATGACATCTGTGGATTCTGGAACTCTGTGGCCTGGGAACCTGCGAACGGTTTGACTCTGGTACCCTGTGGCCTGGGAACATGTCTGAGGTTTGATGGTGGAAACCTGTGGCCTGGTAACATGACTGAGGATAGACTCTGGAAGACTGTGGCCAGGGAACATGATATCGGGTTGATTCTGGAAACCTGTGTCCTGGGAACAAGTCTGAGGTTTGATTCTGGAACCCTGATGCCTCTGAACTTTACTGAGGTTTGTTTCTGGAAGCCTGTTCCCTGGGAACATGACTGCGGTTTGATTCTGGACACCTGTGTCCTGGGAACAAGACTGAGGTTTGATTCTGCAACCCTGTGGCTTGGGAACATGACTGAGGTTTGTTTCTGGAAGCCTGTTTTCTGGGAACATGACTGAGGTTTGATTCTGGACACCTGTGTCCTGGGAACATGACTGAGGTTTGATTGTTGAAACCTGTGGCCTTCGAACATGACTCAGGTTGATTCTGGAACCATGTGTCCTGGGAATATGACTGAGGTTTGATTCTGGAAACCTTTGTCCTGGGAAAATGACTGAGGTTTCAATGTGGAAACATGTGGCCTGGGATCATGACTGAGGTTTGATGGCAGAAACCTGTGGACTGGCAACATGACTGAGGTTTGATTCTGGAGCCCTGTTTACTGGGAACATTCCTGAGGTTTGATGGCAGAAACCTGTGGACTGGCAACATGACTGAGGTTTGATTTGGAACCCTGTGCACGGGGACCATGACTGAGGCCTGATACTGGAACCCCGTGGCATGGGAACATGACATTGGTTTGATTCTGGAGCCCTGTTTACTGGGAACATGACTGAGGTTTCATGGTTGAATCCTGTGGCCTGGCAACATGATTGAGGTTTGATAGTGGAACCCTCAGGCTTGGGAACATGAGTGAGGCTTGATGGTGGAACCCTGTGGCCTGGCAATATGCCTGAGGTTTGATGGTGGAACCCTGTGGCTTGGCAAGATGACTTAGGTTAGATTGTGGAACACTCTGACCTGGGAACATGACTGAGGCTTGATGGTGGAACCGTGGCCTGGCAACAGGACTGAGGTTTGATTGTGGAACCCTCTTGCCCTGGAATATGACTGAGGTTTAATTGTGGAACCCTGTGGCCTGGGAACATGACTGGGATTTGATTTCTGAAACCTGTGTCCAGGGAACATGACTGAGGTTTTATTCTGGAACCCTGTGTCCTGGGAACACGACTGAGGTTTGATTCTGTAACCATGTGGCCTGGGAATATGACTGAGTTTTGATTCTGGAAACCATTGGCCTGGGAACATGACTGATGTTAGAATGTGGAATCCTGTGGCCTGGGAACATGACATCAGTTTGGATTCTGGTACCCTGTTGCCTGGGAACATGAAATCGGTTTGATTCTGTAAACCTGAGGTCTGGGAATATGACTGAGGTTTGATTGTGGTACCCTATGGCCTGGCAACATGACTGAGGTTTGATTCTGGATTCCTGTGGCCTGGGAACATGACTGAGGCATGATTCTGGAAACCTGTGGCCTGGGAACATGACATCTGTTTAGATTGTGGAATACTGTGCCCCGGGAACCTGACTGAGCCTTGGTTCTGGAACCCTGTGGACTGGGAACATGACTGAGGTTTTATTCTGGAACCCTGTAACCTGGGACCATAACTGAGGATTGATTCTGGAACCCTGTGGCCTGGGCACATGACAACGGTGGATTCTGGAACCCTGTGGACTAGGAACATGACTGAGGTTTTATTCTGGAACCTTGTAGCCTGGGAACATAACTGAGGATTGATTCTGGAACCCTGTGGCCTGGGAACATGACATGGGTGGATTCTGGAACCCTGAGGCCTGGGAACATGACATCTGTTTAGATTGTGGAATACTGTGCCCTGGGAACGTGACTGAGCCTTGGTTCTGGAACCCTGTGGACTGGGAACATGACTGACGTTTTATTCTGGAACCCTGTAGCCTGGGAACATAACTGAGGATTGATTCTGGAACCCTGTGGCCTGGGAACATGACTGGGATTTGATTTCTGAAACCTGTGTCCAGGGAAAATGACTGAGGTTTTATTCTGGAACCCTGTGTCCTGGGAACACGACTGAGGTTTGATTGTGGAACCATGTGGCCTGGGAATATGACTTAGGTTTGATTCTGGAAACCATTGGCCTGGGAACATGACTGATGTTAGAGTGTGGAATCCTGTGCCCTGGGAACATGACATCGGTTTGGATTCTGGTACCCTGTTGCCTGGAAACATGAAATCGGTTTGATTCTGGAAACCTTAGGCCTGGGAATATGACTGAGGTTTGATGGTGGTACCCTATGGCCTGGCAACATGACTGAGGTTTGATTCTGGATCCCTGTGGCCTGGGAACATGACATCTGTTTAGATTGTGGAATACTGTGCCCCGGGAACCTGACTGAGCCTTGGTTCTGGACCCCTGTGGACTGGGAACATGACTGAGGTTTTATTCTGGAACCCTGTGTCCTGTTAACATGACATAGGTGGATTCTGGAACCCTGAGGCCTGGGAACATGAAATCTGTTTAGATTGTGGAATACTGTGGCCTGGGAACTTGACTGAGCCTTGGTTCTGGAAACCTGTGGACTGGGAATATGACTGAGGTTTTATTCTGGAGCCGTGTAGCCTGGGAACATAACTGAGGATTCACTTTGGAACCCTGTGGCCCAGGAACATGACATGGGTGGATTCTGGAAACCTGAGGCCTTGGAACATGACATCGGTGGATTGTGGAACACTGTGGCCTGGGAACCTGCGAACCTTTTGACTCTGGAACCCTGTGGCCTGGGAACACGAAATTGGTTTCATTCCGGAAATCTGAGGCCTGGCAACATGACTGAGGTTTGATTCTGGATCTCTGTGGCCTGGGAAAATGACTGAGGCGTGATTCTGAAGACCTGTGGCCTGGAAACATGACATCTGTTTAGATTGTGGAATACTTTGGCCCGGGAACCTGACTGAGCTTTGGTTCTGGAACACTGTGCACTAGGAACATGACTGAGGTTTTATTCTGGAACCCTGTAGCCTGGGAACATAACTGAGGATTGATTCTGGAACCCTGTGGCCTGGGAACATAACATGGGTGGATTCTGGAACCCTGAGGCCTGGGAACAAGACATCTGTTTAGATTGTGGAATACTGTGACCCGGGAACCTGACTGAGCCTTGGTTCTGGAACCCTATGTACTGGGAATATGACTGAGGTTTTATTCTGGAACCCTGTAGCCTTGGAACATAACTGAGGATTGATTCTGGAACCCTGTGGCCTGGGAACATGACATGGGTGGATTCTGGAACCCTGAGGCCTGGGAACATGACATCTGTTTAGATTGTGGAATACTGTGGCCCTGGAACCTGACTGAGCCTTGGTTCTGGAACCCTGTGGACTGGGAACATGACTGAGGTTTTATTCTGGAACCCTGTAGCCTGGGAACATAACTGAGGATTGATTCTGGAAGCCTGTGGCCTGGGAACATGACATCGGTGGATTCTGGAACACTGTGGCCTGGGAACATGACATCTGTTTAGATTGTGGAATACTGTGCCCCGGGTACCTGACTGAGCCTTGGTTCTGGAACCCTGTGGACTGGGAACATGGCTGAGGCTTTATTCCGGAACCCTGTAGCCTGCGAACATAACTGAGGATTGATTCTGGAACCCTGTGGCCTGGCAGCATGACATCTGTGGATTCTGGAACTCTGTGGCCTGGGAACCTGCGAACGGTTTGACTCTGGTACCCTGTGGCCTGGGAACATGTCTGAGGTTTGATGGTGGAAACCTGTGGCCTGGTAACATGACTGAGGATAGACTCTGGAAGACTGTGGCCAGGGAACATGATATCGGGTTGATTCTGGAAACCTGTGTCCTGGGAACAAGTCTGAGGTTTGATTCTGGAACCCTGATGCCTCTGAACTTTACTGAGGTTTGTTTCTGGAAGCCTGTTCCCTGGGAACATGACTGCGGTTTGATTCTGGACACCTGTGTCCTGGGAACAAGACTGAGGTTTGATTCTGCAACCCTGTGGCTTGGGAACATGACTGAGGTTTGTTTCTGGAAGCCTGTTTTCTGGGAACATGACTGAGGTTTGATTCTGGACACCTGTGTCCTGGGAACATGACTGAGGTTTGATTGTTGAAACCTGTGGCCTTCGAACATGACTCAGGTTGATTCTGGAACCATGTGTCCTGGGAATATGACTGAGGTTTGATTCTGGAAACCTTTGTCCTGGGAAAATGACTGAGGTTTCAATGTGGAAACATGTGGCCTGGGATCATGACTGAGGTTTGATGGCAGAAACCTGTGGACTGGCAACATGACTGAGGTTTGATTCTGGAGCCCTGTTTACTGGGAACATTCCTGAGGTTTGATGGCAGAAACCTGTGGACTGGCAACATGACTGAGGTTTGATTTGGAACCCTGTGCACGGGGACCATGACTGAGGCCTGATACTGGAACCCCGTGGCATGGGAACATGACATTGGTTTGATTCTGGAGCCCTGTTTACTGGGAACATGACTGAGGTTTCATGGTTGAATCCTGTGGCCTGGCAACATGATTGAGGTTTGATAGTGGAACCCTCAGGCTTGGGAACATGAGTGAGGCTTGATGGTGGAACCCTGTGGCCTGGCAATATGCCTGAGGTTTGATGGTGGAACCCTGTGGCTTGGCAAGATGACTTAGGTTAGATTGTGGAACACTCTGACCTGGGAACATGACTGAGGCTTGATGGTGGAACCGTGGCCTGGCAACAGGACTGAGGTTTGATTGTGGAACCCTCTTGCCCTGGAATATGACTGAGGTTTAATTGTGGAACCCTGTGGCCTGGGAACATGACTGGGATTTGATTTCTGAAACCTGTGTCCAGGGAACATGACTGAGGTTTTATTCTGGAACCCTGTGTCCTGGGAACACGACTGAGGTTTGATTCTGTAACCATGTGGCCTGGGAATATGACTGAGGTTTGATTCTGGAAACCATTGGCCTGGGAACATGACTGATGTTAGAATGTGGAATCCTGTGGCCTGGGAACATGACATCGGTTTGGATTCTGGTACCCTGTTGCCTGGGAACATGAAATCGGTTTGATTCTGTAAACCTGAGGTCTGGGAATATGACTGAGGTTTGATTGTGGTACCCTATGGCCTGGCAACATGACTGAGGTTTGATTCTGGATTCCTGTGGCCTGGGAACATGACTGAGGCATGATTCTGGAAACCTGTGGCCTGGGAACATGACATCTGTTTAGATTGTGGAATACTGTGCCCCGGGAACCTGACTGAGCCTTGGTTCTGGAACCCTGTGGACTGGGAACATGACATCGGTTTGGATTCTGGTACCCTGTTGCCTGGGAACATGACATCGGTTTGGATTCTGGTACCCTGTTGCCTGGGAACATGAAATCGGTTTGATTCTGTAAACCTGAGGTGTGGGAATATGACTGAGGTTTGATTGTGGTACCCTATGGCCTGGCAACATGACTGAGGTTTGATTCTGGATTCCTGTGGCCTGGGAACATGACTGAGGCATGATTCTGGAAACCTGTGGCCTGGGAACATGACATCTGTTTAGATTGTGGAATACTGTGACCCGGGAACCTGACTGAGCCTTGGTTCTGGAACCCTGTGGACTGGGAACATGACTGAGGTTTTATTCTGGAACCCTGTAGCCTGGGACCATATCTGAGGATTGATTCTGGAACCCTGTGGCCTGGGCACATGACAACGGTGGATTCTGGAACCCTGTGGACTAGGAATATGACTGAGGTTTTATTCTGGAACCTTGTAGCCTGGGAACATAACTGAGGATTGATTCTGGAACCCTGTGGCCTGGCCGCATGACATCGGTGGATTCTGGAACTCTGTGGCCTGGGAACCTGCGAACGGTTTGACTCTGGTACCCTGTGGCCTGGGAACATGTCTGAGGTTTGATGGTGGAAACCTGTGGCCTGGCAACATGACTGAGGATTGATTCTGGAAGACTGTGGCCAGGGAACATGATATCTGGTTGATTCTGGAAACCTGTGTCCTGGGAACAAGACTGAAGTTTGATTCTGGAAGCCTGTGGCCTGGGAACATGACTGAGGTTTGTTTCTGGAAGCCTGTTCCCTGGGAACATGACTGCGGTTTGATTCTGGACACCTGTGTCCTGGGAACAAGACTGAGGTTTGATTCTGCAACCCTGTGGCTTGGGAACATGACTGAGGTTTGTTTCTGGAAGCCTGTTCTCTGGGAACATGACTGAGGTTTGATTCTGGACACCTGTGTCCTGGGAACATGACTGAGGTTTGATTGTTGAAACCTGTGGCCTTCGAACATGACTCAGGTTGATTCTGGAACCATGTGTCCTGGGAATATGACTGAGGTTTGATTCTGGAAACCTTTGGCCTGGGAAAATGACTGAGGTTTAATTCTGGAACCCTGTGTCCTGTTAACATGACATGGGTGGATTCTGGAACCCTGAGGTCTGGGAACATGAAATCTGTTTAGATTGTGGAATACTGTGGCCTGGGAACTTGACTGAGCCTTGGTTCTGGAAACCTGTGGACTGGGAATATGACTGAGGTTTTATTCTGGAGCCGTGTAGCCTGGGAACATAACTGAGGATTCACTTTGGAACCCTGTGGCCCAGGAACATGACATGGGTGGATTCTGGAAACCTGAGGCCTTGGAACATGACATCTGTTTAGATTGTGGAATACTGTGGCCCGGGAACCTGACTGAGCCTTGGTTCTGGAACCCTGTGGACTGGGAACATATCTGAGGTTTTATTCTGGAACCCTGTAGCCTGGGAATATAACTGAGGATTGATTCTGGAAGCCTGTGGCCTGGGAACATGACATCGGTGGATTCTGGAACACTGTGGCCTGGGAACATGACATCTGTTTAGATTGTGGAATACTGTGCCCCGGGTACCTGACTGAGCCTTGGTCCTGGAACCCTGTGGACTGGGAACATGGCTGAGGCTTTATTCCGGAACCCTGTAGCCTGGGAACATAACTGAGGATTGATTCTGGAACCCTGTGGCCTGGCAGCATGACATCTGTGGATTCTGGAACTCTGTGGCCTGGGAACCTGCGAACGGTTTGACTCTGGTACCCTGTGGCCTGGGAACATGTCTGAGGTTTGATGGTGGAAACCTGTGGCCTGGTAACATGACTGAGGATAGACTCTGGAAGACTGTGGCCAGGGAACATGATATCGGGTTGATTCTGGAAACCTGTGTCCTGGGAACAAGACTGAGGTTTGATTCTGGAACCCTGATGCCTGGGAACTTTACTGAGGTTTGTTTCTGGAAGCCTGTTCCCTGGGAACATGACTGCGGTTTGATTCTGGACACCTGTGTCCTGGGAACAAGACTGAGGTTTGATTCTGCAACCCTGTGGCTTGGGAACATGACTGAGGCTTGTTTCTGGAAGCCTGTTTTCTGGGAACATGACTGAGGTTTGATTCTGGACACCTGTGTCCTGGGAACATGACTGAGGTTTGATTGTTGAAACCTGTGGCCTTCGAACATGACTCAGGTTGATTCTGGAACCATGTGTCCTGGGAATATGACTGAGGTTTGATTCTGGAAACCTTTGTCCTGGGAAAATGACTGAGGTTTCAATGTGGAAACATGTGGCCTGGGATCATGACTGAGGTTTGATGGTGGAACACTCTGGCCTGGCAAAATGACTGAGGCTTGATTCTGGAGCCTTGTTTACTGGGAACATTCCTTAGGTTTGATGGCAGAAACCTGTGGACTGGCAACATGACTGAGGTTTGATTTGGAACCCTGTGCACGGGGACCATGACTGAGGCCTGATACTGGAACCCCGTGGCATGGGAACATGACATTGGTTTGATTCTGGAGCCCTGTTTACTGGGAACATGACTGAGGTTTCATGGTTGAATCCTGTGGCCTGGCAACATGATTGAGGTTTGATAGTGGAACCCTGTGGCCTGGCAATATGCCTGAGGTTTGATGGTGGAACCCTGTGGCTTGGCAAGATGACTTAGGTTTGATTGTGGAACACTCTGGCCTGGGAACATGACTGAGGCTTGATGGTGGAACCGTGGCCTGGCAACAGGACTGAGGTTTGATTGTGGAACCCTCTTGCCCTGGAATATGACTGAGGTTTAATTGTGGAACCCTGTGGCCTGGGAACATGACTGGGATTTGATTTCTGAAACCTGTGTCCAGGGAACATGACTGAGGTTTTATTCTGGAACCCTGTGTCCTGGGAACACGACTGAGGTTTGATTCTGTAACCATGTGGCCTGGGAATATGACTGAGGTTTGATTCTGGAAACCATTGGCCTGCGAACATGACTGATGTTAGAATGTGGAATCCTGTGGCCTGGGAACATGACATCGGTTTGGATTCTGGTACCCTGTTGCCTGGGAACATGAAATCGGTTTGATTCTGTA
Organism: Balaenoptera physalus; assembly: GCF_965194825.1. Taxonomy (NCBI): domain Eukaryota; kingdom Metazoa; phylum Chordata; class Mammalia; order Artiodactyla; family Balaenopteridae; genus Balaenoptera; species Balaenoptera physalus. The sequence continues at coordinate 432,165 of NW_028126467.1, forward strand.
AACCTGAGGTCTGGGAATATGACTGAGGTTTGATTGTGGTACCCTATGGCCTGGCAACATGACTGAGGTTTGATTCTGGATTCCTGTGGCCTGGGAACATGACTGAGGCATGATTCTGGAAACCTGTGGCCTGGGAACATGACATCTGTTTAGATTGTGGAATACTGTGCCCCGGGAACCTGACTGAGCCTTGGTTCTGGAACCCTGTGGACTGGGAACATGACATCGGTTTGGATTCTGGTACCCTGTTGCCTGGGAACATGACATCGGTTTGGATTCTGGTACCCTGTTGCCTGGGAACATGAAATCGGTTTGATTCTGTAAACCTGAGGTGTGGGAATATGACTGAGGTTTGATTGTGGTACCCTATGGCCTGGCAACATGACTGAGGTTTGATTCTGGATTCCTGTGGCCTGGGAACATGACTGAGGCATGATTCTGGAAACCTGTGGCCTGGGAACATGACATCTGTTTAGATTGTGGAATACTGTGACCCGGGAACCTGACTGAGCCTTGGTTCTGGAACCCTGTGGACTGGGAACATGACTGAGGTTTTATTCTGGAACCCTGTAGCCTGGGACCATATCTGAGGATTGATTCTGGAACCCTGTGGCCTGGGCACATGACAACGGTGGATTCTGGAACCCTGTGGACTAGGAACATGACTGAGGTTTTATTCTGGAACCTTGTAGCCTGGGAACATAACTGAGGATTGATTCTGGAACCCTGTGGCCTGGGAACATGACTGAGGTTTTATTCTGGAACCCTGTGTCCTGTTAACATGACATGGGTGGATTCTGGAACCCTGAGGCCTGGGAACATGAAATCTGTTTAGATTGTGGAATACTGTGGCCTGGGAAATTGACTGAGCCTTGGTTCTGGAAACCTGTGGACTGGGAATATGACTGAGGTTTTATTCTGGAGCCGTGTAGCCTGGGAACATAACTTAGGATTCACTTTGGAACCCTGTGGCCCAGGAACATGACATGGGTGGATTCTGGAACCCTGAGGCCTTGGAACATGACATCTGTTTAGATTGTGGAATACTGTGGCCCGGGAACCTGACTGAGCCTTGGTTCTGGAACCCTGTGGACTGGGAACATGACTGAGGTTTTATTCTGGAACCCTGTAGCCTGGGAACATAACTGAGGATTCATTCTGGAAGCCTGTGGCCTGGGAACATGACATCGGTGGATTCTGGAACACTGTGGCCTGGGAACCTGCGAACGGTTTGACTCTGGAACCCTGTGGCCTGGGAACACGAAATCGGTTTGATTCCGGAAATCTGAGGCCTGGCAACATGACTGAGGTTTGATTCTGGATCTCTGTGGCCTGGGAAAATGACTGAGGCGTGATTCTGAAGACCTGTGGCCTGGAAACATGACATCTGTTTAGATTGTGGAATACTTTGGCCCGGGAACCTGACTGAGCCTTGGTTCTGGAACACTGTGCACTAGGAACATGACTGAGGTTTTATTCTGGAACCCTGTAGCCTGGGAACATAACTGAGGATTGATTCTGGAACCCTGTGGCCTGGGAACATAACATGGGTGGATTCTGGAACCCTGAGGCCTGGGAACAAGACATCTGTTTAGCTTGTGGAATACTGTGACCCGGGAACCTGACTGAGCCTTGGTTCTGGAACCCTATGTACTGGGAATATGACTGAGCTTTTATTCTGGAACCCTGTAGCCTGGGAACATAACTGAGGATTGATTCTGGAACCCTGTGGCCTGGGAACATGACAAGGGTGGATTCTGGAACCCTGAGGCCTGGGAACATGACATCTGTTTAGCTTGTGGAATACTGTGCCCCGGGTACCTGACTGAGTCTTGGTTCTGGAACCCTGTGGACTGGGAACATGGCTGAGGTTTTATTCCGGAACCCTGTAGCCTGCGAACATAACTGAGGATTGATTCTGGAAACCTGTGGCCTGGCAGCATGACATCTGTGGATTCTGGAACTCTGTGGCCTGGGAACCTGCGAACGGTTTGACTCTGGTACCCTGTGGCCTGGGAACATGTCTGAGGTTTGATGGTGGAAACCTGTGGCCTGGTAACATGACTGAGGATAGACTCTGGAAGACTGTGGCCAGGGAACATGATATCGGGTTGATTCTGGAAACCTGTGTCCTGGGAACAAGACTGAGGTTTGATTCTGGAACCCTGATGCCTGGGAACTGGAGTGAGGTTTGTTTCTGGAAGCCTCTTCCCTGGGAACATGACTGCGGTTTGATTCTGGACACCTGTGTCTTGGGAACAAGACTGAGGTTTGATTCTGCAACCCTGTGGCTTGGGAACATGACTGAGGTATGTTTCTGGAAGCCTGTTCTCTGGGAACATGACTGAGGTTTGATTCTGGACACCTGTGTCCTGGGAACATGACTGAGGTTTGATTGTTGAAACCTGTGGCCTTCGAACATGACTCAGGTTGATTCTGGAACCATGTGTCCTGGGAATATGACTGAGGTTTGATTCTGGAAACCTTTGTCCTGGGAAAATGACTGAGGTTTCAATGTGGAAACATGTGGCCTGGGATCATGACTGAGGTTTGATGGTGGAACACTCTGGCCTGGCAAAATGACTGAGGCTTGATTCTGGAGCCCTGTTTACTGGGAACATTCCTGAGGTTTGATGGCAGAAACCTGTGGACTGGCAACATGACTGAGGTTTGATTTGGAACCCTGTGCACGGGGACCATGACTGAGGCCTGATACTGGAACCCCGTGGCATGGGAACATGACATTGGTTTGATTCTGGAGCCCTGTTTACTGGGAACATGACTGAGGTTTCATGGTTGAATCCTGTGGCCTGGCAACATGATTGAGGTTTGATAGTGGAACCCTCAGGCTTGGGAACATGAGTGAGGCTTGATGGTGGAACCCTGTGGCCTGTCAATATGCCTGAGGTTTGATGGTGGAACCCTGTGGCTTGGCAAGATGACTTAGGTTTGATTGTGGAACACTCTGGCCTGGGAACATGACTGAGGCTTGATGGTGGAACCGTGGCCTGGCAACAGGACTGAGGTTTGATTGTGGAACCCTCTTGCCCTGGAATATGACTGAGGTTTAATTGTGGAACCCTGTGGCCTGGGAACATGACTGGGATTTGATTTCTGAAACCTGTGTCCAGGGAACATGACTGAGGTTTTATTCTGGAACCCTGTGTCCTGGGAACACGACTGAGGTTTGATTCTGTAACCATGTGGCCTGGGAATATGACTGAGTTTTGATTCTGGAAACCATTGGCCTGGGAACATGACTGATGTTAGAATGTGGAATCCTGTGGCCTGGGAACATGACATCAGTTTGGATTCTGGTACCCTGTTGCCTGGGAACATGAAATCGGTTTGATTCTGTAAACCTGAGGTCTGGGAATATGACTGAGGTTTGATTGTGGTACCCTATGGCCTGGCAACATGACTGAGGTTTGATTCTGGATGCCTGTGGCCTGGGAACATGACTGAGGCATGATTCTGGAAACCTGTGGCCTGGGAACATGACATCTGTTTAGATTGTGGAATACTGTGCCCCGGGAACCTGACTGAGCCTTGGTTCTGGAACCCTGTGGACTGGGAACATGACTGAGGTTTTATTCTGGAACCCTGTAACCTGGGACCATAACTGAGGATTGATTCTGGAACCCTGTGGCCTGGGCACATGACAACGGTGGATTCTGGAACCCTGTGGACTAGGAACATGACTGAGGTTTTATTCTGGAACCTTGTAGCCTGGGAACATAACTGAGGATTGATTCTGGAACCCTGTGGCCTGGGAACATGACATGGGTGGATTCTGGAACCCTGAGGCCTGGGAACATGACATCTGTTTAGATTGTGGAATACTGTGCCCTGGGAACGTGACTGAGCCTTGGTTCTGGAACCCTGTGGACTGGGAACATGACTGACGTTTTATTCTGGAACCCTGTAGCCTGGGAACATAACTGAGGATTGATTCTGGAACCCTGTGGCCTGGGAACATGACTGGGATTTGATTTCTGAAACCTGTGTCCAGGGAAAATGACTGAGGTTTTATTCTGGAACCCTGTGTCCTGGGAACACGACTGAGGTTTGATTCTGGAACCATGTGGCCTGGGAATATGACTTAGGTTTGATTCTGGAAACCATTGGCCTGGGAACATGACTGATGTTAGAGTGTGGAATCCTGTGCCCTGGGAACATGACATCGGTTTGGATTCTGGTACCCTGTTGCCTGGAAACATGAAATCGGTTTGATTCTGGAAACCTTAGGCCTGGGAATATGACTGAGGTTTGATGGTGGTACCCTATGGCCTGGCAACATGACTGAGGTTTGATTCTGGATCCCTGTGGCCTGGGAACATGACATCTGTTTAGATTGTGGAATACTGTGCCCCGGGAACCTGACTGAGCCTTGGTTCTGGACCCCTGTGGACTGGGAACATGACTCAGGTTTTATTCTGGAACCCTGTGTCCTGTTAACATGACATAGGTGGATTCTGGAACCCTGAGGCCTGGGAACATGAAATCTGTTTAGATTGTGGAATACTGTGGCCTGGGAACTTGACTGAGCCTTGGTTCTGGAAACCTGTGGACTGGGAATATGACTGAGGTTTTATTCTGGAGCCGTGTAGCCTGGGAACATAACTGAGGATTCACTTTGGAACCCTGCGGCCCAGGAACATGACATGGGTGGATTCTGGAAACCTGAGGCCTTGGAACATGACATCGGTGGATTGTGGAACACTGTGGCCTGGGAACCTGCGAACCTTTTGACTCTGGAACCCTGTGGCCTGGGAACACGAAATTGGTTTCATTCCGGAAATCTGAGGCCTGGCAACATGACTGAGGTTTGATTCTGGATCTCTGTGGCCTGGGAAAATGACTGAGGCGTGATTCTGAAGACCTGTGGCCTGGAAACATGACATCTGTTTAGATTGTGGAATACTTTGGCCCGGGAACCTGACTGAGCTTTGGTTCTGGAACACTGTGCACTAGGAACATGACTGAGGTTTTATTCTGGAACCCTGTAGCCTGGGAACATAACTGAGGATTGATTCTGGAACCCTGTGGCCTGGGAACATAACATGGGTGGATTCTGGAACCCTGAGGCCTGGGAACAAGACATCTGTTTAGATTGTGGAATACTGTGACCCGGGAACCTGACTGAGCCTTGGTTCTGGAACCCTATGTACTGGGAATATGACTGAGGTTTTATTCTGGAACCCTGTAGCCTTGGAACATAACTGAGGATTGATTCTGGAACCCTGTGGCCTGGGAACATGACATGGGTGGATTCTGGAACCCTGAGGCCTGGGAACATGACATCTGTTTAGATTGTGGAATACTGTGGCCCTGGAACCTGACTGAGCCTTGGTTCTGGAACCCTGTGGACTGGGAACATGACTGAGGTTTTATTCTGGAACCCTGTAGCCTGGGAACATAACTGAGGATTGATTCTGGAAGCCTGTGGCCTGGGAACATGACATCGGTGGATTCTGGAACACTGTGGCCTGGGAACATGACATCTGTTTAGATTGTGGAATACTGTGCCCCGGGTACCTGACTGAGCCTTGGTTCTGGAACCCTGTGGACTGGGAACATGGCTGAGGCTTTATTCCGGAACCCAGTAGCCTGCGAACATAACTGAGGATTGATTCTGGAACCCTGTGGCCTGGCAGCATGACATCTGTGGATTCTGGAACTCTGTGGCCTGGGAACCTGCGAACGGTTTGACTCTGGTACCCTGTGGCCTGGGAACATGTCTGAGGTTTGATGGTGGAAACCTGTAGCCTGGTAACATGACTGAGGATAGACTCTGGAAGACTGTGGCCAGGGAACATGATATCGGGTTGATTCTGGAAACCTGTGTCCTGGGAACAAGTCTGAGGTTTGATTCTGGAACCCTGATGCCTCTGAACTTTACTGAGGTTTGTTTCTGGAAGCCTGTTCCCTGGGAACATGACTGCGGTTTGATTCTGGACACCTGTGTCCTGGGAACAAGACTGAGGTTTGATTCTGCAACCCTGTGGCTTGGGAACATGACTGAGGTTTGTTTCTGGAAGCCTGTTTTCTGGGAACATGACTGAGGTTTGATTCTGGACACCTGTGTCCTGGGAACATGACTGAGGTTTGATTGTTGAAACCTGTGGCCTTCGAACATGACTCAGGTTGATTCTGGAACCATGTGTCCTGGGAATATGACTGAGGTTTGATTCTGGAAACCTTTGTCCTGGGAAAATGACTGAGGTTTCAATGTGGAAACATGTGGCCTGGGATCATGACTGAGGTTTGATGGCAGAAACCTGTGGACTGGCAACATGACTGAGGTTTGATTCTGGAGCCCTGTTTACTGGGAACATTCCTGAGGTTTGATGGCAGAAACCTGTGGACTGGCAACATGACTGAGGTTTGATTTGGAACCCTGTGCACGGGGACCATGACTGAGGCCTGATACTGGAACCCCGTGGCATGGGAACATGACATTGGTTTGATTCTGGAGCCCTGTTTACTGGGAACATGACTGAGGTTTCATGGTTGAATCCTGTGGCCTGGCAACATGATTGAGGTTTGATAGTGGAACCCTCAGGCTTGGGAACATGAGTGAGGCTTGATGGTGGAACCCTGTGGCCTGGCAATATGCCTGAGGTTTGATGGTGGAACCCTGTGGCTTGGCAAGATGACTTAGGTTAGATTGTGGAACACTCTGACCTGGGAACATGACTGAGGCTTGATGGTGGAACCGTGGCCTGGCAACAGGACTGAGGTTTGATTGTGGAACCCTCTTGCCCTGGAATATGACTGAGGTTTAATTGTGGAACCCTGTGGCCTGGGAACATGACTGGGATTTGATTTCTGAAACCTGTGTCCAGGGAACATGACTGAGGTTTTATTCTGGAACCCTGTGTCCTGGGAACACGACTGAGGTTTGATTCTGTAACCATGTGGCCTGGGAATATGACTGAGGTTTGATTCTGGAAACCATTGGCCTGGGAACATGACTGATGTTAGAATGTGGAATCCTGTGGCCTGGGAACATGACATCGGTTTGGATTCTGGTACCCTGTTGCCTGGGAACATTAAATCGGTTTGATTCTGTAAACCTGAGGTCTGGGAATATGACTGAGGTTTGATTGTGGTACCCTATGGCCTGGCAACATGACTGAGGTTTGATTCTGGATTCCTGTGGCCTGGGAACATGACTGAGGCATGATTCTGGAAACCTGTGGCCTGGGAACATGACATCTGTTTAGATTGTGGAATACTGTGCCCCGGGAACCTGACTGAGCCTTGGTTCTGGAACCCTGTGGACTGGGAACATGACATCGGTTTGGATTCTGGTACCCTGTTGCCTGGGAACATGACATCGGTTTGGATTCTGGTACCCTGTTGCCTGGGAACATGAAATCGGTTTGATTCTGTAAACCTGAGGTGTGGGAATATGACTGAGGTTTGATTGTGGTACCCTATGGCCTGGCAACATGACTGAGGTTTGATTCTGGATTCCTGTGGCCTGGGAACATGACTGAGGCATGATTCTGGAAACCTGTGGCCTGGGAACATGACATCTGTTTAGATTGTGGAATACTGTGACCCGGGAACCTGACTGAGCCTTGGTTCTGGAACCCTGTGGACTGGGAACATGACTGAGGTTTTATTCTGGAACCCTGTAGCCTGGGACCATATCTGAGGATTGATTCTGGAACCCTGTGGCCTGGGCACATGACAACGGTGGATTCTGGAACCCTGTGGACTAGGAATATGACTGAGGTTTTATTCTGGAACCTTGTAGCCTGGGAACATAACTGAGGATTGATTCTGGAACCCTGTGGCCTGGCCGCATGACATCGGTGGATTCTGGAACTCTGTGGCCTGGGAACCTGCGAACGGTTTGACTCTGGTACCCTGTGGCCTGGGAACATGTCTGAGGTTTGATGGTGGAAACCTGTGGCCTGGCAACATGACTGAGGATTGATTCTGGAAGACTGTGGCCAGGGAACATGATATCTGGTTGATTCTGGAAACCTGTGTCCTGGGAACAAGACTGAAGTTTGATTCTGGAAGCCTGTGGCCTGGGAACATGACTGAGGTTTGTTTCTGGAAGCCTGTTCCCTGGGAACATGACTGCGGTTTGATTCTGGACACCTGTGTCCTGGGAACAAGACTGAGGTTTGATTCTGCAACCCTGTGGCTTGGGAACATGACTGAGGTTTGTTTCTGGAAGCCTGTTCTCTGGGAACATGACTGAGGTTTGATTCTGGACACCTGTGTCCTGGGAACATGACTGAGGTTTGATTGTTGAAACCTGTGGCCTTCGAACATGACTCAGGTTGATTCTGGAACCATGTGTCCTGGGAATATGACTGAGGTTTGATTCTGGAAACCTTTGGCCTGGGAAAATGACTGAGGTTTAATTCTGGAACCCTGTGTCCTGTTAACATGACATGGGTGGATTCTGGAACCCTGAGGTCTGGGAACATGAAATCTGTTTAGATTGTGGAATACTGTGGCCTGGGAACTTGACTGACCCTTGGTTCTGGAAACCTGTGGACTGGGAATATGACTGAGGTTTTATTCTGGAGCCGTGTAGCCTGGGAACATAACTGAGGATTCACTTTGGAACCCTGTGGCCCAGGAACATGACATGGGTGGATTCTGGAAACCTGAGGCCTTGGAACATGACATCTGTTTAGATTGTGGAATACTGTGGCCCGGGAACCTGACTGAGCCTTGGTTCTGGAACCCTGTGGACTGGGAACATGTCTGAGGTTTTATTCTGGAACCCTGTAGCCTGGGAATATAACTGAGGATTGATTCTGGAAGCCTGTGGCCTGGGAACATGACATCGGTGGATTCTGGAACACTGTGGCCTGGGAACATGACATCTGTTTAGATTGTGGAATACTGTGCCCCGGGTACCTGACTGAGCCTTGGTTCTGGAACCCTGTGGACTGGGAACATGGCTGAGGCTTTATTCCGGAACCCTGTAGCCTGGGAACATAACTGAGGATTGATTCTGGAACCCTGTGGCCTGGCAGCATGACATCTGTGGATTCTGGAACTCTGTGGCCTGGGAACCTGCGAACGGTTTGACTCTGGTACCCTGTGGCCTGGGAACATGTCTGAGGTTTGATGGTGGAAACCTGTGGCCTGGTAACATGACTGAGGATAGACTCTGGAAGACTGTGGCCAGGGAACATGATATCGGGTTGATTCTGGAAACCTGTGTCCTGGGAACAAGACTGAGGTTTGATTCTGGAACCCTGATGCCTGGGAACTTTACTGAGGTTTGTTTCTGGAAGCCTGTTTTCTGGGAACATGACTGCGGTTTGATTCTGGACACCTGTGTCCTGGGAACATGACTGAGGTTTGATTGTTGAAACCTGTGGCCTTCGAACATGACTCAGGTTGATTCTGGAACCATGTGTCCTGGGAATATGACTGAGGTTTGATTCTGGAAACCTTTGTCCTGGGAAAATGACTGAGGTTTCAATGTGGAAACATGTGGCCTGGGATCATGACTGAGGTTTGATGGTGGAACACTCTGGCCTGGCAAAATGACTGAGGCTTGATTCTGGAGCCTTGTTTACTGGGAACATTCCTTAGGTTTGATGGCAGAAACCTGTGGACTGGCAACATGACTGAGGTTTGATTTGGAACCCTGTGCACGGGGACCATGACTGAGGCCTGATACTGGAACCCCGTGGCATGGGAACATGACATTGGTTTGATTCTGGAGCCCTGTTTACTGGGAACATGACTGAGGTTTCATGGTTGAATCCTGTGGCCTGGCAACATGATTGAGGTTTGATAGTGGAACCCTGTGGCCTGGCAATATGCCTGAGGTTTGATGGTGGAACCCTGTGGCTTGGCAAGATGACTTAGGTTTGATTGTGGAACACTCTGGCCTGGGAACATGACTGAGGCTTGATGGTGGAACCGTGGCCTGGCAACAGGACTGAGGTTTGATTGTGGAACCCTCTTGCCCTGGAATATGACTGAGGTTTAATTGTGGAACCCTGTGGCCTGGGAACATGACTGGGATTTGATTTCTGAAACCTGTGTCCAGGGAACATGACTGAGGTTTTATTCTGGAACCCTGTGTCCTGGGAACACGACTGAGGTTTGATTCTGTAACCATGTGGCCTGGGAATATGACTGAGGTTTGATTCTGGAAACCATTGGCCTGGGAACATGACTGATGTTAGAATGTGGAATCCTGTGGCCTGGGAACATGACATCGGTTTGGATTCTGGTACCCTGTTGCCTGGGAACATGAAATCGGTTTGATTCTGTAAACCTGAGGTCTGGGAATATGACTGAGGTTTGATTGTGGTACCCTATGGCCTGGCAACATGACTGAGGTTTGATTCTGGATTCCTGTGGCCTGGGAACATGACTGAGGCATGATTCTGGAAACCTGTGGCCTGGGAACATGACATCTGTTTAGATTGTGGAATACTGTGCCCCGGGAACCTGACTGAGCCTTGGTTCTGGAACCCTGTGGACTGGGAACATGACATCGGTTTGGATTCTGGTACCCTGTTGCCTGGGAACATGACATCGGTTTGGATTCTGGTACCCTGTTGCCTGGGAACATGAAATCGGTTTGATTCTGTAAACCTGAGGTGTGGGAATATGACTGAGGTTTGATTGTGGTACCCTATGGCCTGGCAACATGACTGAGGTTTGATTCTGGATTCCTGTGGCCTGGGAACATGACTGAGGCATGATTCTGGAAACCTGTGGCCTGGGAACATGACATCTGTTTAGATTGTGGAATACTGTGACCCGGGAACCTGACTGAGCCTTGGTTCTGGAACCCTGTGGACTGGGAACATGACTGAGGTTTTATTCTGGAACCCTGTAGCCTGGGACCATATCTGAGGATTGATTCTGGAACCCTGTGGCCTGGGCACATGACAACGGTGGATTCTGGAACCCTGTGGACTAGGAACATGACTGAGGTTTTATTCTGGAACCTTGTAGCCTGGGAACATAACTGAGGATTGATTCTGGAACCCTGTGGCCTGGGAACATGACATGGGTGGATTCTGGAACCCTGAGGCCTGGTAACATGACATCTGTTTAGATTGTGGAATACTGTGCCCTGGGAACGTGACTGAGCCTTGGTTCTGGAACCCTGTGGACTGGGAACATGACTGACGTTTTATTTTGGAACCCTGTAGCCTGGGAACATAACTGAGGATTGATTCTGGAACCCTGTGGCCTGGGAACATGACTGGGATTTGATTTCTGAAACCTGTGTCCAGGGAAAATGACTGAGGTTTTATTCTGGAACCCTGTGTCCTGGGAGCACGACTGAGGTTTGATTCTGGAACCATGTGGCCTGGGAATATGACTTAGGTTTGATTCTGGAAACCATTGGCCTGGGAACATGACTGATGTTAGAGTGTGGAATCCTGTGCCCTGGGAACATGACATCGGTTTGGATTCTGGTACCCTGTTGCCTGGAAACATGAAATCGGTTTGATTCTGGAAACCTTAGGCCTGGGAATATGACTGAGGTTTGATGGTGGTACCCTATGGCCTGGCAACATGACTGAGGTTTGATTCTGGATCCCTGTGGCCTGGGAACATGACATCTGTTTAGATTGTGGAATACTGTGCCCCGGGAACCTGACTGAGCCTTGGTTCTGGACCCCTGTGGACTGGGAACATGACTGAGGTTTTATTCTGGAACACTGTGTCCTGTTAACATGACATAGGTGGATTCTGGAACCCTGAGGCCTGGGAACATGAAATCTGTTTAGATTGTGGAATACTGTTGCCTGGGAACTTGACTGAGCCTTGGTTCTGGAAACCTGTGGACTGGGAATATGACTGAGGTTTTATTCTGGAGCCGTGTAGCCTGGGAACATAACTGAGGATTCACTTTGGAACCCTGTGGCCCAGGAACATGACATGGGTGGATTCTGGAAACCTGAGGCCTTGGAACATGACATCGGTGGATTGTGGAACACTGTGGCCTGGGAACCTGCGAACCTTTTGACTCTGGAACCCTGTGGCCTGGGAACACGAAATTGGTTTCATTCCGGAAATCTGAGGCCTGGCAACATGACTGAGGTTTGATTCTGGATCTCTGTGGCCTGGGAAAATGACTGAGGCGTGATTCTGAAGACCTGTGGCCTGGAAACATGACATCTGTTTAGATTGTGGAATACTTTGGCCCGGGAACCTGACTGAGCTTTGGTTCTGGAACACTGTGCACTAGGAACATGACTGAGGTTTTATTCTGGAACCCTGTAGCCTGGGAACATAACTGAGGATTGATTCTGGAACCCTGTGGCCTGGGAACATAACATGGGTGGATTCTGGAACCCTGAGGCCTGGGAACAAGACATCTGTTTAGATTGTGGAATACTGTGACCCGGGAACCTGACTGAGCCTTGGTTCTGGAACCCTATGTACTGGGAATATGACTGAGGTTTTATTCTGGAACCCTGTAGCCTTGGAACATAACTGAGGATTGATTCTGGAACCCTGTGGCCTGGGAACATGACATGGGTGGATTCTGGAACCCTGAGGCCTGGGAACATGACATCTGTTTAGATTGTGGAATACTGTGCCCCGGGTACCTGACTGAGCCTTGATTCTGGAACCCTGTGGACTGGGAACATGACTGAGGTTTTATTCCGGAACCCTGTAGCCTGCGAACATAACTGAGGATTCATTCTGGAACCCTGTGGCCTGGCCGCATGACATCGGTGGATTCTGGAACTCTGTGGCCTGGGAACCTGCGAACGGTTTGACTCTGGTACCCTGTGGCCTGGGAACATGTCTGAGGTTTGATGGTGGAAACCTGTGGCCTGGCAACATGACTGAGGATTGATTCTGGAAGACTGTGGCCAGGGAACATGATATCTGGTTGATTCTGGAAACCTGTGTCCTGGGAACAAGACTGAAGTTTGATTCTGGAACCCTGTGGCCTGGGAACATGACTGAGGTTTGTTTCTGGAAGCCTGTTCCCTGGGAACATGACTGCGGTTTGATTCTGGACACCTGTGTCCTGGGAACAAGACTGAGGTTTGATTCTGCAACCCTGTGGCTTGGGAACATGACTGAGGTTTGTTTCTCGAAGCCTGTTCTCTGGGAACATGACTGAGGTTTGATTGTTGAAACCTGTGGCCTTCGAACACGACTCAGGTTGATTCTGGAACCATGTGTCCTGGGAATATGACTGAGGTTTGATTCTGGAAACCTTTGTCCTGGGAAAATGACTGAGGTTTCATTGTGGAAACATGTGGCCTGGGATCATGACTGAGGTTTGATGGTGGAACACTCTGGCCTGGCAAAATGACTGAGGCTTGATTCTGGAGCCCTGTTTACTGGGAACATGACTGAGCTTTGATGGCAGAAACCTGTGGACTGGCAACATGACTGAGGTTTGATTTGGAACCCTGTGCACGGGGACCATGACTGAGGCCTGATACTGGAACCCCGTGGCATGGGAACATGACATTGGTTTGATTCTGGAGCCCTGTTTACTGGGAACATGACTGAGGTTTCATGGTTGAATCCTGTGGCCTGGCAACATGATTGAGGTTTGATAGTGGAACCCTCAGGCTTGGGAACATGACTGAGGCTTGATGGTGGAACCGTGGCCTGGCAACAGGACTGAGGTTTGATTGTGGAACCCTCTTGCCCTGGAATATGACTGAGGTTTAATTGTGGAACCCTGTGGCCTGGGAACATGACTGGGATTTGATTTCTGAAACCTGTGTCCAGGGAACATGACTGAGGTTTTATTCTGGAACCCTGTGTCCTGGGAACACGACTGAGGTTTGATTCTGTAACCATGTGGCCTGGGAATATGACTGAGGTTTGATTCTGGAAACCATTGGCCTGGGAACATGACTGATGATAGAATGTGGAATCCTGTGGCCTGGGAACATGACATCGGTTTGGATTCTGGTACCCTGTTGCCTGGGAACATGAAATCGGTTTGATTCTGTAAACCTGAGGTCTGGGAATATGACTGAGGTTTGATTGTGGTACCCTATGGCCTGGCAACATGACTGACGTTTGATTCTGGATGCCTGTGGCCTGGGAACATGACTGAGGCATGATTCTGGAAACCTGTGGCCTGGGAACAAGACTGAGGTTTGATTCTGCAACCCTGTGGCTTGGGAACATGACTGAGGTTTGTTTCTCGAAGCCTGTTCTCTGGGAACATGACTGAGGTTTGATTGTTGAAACCTGTGGCCTTCGAACACGACTCAGGTTGATTCTGGAACCATGTGTCCTGGGAATATGACTGAGGTTTGATTCTGGAAACCTTTGTCCTGGGAAAATGACTGAGGTTTCATTGTGGAAACATGTGGCCTGGGATCATGACTGAGGTTTGATGGTGGAACACTCTGGCCTGGCAAAATGACTGAGGCTTGATTCTGGAGCCCTGTTTACTGGGAACATGACTGAGCTTTGATGGCAGAAACCTGTGGACTGGCAACATGACTGAGGTTTGATTTGGAACCCTGTGCACGGGGACCATGACTGAGGCCTGATACTGGAACCCCGTGGCATGGGAACATGACATTGGTTTGATTCTGGAGCCCTGTTTACTGGGAACATGACTGAGGTTTCATGGTTGAATCCTGTGGCCTGGCAACATGATTGAGGTTTGATAGTGGAACCCTCAGGCTTGGGAACATGACTGAGGCTTGATGGTGGAACCGTGGCCTGGCAACAGGACTGAGGTTTGATTGTGGAACCCTCTTGCCCTGGAATATGACTGAGGTTTAATTGTGGAACCCTGTGGCCTGGGAACATGACTGGGATTTGATTTCTGAAACCTGTGTCCAGGGAACATGACTGAGGTTTTATTCTGGAACCCTGTGTCCTGGGAACACGACTGAGGTTTGATTCTGTAACCATGTGGCCTGGGAATATGACTGAGGTTTGATTCTGGAAACCATTGGCCTGGGAACATGACTGATGATAGAATGTGGAATCCTGTGGCCTGGGAACATGACATCGGTTTGGATTCTGGTACCCTGTTGCCTGGGAACATGAAATCGGTTTGATTCTGTAAACCTGAGGTCTGGGAATATGACTGAGGTTTGATTGTGGTACCCTATGGCCTGGCAACATGACTGACGTTTGATTCTGGATGCCTGTGGCCTGGGAACATGACTGAGGCATGATTCTGGAAACCTGTGGCCTGGGAACATGACATCTGTTTAGATTGTGGAATACTGTGCCCCGGGAACCTGACTGAGCCTTGGTTCTGGAACCCTGTGGACTGGGAACATGACTGAGGTTTTATTCTGGAACCCTGTAGCCTGGGACCATAACTGAGGATTGAGTCTGGAACCCTGTGGCATGGGCACATGACAACGGTGGATTCTGGAACCCTGTGGACTAGGAACATGACTGAGGTTTTATTCTGGAACCTTGTAGCCTGGGAACATAACTGAGGATTGATTCTGGAACCCTGTGGCCTGGGAACATGACATGGGTGGATTCTGGAACCCTGAGGCCTGGGAACATGACATCTGTTTAGATTGTGGAATACTGTGCCCTGGGAACGTGACTGAGCCTTGGTTCTGGAACCCTGTGGACTGGGAACATGACTGACGTTTTATTCTGGAACCCTGTAGCCTGGGAACATAACTGAGGATTGATTCTGGAACCCTGTGGCCTGGGAACATGACTGGGATTTGATTTCTGAAACCTGTGTCCAGGGAAAATGACTGAGGTTTTATTCTGGAACCCTGTGTCCTGGGAACACGACTGAGGTTTGATTCTGGAACCATGTGGCCTGGGAATATGACTTAGGTTTGATTCTGGAAACCATTGGCCTGGGAACATGACTGATGTTAGAGTGTGGAATCCTGTGCCCTGGGAACATGACATCGGTTTGGATTCTGGTACCCTGTTGCCTGGAAACATGAAATCGGTTTGATTCTGGAAACCTTAGGCCTGGGAATATGACTGAGGTTTGATGGTGGTACCCTATGGCCTGGCAACATGACTGAGGTTTGATTCTGTATCCCTGTGGCCTGGGAACATGACATCTGTTTAGATTGTGGAATACTGTGCCCCGGGAACCTGACTGAGCCTTGGTTCTGGACCCCTGTGGACTGGGAACATGACTGAGGTTTTATTCTGGAACCCTGTGTCTTGTTAACATGACATAGGTGGATTCTGGAACCCTGAGGCCTGGGAACATGAAATCTGTTTAGATTGTGGAATACTGTGGCCTGGGAACTTGACTGAGCCTTGGTTCTGGAAACCTGTGGACTGGGAATATGACTGAGGTTTTATTCTGGAGCCGTATAGCCTGGGAACATAACTGAGGATTGACTTTGGAACCCTGTGGCCCAGGAACATGACATGGGAGGATTCTGGAAACCTGAGGCCTTGGAACATGACATCTGTTTAGATTGTGGAATACTGTGGCCCTGGAACCTGACTGAGCCTTGGTTCTGGAACCCTGTGGACTGGGAACATGACTGAGGTTTTATTCTGGAACCCTGTAGCCTGGGAACATAACTGAGGATTGATTCTGGAAGCCTGTGGCCTGGGAACATGACATCGGTGGATTCTGGAACACTGTGGCCTGGGAACATGACATCTGTTTAGATTGTGGAATACTGTGCCCCGGGTACCTGACTGAGCCTTGGTTCTGGAACCCTGTGGACTGGGAACATGGCTGAGGCTTTATTCCGGAACCCTGTAGCCTGCGAACATAACTGAGGATTGATTCTGGAACCCTGTGGCCTGGCAGCATGACATCTGTGGATTCTGGAACTCTGTGGCCTGGGAACCTGCGAACGGTTTGACTCTGGTACCCTGTGGCCTGGGAACATGTCTGAGGTTTGATGGTGGAAACCTGTGGCCTGGTAACATGACTGAGGATAGACTCTGGAAGACTGTGGCCAGGGAACATGATATCGGGTTGATTCTGGAAACCTGTGTCCTGGGAACAAGTCTGAGGTTTGATTCTGGAACCCTGATGCCTCTGAACTTTACTGAGGTTTGTTTCTGGAAGCCTGTTCCCTGGGAACATGACTGCGGTTTGATTCTGGACACCTGTGTCCTGGGAACAAGACTGAGGTTTGATTCTGCAACCCTGTGGCTTGGGAACATGACTGAGGTTTGTTTCTGGAAGCCTGTTTTCTGGGAACATGACTGAGGTTTGATTCTGGACACCTGTGTCCTGGGAACATGACTGAGGTTTGATTGTTGAAACCTGTGGCCTTCGAACATGACTCAGGTTGATTCTGGAACCATGTGTCCTGGGAATATGACTGAGGTTTGATTCTGGAAACCTTTGTCCTGGGAAAATGACTGAGGTTTCAATGTGGAAACATGTGGCCTGGGATCATGACTGAGGTTTGATGGCAGAAACCTGTGGACTGGCAACATGACTGAGGTTTGATTCTGGAGCCCTGTTTACTGGGAACATTCCTGAGGTTTGATGGCAGAAACCTGTGGACTGGCAACATGACTGAGGTTTGATTTGGAACCCTGTGCACGGGGACCATGACTGAGGCCTGATACTGGAACCCCGTGGCATGGGAACATGACATTGGTTTGATTCTGGAGCCCTGTTTACTGGGAACATGACTGAGGTTTCATGGTTGAATCCTGTGGCCTGGCAACATGATTGAGGTTTGATAGTGGAACCCTCAGGCTTGGGAACATGAGTGAGGCTTGATGGTGGAACACTGTGGCCTGGCAATATGCCTGAGGTTTGATGGTGGAACCCTGTGGCTTGGCAAGATGACTTAGGTTTGATTGTGGAACACTCTGGCCTGGGAACATGACTGAGGCTTGATGGTGGAACCGTGGCCTGGCAACAGGACTGAGGTTTGATTGTGGAACCCTCTTGCCCTGGAATATGACTGAGGTTTAATTGTGGAACCCTGTGGCCTGGGAACATGACTGGGATTTGATTTCTGAAACCTGTGTCCAGGGAACATGACTGAGGTTTTATTCTGGAACCCTGTGTCCTGGGAACACGACTGAGGTTTGATTCTGTAACCATGTGGCCTGGGAATATGACTGAGGTTTGATTCTGGAAACCATTGGCCTGGGAACATGACTGATGTTAGAATGTGGAATCCTGTGGCCTGGGAACATGACATCGGTTTGGATTCTGGTACCCTGTTGCCTGGGAACATTAAATCGGTTTGATTCTGTAAACCTGAGGTCTGGGAATATGACTGAGGTTTGATTGTGGTACCCTATGGCCTGGCAACATGACTGAGGTTTGATTCTGGATTCCTGTGGCCTGGGAACATGACTGAGGCATGATTCTGGAAACCTGTGGCCTGGGAACATGACATCTGTTTAGATTGTGGAATACTGTGCCCCGGGAACCTGACTGAGCCTTGGTTCTGGAACCCTGTGGACTGGGAACATGACATCGGTTTGGATTCTGGTACCCTGTTGCCTGGGAACATGACATCGGTTTGGATTCTGGTACCCTGTTGCCTGGGAACATGAAATCGGTTTGATTCTGTAAACCTGAGGTGTGGGAATATGACTGAGGTTTGATTGTGGTACCCTATGGCCTGGCAACATGACTGAGGTTTGATTCTGGATTCCTGAGGCCTGGGAACATGACTGAGGCATGATTCTGGAAACCTGTGGCCTGGGAACATGACATCTGTTTAGATTGTGGAATACTGTGCCCCGGGAACCTGACTGAGCCATGGTTCTGGACCCCTGTGGACTGGGAACATGACTGAGGTTTTATTCTGGAACCCTGTAGCCTGGGACCATAACTGAGGATTGATTCTGGAACCCTGTGGCCTGGGCACATGACAACGGTGGATTCTGGAACCCTGTGGACTAGGAACATGACTGAGGTTTTATTCTGGAACCTTGTAGCCTGGGAACATAACTGAGGATTGATTCTGGAACCCTGTGGCCTGGGAACATGACATGGGTGGATTCTGGAACCCTGAGGCCTGGTAACATGACATCTGTTTAGATTGTGGAATACTGTGCCCTGGGAACGTGACTGAGCCTTGTTTCTGGAACCCTGTGGACTGGGAACATGACTGAGGATTTATTCGGGAACCCTGTAGCCTGCGAACATAACTGAGGATTGATTCTGGAACCCTGTGGCCTGGCCGCATGACATCTGTGGATTCTGGAACTCTGTGGACTAGGAACATGACTGAGGTTTTATTCTGGAACCTTGTAGCCTGGGAACATAACTGAGGATTGATTCTGGAACCCTGAGGCCTGGGAACATGACATCTGTTTAGATTGTGGAATACTGTGCCCTGGGAACGTGACTGAGCCTTGGTTCTGGAACCCTGTGGACTGGGAACATGACTGACGTTTTATTCTGGAACCCTGTAGCCTGGGAACATAACTGAGGATTGATTCTGGAACCCTGTGGCCTGGGAACATGACTGGGATTTAATTTCTGAAACCTGTGTCCAGGGAAAATGACTGAAGTTTTATTCTGGAACCCTGTGTCCTGGGAACACGACTGAGGTTTGATTCTGGAACCATGTGGCCTGGGAATATGACTTAGGTTTGATTCTGGAAACCATTGGCCTGGGAACATGACTGATGTTAGAGTGTGGAATCCTGTGCCCTGGGAACAGGACATCGGTTTGGATTCTGGTACCCTGTTGCCTGGAAACATGAAATCGGTTTGATTCTGGAAACCTTAGGCCTGGGAATATGACTGAGGTTTGATGGTGGTACCCTATGGCCTGGCAACATGACTGAGGTTTGATTCTGGATCCCTGTGGCCTGGGAACATGGCATCTGTTTAGATTGTGGAATACTGTGCCCCGGGAACCTGACTGAGCCTTGGTTCTGGACCCCTGTGGACTGGGAACATGACTCAGGTTTTATTCTGGAACCCTGTGTCCTGTTAACATGACATGGGTGGATTCTGGAACCCTGAGGCCTGGGAACATGAAATCTGTTTAGATTGTGGAATACTGTGGCCTGGGAACTTGACTGAGCCTTGGTTCTGGAAACCTGTGGACTGGGAATATGACTGAGGTTTTATTCTGGAGCCGTGTAGCCTGGGAACATAACTTAGGATTCACTTTGGAACCCTGTGGCCCAGGAACATGACATGGGTGGATTCTGGAACCCTGAGGCCTTGGAACATGACATCTGTTTAGATTGTGGAATACTGTGGCCCGGGAACCTGACTGAGCCTTGGTTCTGGAACCCTGTGGACTGGGAACATGACTGAGGTTTTATTCTGGAACCCTGTAGCCTGGGAACATAACTGAGGATTCATTCTGGAAGCCTGTGGCCTGGGAACATGACATCGGTGGATTCTGGAACACTGTGGCCTGGGAACCTGCGAACGGTTTGACTCTGGAACCCTGTGGCCTGGGAACACGAAATCGGTTTGATTCCGGAAATCTGAGGCCTGGCAACATGACTGAGGTTTGATTCTGGATCTCTGTGGCCTGGGAAAATGACTGAGGCGTGATTCTGAAGACCTGTGGCCTGGAAACATGACATCTGTTTAGATTGTGGAATACTTTGGCCCGGGAACCTGACTGAGCCTTGGTTCTGGAACACTGTGCACTAGGAACATGACTGAGGTTTTATTCTGGAACCCTGTAGCCTGGGAACATAACTGAGGATTGATTCTGGAACCCTGTGGCCTGGGAACATAACATGGGTGGATTCTGGAACCCTGAGGCCTGGGAACAAGACATCTGTTTAGCTTGTGGAATACTGTGACCCGGGAACCTGACTGAGCCTTGGTTCTGGAACCCTATGTACTGGGAATATGACTGAGCTTTTATTCTGGAACCCTGTAGCCTGGGAACATAACTGAGGATTGATTCTGGAACCCTGTGGCCTGGGAACATGACAAGGGTGGATTCTGGAACCCTGAGGCCTGGGAACATGACATCTGTTTAGATTGTGGAATACTGTGCCCCGGGTACCTGACTGAGTCTTGGTTCTGGAACCCTGTTGACTGGGAACATGGCTGAGGTTTTATTCCGGAACCCTGTAGCCTGCGAACATAACTGAGGATTGATTCTGGAAACCTGTGGCCTGGCAGCATGACATCTGTGGATTCTGGAACTCTGTGGCCTGGGAACCTGCGAACGGTTTGACTCTGGTACCCTGTGGCCTGGGAACATGTCTGAGGTTTGATGGTGGAAACCTGTGGCCTGGTAACATGACTGAGGATAGACTCTGGAAGACTGTGGCCAGGGAACATGATATCGGGTTGATTCTGGAAACCTGTGTCCTGGGAACAAGACTGAGGTTTGATTCTGGAACCCTGATGCCTGGGAACTGGAGTGAGGTTTGTTTCTGGAAGCCTCTTCCCTGGGAACATGACTGCGGTTTGATTCTGGACACCTGTGTCTTGGGAACAAGACTGAGGTTTGATTCTGCAACCCTGTGGCTTGGGAACATGACTGAGGTATGTTTCTGGAAGCCTGTTCTCTGGGAACATGACTGAGGTTTGATTCTGGACACCTGTGTCCTGGGAACATGACTGAGGTTTGATTGTTGAAACCTGTGGCCTTCGAACATGACTCAGGTTGATTCTGGAACCATGTGTCCTGGGAATATGACTGAGGTTTGATTCTGGAAACCTTTGTCCTGGGAAAATGACTGAGGTTTCAATGTGGAAACATGTGGCCTGGGATCATGACTGAGGTTTGATGGTGGAACACTCTGGCCTGGCAAAATGACTGAGGCTTGATTCTGGAGCCCTGTTTACTGGGAACATTCCTGAGGTTTGATGGCAGAAACCTGTGGACTGGCAACATGACTGAGGTTTGATTTGGAACCCTGTGCACGGGGACCATGACTGAGGCCTGATACTGGAACCCCGTGGCATGGGAACATGACATTGGTTTGATTCTGGAGCCCTGTTTACTGGGAACATGACTGAGGTTTCATGGTTGAATCCTGTGGCCTGGCAACATGATTGAGGTTTGATAGTGGAACCCTCAGGCTTGGGAACATGAGTGAGGCTTGATGGTGGAACCCTGTGGCCTGTCAATATGCCTGAGGTTTGATGGTGGAACCCTGTGGCTTGGCAAGATGACTTAGGTTTGATTGTGGAACACTCTGGCCTGGGAACATGACTGAGGCTTGATGGTGGAACCGTGGCCTGGCAACAGGACTGAGGTTTGATTGTGGAACCCTCTTGCCCTGGAATATGACTGAGGTTTAATTGTGGAACCCTGTGGCCTGGGAACATGACTGGGATTTGATTTCTGAAACCTGTGTCCAGGGAACATGACTGAGGTTTTATTCTGGAACCCTGTGTCCTGGGAACACGACTGAGGTTTGATTCTGTAACCATGTGGCCTGGGAATATGACTGAGTTTTGATTCTGGAAACCATTGGCCTGGGAACATGACTGATGTTAGAATGTGGAATCCTGTGGCCTGGGAACATGACATCAGTTTGGATTCTGGTACCCTGTTGCCTGGGAACATGAAATCGGTTTGATTCTGTAAACCTGAGGTCTGGGAATATGACTGAGGTTTGATTGTGGTACCCTATGGCCTGGCAACATGACTGAGGTTTGATTCTGGATGCCTGTGGCCTGGGAACATGACTGAGGCATGATTCTGGAAACCTGTGGCCTGGGAACATGACATCTGTTTAGATTGTGGAATACTGTGCCCCGGGAACCTGACTGAGCCTTGGTTCTGGAACCCTGTGGACTGGGAACATGACTGAGGTTTTATTCTGGAACCCTGTAACCTGGGACCATAACTGAGGATTGATTCTGGAACCCTGTGGCCTGGGCACATGACAACGGTGGATTCTGGAACCCTGTGGACTAGGAACATGACTGAGGTTTTATTCTGGAACCTTGTAGCCTGGGAACATAACTGAGGATTGATTCTGGAACTCTGTGGCCTGGGAACATGACATGGGTGGATTCTGGAACCCTGAGGCCTGGGAACATGACATCTGTTTAGATTGTGGAATACTGTGCCCTGGGAACGTGACTGAGCCTTGGTTCTGGAACCCTGTGGACTGGGAACATGACTGACGTTTTATTCTGGAACCCTGTAGCCTGGGAACATAACTGAGGATTGATTCTGGAACCCTGTGCCCTGGGAACATGACTGGGATTTGATTTCTGAAACCTGTGTCCAGGGAAAATGACTGAGGTTTTATTCTGGAACCCTGTGTCCTGGGAACACGACTGAGGTTTGATTCTGGAACCATGTGGCCTGGGAATATGACTTAGGTTTGATTCTGGAAACCATTGGCCTGGGAACATGACTGATGTTAGAGTGTGGAATCCTGTGCCCTGGGAACATGACATCGGTTTGGATTCTGGTACCCTGTTGCCTGGAAACATGAAATCGGTTTGATTCTGGAAACCTTAGGCCTGGGAATATGACTGAGGTTTGATGGTGGTACCCTATGGCCTGGCAACATGACTGAGGTTTGATTCTGGATCCCTGTGGCCTGGGAACATGACATCTGTTTAGATTGTGGAATACTGTGCCCCGGGAACCTGACTGAGCCTTGGTTCTGGACCCCTGTGGACTGGGAACATGACTGAGGTTTTATTCTGGAACCCTGTGTCCTGTTAACATGACATGGGTGGATTCTGGAACCCTGAGGCCTGGGAACATGAAATCTGTTTAGATTGTGGAATACTGTGGCCTGGGAACTTGACTGAGCCTTGGTTCTGGAAACCTGTGGACTGGGAATATGACTGAGGTTTTATTCTGGAGCCGTGTAGCCTGGGAACATAACTGAGGATTCACTTTGGAACCCTGTGGCCCAGGAACATGACATGGGTGGATTCTGGAAACCTGAGGCCTTGGAACATGACATCTGTTTAGATTGTGGAATACTGTGGCCCGGGAACCTGACTGAGCCTTGGTTCTGGAACCCTGTGGACTGGGAACATGACTGAGGTTTTATTCTGGAACCCTGTAGCCTGGGAACAAAACTGAGGATTGATTCTGGAAGCCTGTGGCCTGGGAACATGACATCGGTGGATTCTGGAACACTGTGGCCTGGGAACCTGCGAACGGTTTGACTCTGGAACCCTGTGGCCTGGGAACACGAAATCGATTTGATTCCGGAAATCTGAGGCCTGGCAACATGACTGAGGTTTGATTCTGGATCTCTGTGGCCTGGGAAAATGACTGAGGCGTGATTCTGAAGACCTGTGGCCTGGAAACATGACATCTGTTTAGATTGTGGAATACTTTGGCCCGGGAACCTGACTGAGCCTTGGTTCTGGAACACTGTGCACTAGGAACATGACTGAGGTTTTATTCTGGAACCCTGTAGCCTGGGAACATAACTGAGGATTGATTCTGGAACCCTGTGGCCTGGGAACATAACATGGGTGGATTCTGGAACCCTGAGGCCTGGGAACAAGACATCTGTTTAGATTGTGGAATACTGTGACCCGGGAACCTGACTGAGCCTTGGTTCTGGAACCCTATGTACTGGGAATATGACTGAGGTTTTATTCTGGAACCCTGTAGCCTGGGAACATAACTGAGGATTGATTCTGGAACCCTGTGGCCTGGGAACATGACATGGGTGGATTCTGGAACCCTGAGGCCTGGGAACATGACATCTGTTTAGATTGTGGAATACTGTGCCCCGGGTACCTGACTGAGCCTTGGTTCTGGAACCCTGTGGACTGGGAACATTACTGAGGTTTTATTCCGGAACCCTGTAGCCTGCGAACATAACTGAGGATTGATTCTGGAACCCTGTTGCATGGCAGCATGACATCTGTGGATTCTGGAACTCTGTGGCCTGGGAACCTGCGAACGGTTTGACTCTGGTACCCTGTGGCCTGGGAACATGTCTGAGGTTTGATGGTGGAAACCTGTGGCCTGGTAACATGACTGAGGATAGACTCTGGAAGACTGTGGCCAGGGAACATGATATCGGGTTGATTCTGGAAACCTGTGTCCTGGGAACAAGTCTGAGGTTTGATTCTGGAACCCTGATGCCTGGGAACTTTACTGAGGTTTGTTTCTGGAAGCCTGTTTTCTGGGAACATGACTGCGGTTTGATTCTGGACACCTGTGTCCTGGGAACAAGACTGAGGTTTGATTCTGCAACCCTGTGGCTTGGGAACATGACTGAGGTTTGTTTCTGGAAGCCTGTTTTCTGGGAACATGACTGAGGTTTGATTCTGGACACCTGTGTCCTGGGAACATGACTGAGGTTTGATTGTTGAAACCTGTGGCCTTCGAACATGACTCAGGTTGATTCTGGAACCATGTGTCCTGGGAATATGACTGAGGTTTGATTCTGGAAAACTTTGTCCTTGGAAAATGACTGAGGTTTCAATGTGGAAACATGTGGCCTGGGATCATGACTGAGGTTTGATGGTGGAACACTCTGGCCTGGCAAAATGACTGAGGCTTGATTCTGGAGCCCTGTTTACTGGGAACATGACTGAGGTTTGATGGCAGAAACCTGTGGACTGGCAACATGACTGAGGTTTGATTTGGAACCCGTGCACGGGGACCATGACTGAGGCCTGATACTGGAACCCCGTGGCATGGGAACATGACATTGGTTTGATTCTGGAGCCCTGTTTACTGGGAACATGACTGAGGTTTCATGGTTGAATCCTGTGGCCTGGCAACATGATTGAGGTTTGATAGTGGAACCCTCAGGCTTGGGAACATGAGTGAGGCTTGATGGTGGAACCCTGTGGCCTGGCAATATGCCTGAGGTTTGATGGTGGAACCCTGTGGCTTGGCAAGATGACTTAGGTTTGATTGTGGAACACTCTGGCCTGGGAACATGACTGAGGCTTGATGGTGGAACCGTGGCCTGGCAACAGGACTGAGGTTTGATTGTGGAACCCTCTGGCCCTGGAATATGACTGAGGTTTAATTGTGGAACCCTGTGGCCTGGGAACATGATTGGGATTTGATTTCTGAAACCTGTGTCCAGGGAACATGACTGAGGTTTTATTCTGGAACCCTGTGTCCTGGGAACACGACTGAGGTTTGATTCTGTAACCATGTGGCCTGGGAATATGACTGAGGTTTGATTCTGGAAACCATTGGCCTGGGAACATGACTGATGTTAGAATGTGGAATCCTGTGGCCTGGGAACATGACATCGGTTTGGATTCTGGTACCCTGTTGCCTGGGAACATGAAATCGGTTTGATTCTGTAAACCTGAGGTCTGGGAATATGACTGAGGTTTGATTGTGGTACCCTATGGCCTGGCAACATGACTGAGGTTTGATTCTTGATGCCTGTGGCCTGGGAACATGACTGAGGCATGATTCTGGAAACCTGTGGCCTGGGAACATGACATCTGTTTAGATTGTGGAATACTGTGCCCCGGGAACCTGACTGAGCCTTGGTTCTGGAACCCTGTGGACTGGGAACATGACTGAGGTTTTATTCTGGAACCCTGTAGCCTGGGACCATAACTGAGGATTGATTCTGGAACCCTGTGGCCTGGGCACATGACAACGGTGGATTCTGGAACCCTGTGGACTAGGAACATGACTGAGGTTTTATTCTGGAACCTTGTAGCCTGGGAACATAACTGAGGATTGATTCTGGAACCTTGTGGCCTGGGAACATGACATGGGTGGATTCTGGAACCCTGAGGCCTGGTAACATGACATCTGTTTAGATTGTGGAATACTGTGCCCTGGGAACGTGACTGAGCCTTGGTTCTGGAACCCTGTGGACTGGGAACATGACTGACGTTTTATTCTGGAACCCTGTAGCCTGGGAACATAACTGAGGATTGATTCTGGAACCCTGTGGCCTAGGAACATGACTGGGATTTGATTTCTGAAACCTGTGTCCAGGGAAAATGACTGAGGTTTTATTCTGGAACCCTGTGTCCTGGGAGCACGACTGAGGTTTGATTCTGGAACCATGTGGCCTGGGAATATGACTTAGGTTTGATTCTGGAAACCATTGGCCTGGGAACATGACTGATGTTAGAGTGTGGAATCCTGTGCCCTGGGAACATGACATCGGTTTGGATTCTGGTACCCTGTTGCCTGGAAACATGAAATCGGTTTGATTCTGGAAACCTTAGGCCTGGGAATATGACTGAGGTTTGATGGTGGTACCCTATGGCCTGGCAACATGACTGAGGTTTGATTCTGGATCCCTGTGGCCTGGGAACATGACATCTGTTTAGATTGTGGAATACTGTGCCCCGGGAACCTGACTGAGCCTTGGTTCTGGACCCCTGTGGACTGGGAACATGACTGAGGTTTTATTCTGGAACCCTGTGTCCTGTTAACATGACATAGGTGGATTCTGGAACCCTGAGGCCTGGGAACATGAAATCTGTTTAGATTGTGGAATACTGTGGCCTGGGAACTTGACTGAGCCTTGGTTCTGGAAACCTGTGGACTGGGAATATGACTGAGGTTTTATTCTGGAGCCGTGTAGCCTGGGAACATAACTGAGGATTCACTTTGGAACCCTGTGGCCCAGGAACATGACATGGGTGGATTCTGGAAACCTGAGGCCTTGGAACATGACATCTGTTTAGATTGTGGAATACTGTGGCCCGGGAACCTGACTGAGCCTTGGTTCTGGAACCCTGTGGACTGGGAACATGACTGAGGTTTTATTCTGGAACCCTGTAGCCTGGGAACAAAACTGAGGATTGATTCTGGAAGCCTGTGGCCTGGGAACATGACATCGGTGGATTCTGGAACACTGTGGCCTGGGAACCTGCGAACGGTTTGACTCTGGAACCCTGTGGCCTGGGAACACGAAATCGGTTTGATTCCGGAAATCTGAGGCCTGGCAACATGACTGAGGTTTGATTCTGGATCTCTGTGGCCTGGGAAAATGACTGAGGCGTGATTCTGAAGACCTGTGGCCTGGAAACATGACATCTGTTTAGATTGTGGAATACTTTGGCCCGGGAACCTGACTGAGCCTTGGTTCTGGAACACTGTGCACTAGGAACATGACTGAGGTTTTATTCTGGAACCCTGTAGCCTGGGAACATAACTGAGGATTGAATCTGGAACCCTGTGGCCTGGGAACATAACATGGGTGGATTCTGGAACCCTGAGGCCTGGGAACAAGACATCTGTTTAAATTGTGGAATACTGTGACCCGGGAACCTGACTGAGCCTTGGTTCTGGAACCCTATGTACTGGGAATATGACTGAGGTTTTATTCTGGAACCCTGTAGCCTTGGAAGATAACTGAGGATTGATTCTGGAACCCTGTGGCCTGGGAACATGACATGGGTGGATTCTGGAACCCTGAGGCCTGGGAACATGACATCTGTTTAGATTGTGGAATACTGTGCCCCGGGAACCTGACTGAGCCTTGGTTCTGGAACCCTGTGGACTGGGAACATGACTGAGGTTTTATTCTGGAACCCTGTAACCTGGGACCATAACTGAGGATTGATTCTGGAACCCTGTGGCCTGGGCACATGACAACGGTGGATTCTGGAACCCTGTGGACTAGGAACATGACTGAGGTTTTATTCTGGAACCTTGTAGCCTGGGAACATAACTGAGGATTGATTCTGGAACCCTGTGGCCTGGGAACATGACATGGGTGGATTCTGGAACCCTGAGGCCTGGTAACATGACATCTGTTTAGATTGTGGAATACTGTGCCCTGGGAACGTGACTGAGCCTTGGTTCTGGAACCCTGTGGACTGGGAACATGACTGACGTTTTATTCTGGAACCCTGTAGCCTGGGAACATAACTGAGGATTGATTCTGGAACCCTGTGGCCTGGGAACATGACTGGGATTTGATTTCTGAAACCTGTGTCCAGGGAAAATGACTGAGGTTTTATTCTGGAACCCTGTGTCCTGGGAACATGACTGAGGTTTGATTCTGGAACCATGTGGCCTGGGAATATGACTTAGGTTTGATTCTGGAAACCATTGGCCTGGGAACATGACTGATGTTAGAGTGTGGAATCCTGTGCCCTGGGAACATGACATCGGTTTGGATTCTGGTACCCTGTTGCCTGGAAACATGAAATCGGTTTGATTCTGGAAACCTTAGGCCTGGGAATATGACTGAGGTTTGATGGTGGTACCCTATGGCCTGGCAACATGACTGAGGTTTGATTCTGGATCCCTGTGGCCTGGGAACATGACATCTGTTTAGATTGTGGAATACTGTGCCCCGGGAACCTGACTGAGCCTTGGTTCTGGACCCCTGTGGACTGGGAACATGACTGAGGTTTTATTCTGGAACCCTGTGTCCTGTTAACATGACATGGGTGGATTCTGGAACCCTGAGGCCTGGGAACATGAAATCTGTTTAGATTGTGGAATACTGTGGCCTGGGAACTTGACTGAGCCTTGGTTCTGGAAACCTGTGGACTGGGAATATGACTGAGGTTTTATTCTGGAGCCGTGTAGCCTGGGAACATAACTGAGGATTCACTTTGGAACCCTGTGGCCCAGGAACATGACATGGGTGGATTCTGGAAACCTGAGGCCTTGGAACATGACATCTGTTTAGATTGTGGAATACTGTGGCCCGGGAACCTGACTGAGCCTTGGTTCTGGAACCCTGTGGACTGGGAACATGACTGAGGTTTTATTCTGGAACCCTGTAGCCTGGGAACAAAACTGAGGATTGATTCTGGAAGCCTGTGGCCTGGGAACATGACATCGGTGGATTCTGGAACACTGTGGCCTGGGAACCTGCGAACGGTTTGACTCTGGAACCCTGTGGCCTGGGAACACGAAATCGATTTGATTCCGGAAATCTGAGGCCTGGCAACATGACTGAGGTTTGATTCTGGATCTCTGTGGCCTGGGAAAATGACTGAGGCGTGATTCTGAAGACCTGTGGCCTGGAAACATGACATCTGTTTAGATTGTGGAATACTTTGGCCCGGGAACCTGACTGAGCCTTGGTTCTGGAACACTGTGCACTAGGAACATGACTGAGGTTTTATTCTGGAACCCTGTAGCCTGGGAACATAACTGAGGATTGATTCTGGAACCCTGTGGCCTGGGAACATAACATGGGTGGATTCTGGAACCCTGAGGCCTGGGAACAAGACATCTGTTTAGATTGTGGAATACTGTGACCCGGGAACCTGACTGAGCCTTGGTTCTGGAACCCTATGTACTGGGAATATGACTGAGGTTTTATTCTGGAACCCTGTAGCCTGGGAACATACCTGAGGATTGATTCTGGAACCCTGTGGCCTGGGAACATGACATGGGTGGATTCTGGAACCCTGAGGCCTGGGAACATGACATCTGTTTAGATTGTGGAATACTGTGCCCCGGGTACCTGACTGAGCCTTGGTTCTGGAACCCTGTGGACTGGGAACATTACTGAGGTTTTATTCCGGAACCCTGTAGCCTGCGAACATAACTGAGGATTGATTCTGGAACCCTGTTGCCTGGCAGCATGACATCTGTGGATTCTGGAACTCTGTGGCCTGGGAACCTGCGAACGGTTTGACTCTGGTACCCTGTGGCCTGGGAACATGTCTGAGGTTTGATGGTGGAAACCTGTGGCCTGGTAACATGACTGAGGATAGACTCTGGAAGACTGTGGCCAGGGAACATGATATCGGGTTGATTCTGGAAACCTGTGTCCTGGGAACAAGTCTGAGGTTTGATTCTGGAACCCTGATGCCTGGGAACTTTACTGAGGTTTGTTTCTGGAAGCCTGTTTTCTGGGAACATGACTGCGGTTTGATTCTGGACACCTGTGTCCTGGGAACAAGACTGAGGTTTGATTCTGCAACCCTGTGGCTTGGGAACATGACTGAGGTTTGTTTCTGGAAGCCTGTTTTCTGGGAACATGACTGAGGTTTGATTCTGGACACCTGTGTCCTGGGAACATGACTGAGGTTTGATTGTTGAAACCTGTGGCCTTCGAACATGACTCAGGTTGATTCTGGAACCATGTGTCCTGGGAATATGACTGAGGTTTGATTCTGGAAACCTTTGTCCTTGGAAAATGACTGAGGTTTCAATGTGGAAACATGTGGCCTGGGATCATGACTGAGGTTTGATGGTGGAACACTCTGGCCTGGCAAAATGACTGAGGCTTGATTCTGGAGCCCTGTTTACTGGGAACATGACTGAGGTTTGATGGCAGAAACCTGTGGACTGGCAACATGACTGAGGTTTGATTTGGAACCCGTGCACGGGGACCATGACTGAGGCCTGATACTGGAACCCCGTGGCATGGGAACATGACATTGGTTTGATTCTGGAGCCCTGTTTACTGGGAACATGACTGAGGTTTCATGGTTGAATCCTGTGGCCTGGCAACATGATTGAGGTTTGATAGTGGAACCCTCAGGCTTGGGAACATGAGTGAGGCTTGATGGTGGAACCCTGTGGCCTGGCAATATGCCTGAGGTTTGATGGTGGAACCCTGTGGCTTGGCAAGATGACTTAGGTTTGATTGTGGAACACTCTGGCCTGGGAACATGACTGAGGCTTGATGGTGGAACCGTGGCCTGGCAACAGGACTGAGGTTTGATTGTGGAACCCTCTGGCCCTGGAATATGACTGAGGTTTAATTGTGGAACCCTGTGGCCTGGGAACATGATTGGGATTTGATTTCTGAAACCTGTGTCCAGGGAACATGACTGAGGTTTTATTCTGGAACCCTGTGTCCTGGGAACACGACTGAGGTTTGATTCTGTAACCATGTGGCCTGGGAATATGACTGAGGTTTGATTCTGGAAACCATTGGCCTGGGAACATGACTGATGTTAGAATGTGGAATCCTGTGGCCTGGGAACATGACATCGGTTTGGATTCTGGTACCCTGTTGCCTGGGAACATGAAATCGGTTTGATTCTGTAAACCTGAGGTCTGGGAATATGACTGAGGTTTGATTGTGGTACCCTATGGCCTGGCAACATGACTGAGGTTTGATTCTTGATGCCTGTGGCCTGGGAACATGACTGAGGCATGATTCTGGAAACCTGTGGCCTGGGAACATGACATCTGTTTAGATTGTGGAATACTGTGCCCCGGGAACCTGACTGAGCCTTGGTTCTGGAACCCTGTGGACTGGGAACATGACTGAGGTTTTATTCTGGAACCCTGTAGCCTGGGACCATAACTGAGGATTGATTCTGGAACCCTGTGGCCTGGGCACATGACAACGGTGGATTCTGGAACCCTGTGGACTAGGAACATGACTGAGGTTTTATTCTGGAACCCTGTAGCCTGGGAACATAACTGAGGATTGATTCTGGAACCTTGTGGCCTGGGAACATGACATGGGTGGATTCTGGAACCCTGAGGCCTGGTAACATGACATCTGTTTAGATTGTGGAATACTGTGCCCTGGGAACGTGACTGAGCCTTGGTTCTGGAACCCTGTGGACTGGGAACATGACTGACGTTTTATTCTGGAACCCTGTAGCCTGGGAACATAACTGAGGATTGATTCTGGAACCCTGTGGCCTAGGAACATGACTGGGATTTGATTTCTGAAACCTGTGTCCAGGGAAAATGACTGAGGTTTTATTCTGGAACCCTGTGTCCTGGGAGCACGACTGAGGTTTGATTCTGGAACCATGTGGCCTGGGAATATGACTTAGGTTTGATTCTGGAAACCATTGGCCTGGGAACATGACTGATGTTAGAGTGTGGAATCCTGTGCCCTGGGAACATGACATCGGTTTGGATTCTGGTACCCTGTTGCCTGGAAACATGAAATCGGTTTGATTCTGGAAACCTTAGGCCTGGGAATATGACTGAGGTTTGATGGTGGTACCCTATGGCCTGGCAACATGACTGAGGTTTGATTCTGGATCCCTGTGGCCTGGGAACATGACATCTGTTTAGATTGTGGAATACTGTGCCCCGGGAACCTGACTGAGCCTTGGTTCTGGACCCCTGTGGACTGGGAACATGACTGAGGTTTTATTCTGGAACCCTGTGTCCTGTTAACATGACATAGGTGGATTCTGGAACCCTGAGGCCTGGGAACATGAAATCTGTTTAGATTGTGGAATACTGTGGCCTGGGAACTTGACTGAGCCTTGGTTCTGGAAACCTGTGGACTGGGAATATGACTGAGGTTTTATTCTGGAGCCGTGTAGCCTGGGAACATAACTGAGGATTCACTTTGGAACCCTGTGGCCCAGGAACATGACATGGGTGGATTCTGGAAACCTGAGGCCTTGGAACATGACATCTGTTTAGATTGTGGAATACTGTGGCCCGGGAACCTGACTGAGCCTTGGTTCTGGAACCCTGTGGACTGGGAACATGACTGAGGTTTTATTCTGGAACCCTGTAGCCTGGGAACAAAACTGAGGATTGATTCTGGAAGCCTGTGGCCTGGGAACATGACATCGGTGGATTCTGGAACACTGTGGCCTGGGAACCTGCGAACGGTTTGACTCTGGAACCCTGTGGCCTGGGAACACGAAATCGGTTTGATTCCGGAAATCTGAGGCCTGGCAACATGACTGAGGTTTGATTCTGGATCTCTGTGGCCTGGGAAAATGACTGAGGCGTGATTCTGAAGACCTGTGGCCTGGAAACATGACATCTGTTTAGATTGTGGAATACTTTGGCCCGGGAACCTGACTGAGCCTTGGTTCTGGAACACTGTGCACTAGGAACATGACTGAGGTTTTATTCTGGAACCCTGTAGCCTGGGAACATAACTGAGGATTGAATCTGGAACCCTGTGGCCTGGGAACATAACATGGGTGGATTCTGGAACCCTGAGGCCTGGGAACAAGACATCTGTTTAGATTGTGGAATACTGTGACCCGGGAACCTGACTGAGCCTTGGTTCTGGAACCCTATGTACTGGGAATATGACTGAGGTTTTATTCTGGAACCCTGTAGCCTTGGAACATAACTGAGGATTGATTCTGGAACCCTGTGGCCTGGGAACATGACATGGGTGGATTCTGGAACCCTGAGGCCTGGGAACATGACATCTGTTTAGATTGTGGAATACTGTGCCCCGGGTACCTGACTGAGCCTTGATTCTGGAACCCTGTGGACTGGGAACATGACTGAGGTTTTTTTCCGAAACCCTGTAGCCTGCGAATATAACTGAGGATTGATTCTGGAACCCTGTGGCCTGGCCGCATGACATCGGTGGATTCTGGAACTCTGTGGCCTGGGAACCTGCGAACGGTTTGACTCTGGTACCCTGTGGCCTGGGAACATATCTGAGGTTTGATGGTGGAAACCTGTGGCCTGGCAACATGACTGAGGATTGATTCTGGAAGACTGTGGCCAGGGAACATGATATCTGGTTGATTCTGGAAACCTGTGTCCTGGGAACAAGACTGAAGTTTGATTCTGGAACCCTGTGGCCTGGGAACATGACTGAGGTTTGTTTCTGGAAGCCTGTTCCCTGGGAACATGACTGCGGTTTGATTCTGGACACCTGTGTCCTGGGAACAAGACTGAGGTTTGATTCTGCAACCCTGTGGCTTGGGAACATGACTGAGGTTTGTTTCTGGAAGCCTGTTCTCTGGGAACATGACTGAGGTTTGATTCTGGACACCTGTGTCCTGGGAACATGACTGAGGTTTGATTGTTGAAACCTGTGGCCTTCGAACACGACTCAGGTTGATTCTGGAACCATGTGTCCTGGGAATATGACTGAGGTTTGATTCTGGAAACCTTTGTCCTGGGAAAATGACTGAGGTTTCATTGTGGAAACATGTGGCCTGGGATCATGACTGAGGTTTGATGGTGGAACACTCTGGCCTGGCAAAATGACTGAGGCTTGATTCTGGAGCCCTGTTTACTGGGAACATGACTGAGGTTTGATGGCAGAAACCTGTGGACTGGCAACATGACTGAGGTTTGATTTGGAACCCTGTGCACGGGGACCATGACTGAGGCCTGATACTGGAACCCCGTGGCATGGGAACATGACATTGGTTTGATTCTGGAGCCCTGTTTATTGGGAACATGACTGAGGTTTCATGGTTGAATCCTGTGGCCTGGCAACATGATTGAGGTTTGATAGTGGAACCCTCAGGCTTGGGAACATGAGTGAGGCTTGATGGTGGAACACTGTGGCCTGGCAATATGCCTTAGGTTTGATGGTGGAACCCTGTGGCTTGGCAAGATGACTTAGGTTAGATTGTGGAACACTCTGACCTGGGAACATGACTGAGGCTTGATGGTGGAACCGTGGCCTGGCAACAGGACTGAGGTTTGATTGTGGAACCCTCTGGCCTGGGAATATGACTGAGGTTTAATTCTGGAAACCTGTGTCCTGTTAACATGACATGGGTGGATTCTGGAACCCTGAGGTCTGGGAACATGAAATCTGTTTAGATTGTGGAATACTGTGGCCTGGGAACTTGACTGTGCCTTGGTTCTGGAAACCTGTGGACTGGGAATATGACTGAGGTTTTATTCTGGAGCCGTGTAGCCTGGGAACATAACTGAGGATTCACTTTGGAACCCTGTGGCCCAGGAACATGACATGGGTGGATTCTGGAAACCTGAGGCCTTGGAACATGACATCTGTTTAGATTGTGGAATACTGTGGCCCGGGAACCTGACTGAGCCTTGGTTCTGGAACCCTGTGGACTGGGAACATGTCTGAGGTTTTATTCTGGAACCCTGTAGCCTGGGAATATAACTGAGGATTGATTCTGGAAGCCTGTGGCCTGGGAACATGACATCGGTGGATTCTGGAACACTGTGGCCTGGGAACATGACATCTGTTTAGATTGTGGAATACTGTGCCCCGGGTACCTGACTGAGCCTTGGTTCTGGAACCCTGTGGACTGGGAACATGGCTGAGGCTTTATTCCGGAACCCTGTAGCCTGGGAACATAACTGAGGATTGATTCTGGAACCCTGTGGCCTGGCAGCATGACATCTGTGGATTCTGGAACTCTGTGGCCTGGGAACCTGCGAACGGTTTGACTCTGGTACCCTGTGGCCTGGGAACATGTCTGAGGTTTGATGGTGGAAACCTGTGGCCTGGTAACATGACTGAGGATAGACTCTGGAAGACTGTGGCCAGGGAACATGATATCGGGTTGATTCTGGAAACCTGTGTCCTGGGAACAAGACTGAGGTTTGATTCTGCAACCCTGTGGCTTGGGAACATGACTGAGGCTTGTTTCTGGAAGCCTGTTTTCTGGGAACATGACTGAGGTTTGATTCTGGACACCTGTGTCCTGGGAACATGACTGAGGTTTGATTGTTGAAACCTGTGGCCTTCGAACATGACTCAGGTTGATTCTGGAACCATGTGTCCTGGGAATATGACTGAGGTTTGATTCTGGAAACCTTTGTCCTGGGAAAATGACTGAGGTTTCAATGTGGAAACATGTGGCCTGGGATCATGACTGAGGTTTGATGGTGGAACACTCTGGCCTGGCAAAATGACTGAGGCTTGATTCTGGAGCCCTGTTTACTGGGAACATTCCTGAGGTTTGATGGCAGAAACCTGTGGACTGGCAACATGACTGAGGTTTGATTTGGAACCCTGTGCACGGGGACCATGACTGAGGCCTGATACTGGAACCCCGTGGCATTTGAACATGACATTGGTTTGATTCTGGAGCCCTGTTTACTGGGAACATGACTGAGGTTTCATGGTTGAATCCTGTGGCCTGGCAACATGATTGAGGTTTGATAGTGGAACCCTGTGGCCTGGCAATATGCCTGAGGTTTGATGGTGGAACCCTGTGGCTTGGCAAGATGACTTAGGTTTGATTGTGGAACACTCTGGCCTGGGAACATGACTGAGGCTTGATGGTGGAACCGTGGCCTGGCAACAGGACTGAGGTTTGATTGTGGAACACTCTTGCCCTGGAATATGACTGAGGTTTAATTGTGGAACCCTGTGGCCTGGGAACATGACTGGGATTTGATTTCTGAAACCTGTGTCCAGGGAACATGACTGAGGTTTTATTCTGGAACCCTGTGTCCTGGGAACACGACTGAGGTTTGATTCTGTAACCATGTGGCCTGGGAATATGACTGAGGTTTGATTCTGGAAACCATTGGCCTGGGAACATGACTGATGTTAGAATGTGGAATCCTGTGGCCTGGGAACATGACATCGGTTTGGATTCTGGTACCCTGTTGCCTGGGAACATGAAATCGGTTTGATTCTGTAAACCTGAGGTCTGGGAATATGACTGAGGTTTGATTGTGGTACCCTATGGCCTGGCAACATGACTGAGGTTTGATTCTGGATTCCTGTGGCCTGGGAACATGACTGAGGCATGATTCTGGAAACCTGTGGCCTGGGAACATGACATCTGTTTAGATTGTGGAATACTGTGCCCCGGGAACCTGACTGAGCCTTGGTTCTGGAACCCTGTGGACTGGGAACATGACATCGGTTTGGATTCTGGTACCCTGTTGCCTGGGAACATGACATCGGTTTGGATTCTGGTACCCTGTTGCCTGGGAACATGAAATCGGTTTGATTCTGTAAACCTGAGGTGTGGGAATATGACTGAGGTTTGATTGTGGTACCCTATGGCCTGGCAACATGACTGAGGTTTGATTCTGGATTCCTGAGGCCTGGGAACATGACTGAGGCATGATTCTGGAAACCTGTGGCCTGGGTACATGACATCTGTTTAGATTGTGGAATACTGTGCCCCGGGAACCTGACTGAGCCATGGTTCTGGACCCCTGTGGACTGGGAACATGACTGAGGTTTTATTCTGGAACCCTGTAGCCTGGGACCATAACTGAGGATTGATTCTGGAACCCTGTGGCCTGGGCACATGACAACGGTGGATTCTGGAACCCTGTGGACTAGGAACATGACTGAGGTTTTATTCTGGAACCTTGTAGCCTGGGAACATAACTGAGGATTGATTCTGGAACCCTGTGGCCTGGGAACATGACATGGGTGGATTCTGGAACCCTGAGGCCTGGTAACATGACATCTGTTTAGATTGTGGAATACTGTGCCCTGGGAACGTGACTGAGCCTTGGTTCTGGAACCCTGTGGACTGGGAACATGACTGAGGTTTTATTCGGGAACCCTGTAGCCTGCGAACATAACTGAGGATTGATTCTGGAACCCTGTGGCCTGGCCGCATGACATCTGTGGATTCTGGAACTCTGTGGCCTGGGAACCTGCGAACGGTTTGACTCTGGTACCCTGTGGCCTGGGAACATGTCTGAGGTTTGATGGTGGAAACCTGTGGCCTGGCAACATGACTGAGGATTGATTCTGGAAGACTGTGGCCAGGGAACATGATATCTGGTTGATTCTGGAAACCTGTGTCCTGGGAACAAGACTGAAGTTTGATTCTGGAACCCTGTGGCCTGGGAACATGACTGAGGTTTGTTTCTGGAAGCCTGTTCCCTGGGAACATGACTGCGGCTTGACTCTGGACACCTGTGTCCTGGAAACAAGACTGAGGTTTGATTCTGTAACCATGTGGCCTGGGAATATGACTGAGGTTTGATTCTGGAAACCATTGGCCTGGGAACATGACTGATGTTAGAATGTGGAATCCTGTGGCCTGGGAACATGCCATCGGTTTGGATTCTGGTACCCTGTTGCCTGGGAACATGAAATCGGTTTGATTCTGTAAACCTGAGGTCTGGGAATATGACTGAGGTTTGATTGTGGTACCCTATGGCCTGGCAACATGCCTGAGGTTTGATTCTGGATGCCTGTGTCCTGGGAACATGACATGGGTGGATTCTGGAACCCTGAGGCCT
Source organism: Balaenoptera physalus (assembly GCF_965194825.1). NCBI lineage: Eukaryota > Metazoa > Chordata > Mammalia > Artiodactyla > Balaenopteridae > Balaenoptera > Balaenoptera physalus. The sequence continues at coordinate 470,756 of NW_028126467.1, forward strand.
GGGAACATGACATCTGTTTAGATTGTGGAATACTGTGCCCCGGGAACCTGACTGAGCCTTGGTTCTGGAACCCTGTGGACTGGGAACATGACTGACGTTTTATTCTGGAACCCTGTAGCCTGGGAACATAACTGAGGATTGATTCTGGAACCCTGTGGCCTGGGAACATGACTGGGATTTGATTTCTGAAACCTGTGTCCAGGGAAAATGACTGAGGATTTATTCTGGAACCCTGTGTCCTGGGAACACGACTGAGGTTTGATTCTGGAACCATGTGGCCTGGGAATATGACTTAGGTTTGATTCTGGAAACCATTGGCCTGGGAACATGACTGATGTTAGAGTGTGGAATCCTGTGCCCTGGGAACATGACATCGGTTTGGATTCTGGTACCCTGTTGCCTGGAAACATGAAATCGGTTTGATTCTGGAAACCTTAGGCCTGGGAATATGACTGAGGTTAGATGGTGGTACCCTATGGCCTGGCAACATGACTGAGGTTTGATTCTGGATCCCTGTGGCCTGGGAACATGACATCTGTTTAGATTGTGGAATACTGTGCCCCGGGAACCTGACTGAGCCATGGTTCTGGACCCCTGTGGACTGGGAACATGACTGAGGTTTCATTCTGGAACCCTGTGTCCTGTTAACATGACATGCGTGGATTCTGGAACCCTGAGGCCTGGGAACATGAAATCTGTTTAGATTGTGGAATCCTGTGGCCTGGGAACTTGACTGAGCCTTGGTTCTGGAAACCTGTGGACTGGGAACATGACTGAGGTTTTATTCTGGAACCCTGTAGCCTGGGAACATAACTGAGGATTGATTCTGGAAGCCTGTGGCCTGGGAACATGACATCGGTGGATTCTGGAACACTGTGGCCTCGGAACCTGCGAACGGTTTGACTCTGGAACCCTGTGGCCTGGGAACACGAAATCGGTTTGATTCCGGAAATCTGAGGCCTGGCAACATGACTGAGGTTTGATTCTGGATCTCTGTGGCCTGGGAAAATGACTGAGGCGTGATTCTGAAGACCTGTGGCCTGGAAACATGACATCTGTTTAGATTGTGGAATACTTTGGCCCGGGAACCTGACTGAGCCTTGGTTCTGGAACACTGTGCACTAGGAACATGACTGAGGTTTTATTCTGGAACCCTGTAGCCTGGGAACATAACTGAGGATTGATTCTGGAACCCTGTGGCCTGGGAACATGACATGGGTGGATTCTGGAACCCTGAGGCCTGGGAACATGACATCTGTTTAGATTGTGGAATACTGTGCCCCGGGTACCTGACTGAGCCTTGATTCTGGAACCCTGTGGACTGGGAACATGACTGAGGTTTTATTCCGGAACCCTGTAGCCTGCGAACATAACTGAGGATTGATTCTGGATCCCTGTGGCCTGGCCGCATGACATCGGTGGATTCTGGAACTCTGTGGCCTGGGAACCTGCGAACGGTTTGACTCTGGTACCCTGTGGCCTGGGAACATGTCTGAGGTTTGATGGTGGAAACCTGTGGCCTGGCAACATGACTGAGGATTGATTCTGGAAGACTGTGGCCAGGGAACATGATATCTGGTTGATTCTGGAAACCTGTGTCCTGGGAACAAGACTGAAGTTTGATTCTGGAACCCTGTGGCCTGGGAACATGACTGAGGTTTGTTTCTGGAAGCCTGTTCCCTGGGAACATGACTGCGGTTTGATTCTGGACACCTGTGTCCTGGGAACAAGACTGAGGTTTGATTCTGCAACCCTGTGGCTTGGGAACATGACTGAGGTTTGTTTCTGGAAGCCTGTTCTCTGGGAACATGACTGAGGTTTGATTCTGGACACCTGTGTCCTGGGAACATGACTGAGGTTTGATTGTTGAAACCTGTGGCCTTCGAACACGACTCAGGTTGATTCTGGAACCATGTGTCCTGGGAATATGACTGAGGTTTGATTCTGGAAACCTTTGTCCTGGGAAAATGACTGAGGTTTCATTGTGGAAACATGTGGCCTGGGATCATGACTGAGGTTTGATGGTGGAACACTCTGGCCTGGCAAAATGACTGAGGCTTGATTCTGGAGCCCTGTTTACTGGGAACATGACTGAGGTTTGATGGCAGAAACCTGTGGACTGGCAACATGACTGAGGTTTGATTTGGAACCCTGTGCACGGGGACCATGACTGAGGCCTGATACTGGAACCCCGTGGCATGGGAACATGACATTGGTTTGATTCTGGAGCCCTGTTTATTGGGAACATGACTGAGGTTTCATGGTTGAATCCTGTGGCCTGGCAACATGATTGAGGTTTGATAGTGGAACCCTCAGGCTTGGGAACATGAGTGAGGCTTGATGGTGGAACACTGTGGCCTGGCAATATGCCTTAGGTTTGATGGTGGAACCCTGTGGCTTGGCAAGATGACTTAGGTTAGATTGTGGAACACTCTGACCTGGGAACATGACTGAGGCTTGATGGTGGAACCGTGGCCTGGCAACAGGACTGAGGTTTGATTGTGGAACCCTCTGGCCTGGGAATATGACTGAGGTTTAATTCTGGAAACCTGTGTCCTGTTAACATGACATGGGTGGATTCTGGAACCCTGAGGTCTGGGAACATGAAATCTGTTTAGATTGTGGAATACTGTGGCCTGGGAACTTGACTGTGCCTTGGTTCTGGAAACCTGTGGACTGGGAATATGACTGAGGTTTTATTCTGGAGCCGTGTAGCCTGGGAACATAACTGAGGATTCACTTTGGAACCCTGTGGCCCAGGAACATGACATGGGTGGATTCTGGAAACCTGAGGCCTTGGAACATGACATCTGTTTAGATTGTGGAATACTGTGGCCCGGGAACCTGACTGAGCCTTGGTTCTGGAACCCTGTGGACTGGGAACATGTCTGAGGTTTTATTCTGGAACCCTGTAGCCTGGGAATATAACTGAGGATTGATTCTGGAAGCCTGTGGCCTGGGAACATGACATCGGTGGATTCTGGAACACTGTGGCCTGGGAACATGACATCTGTTTAGATTGTGGAATACTGTGCCCCGGGTACCTGACTGAGCCTTGGTTCTGGAACCCTGTGGACTGGGAACATGGCTGAGGCTTTATTCCGGAACCCTGTAGCCTGCGAACATAACTGAGGATTGATTCTGGAACCCTGTGGCCTGGCAGCATGACATCTGTGGATTCTGGAACTCTGTGGCCTGGGAACCTGCGAACGGTTTGACTCTGGTACCCTGTGGCCTGGGAACATGTCTGAGGTTTGATGGTGGAAACCTGTGGCCTGGTAACATGACTGAGGATAGACTCTGGAAGACTGTGGCCAGGGAACATGATATCGGGTTGATTCTGGAAACCTGTGTCCTGGGAACAAGACTGAGGTTTGATTCTGCAACCCTGTGGCTTGGGAACATGACTGAGGCTTGTTTCTGGAAGCCTGTTTTCTGGGAACATGACTGAGGTTTGATTCTGGACACCTGTGTCCTGGGAACATGACTGAGGTTTGATTGTTGAAACCTGTGGCCTTCGAACATGACTCAGGTTGATTCTGGAACCATGTGTCCTGGGAATATGACTGAGGTTTGATTCTGGAAACCTTTGTCCTGGGAAAATGACTGAGGTTTAAATGTGGAAACATGTGGCCTGGGATCATGACTGAGGTTTGATGGTGGAACACTCTGGCCTGGCAAAATGACTGAGGCTTGATTCTGGAGCCCTGTTTACTGGGAACATTCCTGAGGTTTGATGGCAGAAACCTGTGGACTGGCAACATGACTGAGATTTGATTTGGAACCCTGTGCACGGGGACCATGACTGAGGCCTGATACTGGAACCCCGTGGCATGGGAACATGACATTGGTTTGATTCTGGAGCCCTGTTTACTGGGAACATGACTGAGGTTTCATGGTTGAATCCTGTGGCCTGGCAACATGATTGAGGTTTGATAGTGGAACCCTGTGGCCTGGCAATATGCCTGAGGTTTGATGGTGGAACCCTGTGGCTTGGCAAGATGACTTAGGTTTGATTGTGGAACACTCTGGCCTGGGAACATGACTGAGGCTTGATGGTGGAACCGTGGCCTGGCAACAGGACTGAGGTTTGATTGTGGAACACTCTTGCCCTGGAATATGACTGAGGTTTAATTGTGGAACCCTGTGGCCTGGGAACATGACTGGGATTTGATTTCTGAAACCTGTGTCCAGGGAACATGACTGAGGTTTTATTCTGGAACCCTGTGTCCTGGGAACACGACTGAGGTTTGATTCTGTAACCATGTGGCCTGGGAATATGACTGAGGTTTGATTCTGGAAACCATTGGCCTGGGAACATGACTGATGTTAGAATGTGGAATCCTGTGGCCTGGGAACATGACATCGGTTTGGATTCTGGTACCCTGTTGCCTGGGAACATGAAATCGGTTTGATTCTGTAAACCTGAGGTCTGGGAATATGACTGAGGTTTGATTGTGGTACCCTATGGCCTGGCAACATGACTGAGGTTTGATTCTGGATTCCTGTGGCCTGGGAACATGACTGAGGCATGATTCTGGAAACCTGTGGCCTGGGAACATGACATCTGTTTAGATTGTGGAATACTGTGCCCCGGGAACCTGACTGAGCCTTGGTTCTGGAACCCTGTGGACTGGGAACATGACATCGGTTTGGATTCTGGTACCCTGTTGCCTGGGAACATGACATCGGTTTGGATTCTGGTACCCTGTTGCCTGGGAACATGAAATCGGTTTGATTCTGTAAACCTGAGGTGTGGGAATATGACTGAGGTTTGATTGTGGTACCCTATGGCCTGGCAACATGACTGAGGTTTGATTCTGGATTCCTGAGGCCTGGGAACATGACTGAGGCATGATTCTGGAAACCTGTGGCCTGGGTACATGACATCTGTTTAGATTGTGGAATACTGTGCCCCGGGAACCTGACTGAGCCATGGTTCTGGACCCCTGTGGACTGGGAACATGACTGAGGTTTTATTCTGGAACCCTGTAGCCTGGGACCATAACTGAGGATTGATTCTGGAACCCTGTGGCCTGGGCACATGACAACGGTGGATTCTGGAACCCTGTGGACTAGGAACATGACTGAGGTTTTATTCTGGAACCTTGTAGCCTGGGAACATAACTGAGGATTGATTCTGGAACCCTGTGGCCTGGGAACATGACATGGGTGGATTCTGGAACCCTGAGGCCTGGTAACATGACATCTGTTTAGATTGTGGAATACTGTGCCCTGGGAACGTGACTGAGCCTTGGTTCTGGAACCCTGTGGACTGGGAACATGACTGAGGTTTTATTCGGGAACCCTGTAGCCTGCGAACATAACTGAGGATTGATTCTGGAACCCTGTGGCCTGGCCGCATGACATCTGTGGATTCTGGAACTCTGTGGCCTGGGAACCTGCGAACGGTTTGACTCTGGTACCCTGTGGCCTGGGAACATGTCTGAGGTTTGATGGTGGAAACCTGTGGCCTGGCAACATGACTGAGGATTGATTCTGGAAGACTGTGGCCAGGGAACATGATATCTGGTTGATTCTGGAAACCTGTGTCCTGGGAACAAGACTGAAGTTTGATTCTGGAACCCTGTGGCCTGGGAACATGACTGAGGTTTGTTTCTGGAAGCCTGTTCCCTGGGAACATGACTGCGGCTTGACTCTGGACACCTGTGTCCTGGGAACAAGACTGAGGTTTGATTCTGTAACCATGTGGCCTGGGAATATGACTGAGGTTTGATTCTGGAAACCATTGGCCTGGGAACATGACTGATGTTAGAATGTTGGATCCTGTGGCCTGGGAACATGCCATCGGTTTGGATTCTGGTACCCTGTTGCCTGGGAACATGAAATCGGTTTGATTCTGTAAACCTGAGGTCTGGGAATATGACTGAGGTTTGATTGTGGTACCCTATGGCCTGGCAACATGCCTGAGGTTTGATTCTGGATGCCTGTGTCCTGGGAACATGACATGGGTGGATTCTGGAACCCTGAGGCCTGGGAACATGACATCTGTTTAGATTGTGGAATACTGTGCCCCGGGAACCTGACTGAGCCTTGGTTCTGGAACCCTGTGGACTGGGAACATGACTGACGTTTTATTCTGGAACCCTGTAGCCTGGGAACATAACTGAGGATTGATTCTGGAACCCTGTGGCCTGGGAACATGACTGGGATTTGATTTCTGAAACCTGTGTCCAGGGAAAATGACTGAGGATTTATTCTGGAACCCTGTGTCCTGGGAACACGACTGAGGTTTGATTCTGGAACCATGTGGCCTGGGAATATGACTTAGGTTTGATTCTGGAAACCATTGGCCTGGGAACATGACTGATGTTAGAGTGTGGAATCCTGTGCCCTGGGAACATGACATCGGTTTGGATTCTGGTACCCTGTTGCCTGGAAACATGAAATCGGTTTGATTCTGGAAACCTTAGGCCTGGGAATATGACTGAGGTTAGATGGTGGTACCCTATGGCCTGGCAACATGACTGAGGTTTGATTCTGGATCCCTGTGGCCTGGGAACATGACATCTGTTTAGATTGTGGAATACTGTGCCCCGGGAACCTGACTGAGCCATGGTTCTGGACCCCTGTGGACTGGGAACATGACTGAGGTTTCATTCTGGAACCCTGTGTCCTGTTAACATGACATGCGTGGATTCTGGAACCCTGAGGCCTGGGAACATGAAATCTGTTTAGATTGTGGAATACTGTGGCCTGGGAACTTGACTGAGCCTTGGTTCTGGAAACCTGTGGACTGGGAACATGACTGAGGTTTTATTCTGGAACCCTGTAGCCTGGGAACATAACTGAGGATTGATTCTGGAAGCCTGTGGCCTGGGAACATGACATCGGTGGATTCTGGAACACTGTGGCCTCGGAACCTGCGAACGGTTTGACTCTGGAACCCTGTGGCCTGGGAACACGAAATCGGTTTGATTCCGGAAATCTGAGGCCTGGCAACATGACTGAGGTTTGATTCTGGATCTCTGTGGCCTGGGAAAATGACTGAGGCGTGATTCTGAAGACCTGTGGCCTGGAAACATGACATCTGTTTAGATTGTGGAATACTTTGGCCCGGGAACCTGACTGAGCCTTGGTTCTGGAACACTGTGCACTAGGAACATGACTGAGGTTTTATTCTGGAACCCTGTAGCCTGGGAACATAACTGAGGATTGATTCTGGAACCCTGTGGCCTGGGAACATGACATGGGTGGATTCTGGAACCCTGAGGCCTGGGAACATGACATCTGTTTAGATTGTGGAATACTGTGCCCCGGGTACCTGACTGAGCCTTGATTCTGGAACCCTGTGGACTGGGAACATGACTGAGGTTTTATTCCGGAACCCTGTAGCCTGCGAACATAACTGAGGATTGATTCTGGATCCCTGTGGCCTGGCCGCATGACATCGGTGGATTCTGGAACTCTGTGGCCTGGGAACCTGCGAACGGTTTGACTCTGGTACCCTGTGGCCTGGGAACATGTCTGAGGTTTGATGGTGGAAACCTGTGGCCTGGCAACATGACTGAGGATTGATTCTGGAAGACTGTGGCCAGGGAACATGATATCGGGTTGATTCTGGAAACCTGTGTCCTGGGAACAAGACTGAAGTTTGATTCTGGAACCCTGTGGCCTGGGAACATGACTGAGGTTTGTTTCTGGAAGCCTGTTCTCTGGGAACATGACTGAGGTTTGATTCTGGACACCTGTGTCCTGGGAACATGACTGAGGTTTGATTGTTGAAACCTGTGGCCTTCGAACACGACTCAGGTTGATTCTGGAACCATGTGTCCTGGGAATATGACTGAGGCTTGATTCTGGAAACCTTTGTCCTGGGAAAATGACTGAGGTTTCATTGTGGAAACATGTGGCCTGGGATCATGACTGAGGTTTGATGGTGGAACACTCTGGCCTGGCAAAATGACTGAGGCTTGATTCTGGAGCCCTGTTTACTGGGAACATGACTGAGGTTTGATGGCAGAAACCTGTGGACTGGCAACATGACTGAGGTTTGATTTGGAACCCTGTGCACGGGGACCATGACTGAGGCCTGATACTGGAACCCCGTGGCATGGGAACATGACATTGGTTTGATTCTGGAGCCCTGTTTACTGGGAACATGACTGAGGTTTCATGGTTGAATCCTGTGGCCGGGCAACATGATTGAGGTTTGATAGTGGAACCCTCAGGCTTGGGAACATGAGTGAGGCTTGATGGTGGAACCCTGTGGCCTGGCAATATGCCTGAGGTTTGATGGTGGAACCCTGTGGCTTGGCAAGATGACTTAGGTTAGATTGTGGAACACTCTGACCTGGGAACATGACTGAGGCTTGATGGTGGAACCGTGGCCTGGCAACAGGACTGAGGTTTGATTGTGGAACCCTCTGGCCTGGGAATATGACTGAGGTTTAATTGTGGAAACCTGCGGCCTGGGAACATGACTGGGATTTGATTTCTGAAACCTGTGTCCAGGGAACATGACTGAGGTTTTATTCTGCAACCCTGTGTCCTGGGAACACGACTGAGGTTTGATTCTGTAACCATGTGGCCTGGGAATATGACTGAGGTTTGATTCTGGAAACCATTGGCCTGGGAACATGACTGATGATAGAATGTGGAATCCTGTGGCCTGGGAACATGACATCGGTTTGGATTCTGGTACCCTGTTGCCTGGGAACATGAAATCGGTTTGATTCTGTAAACCTGAGGTCTGGGAATATGACTGAGGTTTGATTGTGGTACCCTATGGCCTGGCAACATGACTGAGGTTTGATTCTGGATTCCTGAGGCCTGGGAACATGACTGAGGCATGATTCTGGAAACCTGTGGCCTGGGAACATGACATCTGTTTAGATTGTGGAATACTGTGCCCCGGGAACCTGACTGAGCCTTGGTTCTGGAACCCTGTGGACTGGGAACATGACTGAGGTTTTATTCTGGAACCCTGTAGCCTGGGACCATAACTGAGGATTGATTCTGGAACCCTGTGGCCTGGGCACATGACAACGGTGGATTCTGGAACCCTGTGGACTAGGAACATGACTGAGGTTTTATTCTGGAACCTTGTAGCCTGGGAACATAACTGAGGATTGATTCTGGAACCCTGTGGCCTGGGAACATGACATGGGTGGATTCTGGAACCCTGAGGCCTGGTAACATGACATCTGTTTAGATTGTGGAATACTGTGCCCTGGGAACGTGACTGAGCCTTGGTTCTGGAACCCTGTGGACTGGGAACATGACTGAGGTTTTATTCGGGAACCCTGTAGCCTGCGAACATAACTGAGGATTGATTCTGGAACCCTGTGGCCTGTCCGCATGACATCTGTGGATTCTGGAACTCTGTGGCCTGGGAACCTGCGAACGGTTTGACTCTGGTAACCTGTGGCCTGGGAACATGTCTGAGGTTTGATGGTGGAAACCTGTGGCCTGGCCACATGACTGAGGATTGATTCTGGAAGACTGTGGCCAGGGAACATGATATCTGGTTGATTCTGGAAACCTGTGTCCTGGGAACAAGACTGAAGTTTGATTCTGGAACCCTGTGGCCTGGGAACATGACTGAGGTTTGTTTCTGGAAGCCTGTTCCCTGGGAACATGACTGCGGTTTGACTCTGGACACCTGTGTCCTGGGAACAAGACTGAGGTTTGATTCTGTAACCATGTGGCCTGGGAATATGACTGAGGTTTGATTCTGGAAACCATTGGCCTGGGAACATGACTGATGTTAGAATGTGGAATCCTGTGGCCTGGGAACATGCCATCGGTTTGGATTCTGGTACCCTGTTGCCTGGGAACATGAAATCGGTTTGATTCTGTAAACCTGAGGTCTGGGAATATGACTGAGGTTTGATTGTGGTACCCTATGGCCTGGCAACATGCCTGAGGTTTGATTCTGGATGCCTGTGGCCTGGGAACATGACATGGGTGGATTCTGGAACCCTGAGGCCTGGGAACATGACATCTGTTTAGATTGTGGAATACTGTGCCCCGGGAACCTGACTGAGCCTTGGTTCTGGAACCCTGTGGACTGGGAACATGACTGACGTTTTATTCTGGAACCCTGTAGCCTGGGAACATAACTGAGGATTGATTCTGGAACCCTGTGGCCTGGGAACATGACTGGGATTTGATTTTTGAAACCTGTGTCCAGGGAAAATGACTGAGGATTTATTCTGGAACCCTGTGTCCTGGGAACACGACTGAGGTTTGATTCTGGAACCATGTGGCCTGGGAATATGACTTAGGTTTGATTCTGGAAACCATTGGCCTGGGAACATGACTGATGTTAGAGTGTGGAATCCTGTGCCCTGGGAACATGACATCGGTTTGGATTCTGGTACCCTGTTGCCTGGAAACATGAAATCGGTTTGATTCTGGAAACCTTAGGCCTGGGAATATGACTGAGGTTAGATGGTGGTACCCTATGGCCTGGCAACATGACTGAGGTTTGATTCTGGATCCCTGTGGCCTGGGAACATGACATCTGTTTAGATTGTGGAATACTGTGCCCCGGGAACCTGACTGAGCCATGGTTCTGGACCCCTGTGGACTGGGAACATGACTGAGGTTTCATTCTGGAACCCTGTGTCCTGTTAACATGACATGCGTGGATTCTGGAACCCTGAGGCCTGGGAACATGAAATCTGTTTAGATTGTGGAATCCTGTGGCCTGGGAACTTGACTGAGCCTTGGTTCTGGAAACCTGTGGACTGGGAACATGACTGAGGTTTTATTCTGGAACCCTGTAGCCTGGGAACATAACTGAGGATTGATTCTGGAAGCCTGTGGCCTGGGAACATGACATCGGTGGATTCTGGAACACTGTGGCCTCGGAACCTGCGAACGGTTTGACTCTGGAACCCTGTGGCCTGGGAACACGAAATCGGTTTGATTCCGGAAATCTGAGGCCTGGCAACATGAATGAGGTTTGATTCTGGATCTCTGTGGCCTGGGAAAATGACTGAGGCGTGATTCTGAAGACCTGTGGCCTGGAAACATGACATCTGTTTAGATTGTGGAATACTTTGGCCCGGGAACCTGACTGAGCCTTGGTTCTGGAACACTGTGCACTAGGAACATGACTGAGGTTTTATTCTGGAACCCTGTAGCCTGGGAACATAACTGAGGATTGATTCTGGAACCCTGTGGCCTGGGAACATGACATGGGTGGATTCTGGAACCCTGAGGCCTGGGAACATGACATCTGTTTAGATTGTGGAATACTGTGCCCCGGGTACCTGACTGAGCCTTGATTCTGGAACCCTGTGGACTGGGAACATGACTGAGGTTTTATTCCGGAACCCTGTAGCCTGCGAACATAACTGAGGATTGATTCTGGATCCCTGTGGCCTGGCCGCATGACATCGGTGGATTCTGGAACTCTGTGGCCTGGGAACCTGCGAACGGTTTGACTCTGGTACCCTGTGGCCTGGGAACATGTCTGAGGTTTGATGGTGGAAACCTGTGGCCTGGCAACATGACTGAGGATTGATTCTGGAAGACTGTGGCCAGGGAACATGATATCGGGTTGATTCTGGAAACCTGTGTCCTGGGAACAAGACTGAAGTTTGATTCTGGAACCCTGTGGCCTGGGAACATGACTGAGGTTTGTTTCTGGAAGCCTGTTCCCTGGGAACATGACTGCGGTTTGATTCTGGACACCTGTGTCCTGGGAACAAGACTGAGGTTTGATTCTGCAAACCTGTGGCTTGGGAACATGACTGAGGTTTGTTTCTGGAAGCCTGTTCTCTGGGAACATGACTGAGGTTTGATTCTGGACACCTGTGTCCTGGGAACATGACTGAGGTTTGATTGTTGAAACCTGTGGCCTTCGAACACGACTCAGGTTGATTCTGGAACCATGTGTCCTGGGAATATGACTGAGGTTTGATTCTGGAAACCTTTGTCCTGGGAAAATGACTGAGGTTTCATTGTGGAAACATGTGGCCTGGGATCATGACTGAGGTTTGATGGTGGAACACTCTGGCCTGGCAAAATGACTGAGGCTTGATTCTGGAGCCCTGTTTACTGGGAACATGACTGAGGTTTGATGGCAGAAACCTGTGGACTGGCAACATGACTGAGGTTTGATTTGGAACCCTGTGCACGGGGACCATGACTGAGGCCTGATACTGGAACCCCGTGGCATGGGAACATGACATTGGTTTGATTCTGGAGCCCTGTTTACTGGGAACATGACTGAGGTTTCATGGTTGAATCCTGTGGCCTGGCAACATGATTGAGGTTTGATAGTGGAACCCTCAGGCTTGGGAACATGAGTGAGGCTTGATGGTGGAACCCTGTGGCCTGTCAATATGCCTGAGGTTTGATGGTGGAACCCTGTGGCTTGGCAAGATGACTTAGGTTTGATTGTGGAACACTCTGGCCTGGGAACATGACTGAGGCTTGATGGTGGAACCGTGGCCTGGCAACAGGACTGAGGTTTGATTGTGGAACCCTCTGGCCTGGGAATATGACTGAGGTTTAATTGTGGAAACCTGCGGCCTGGGAACATGACTGGGATTTGATTTCTGAAACCTGTGTCCAGGGAATATGACTGAGGTTTTATTCTGGAACCCTGTGTCCTGGGAACACGACTGAGGTTTGATTCTGTAACCATGTGGCCTGGGAATATGACTGAGGTTTGATTCTGGAAACCATTGGCCTGGGAACATGACTGATGATAGAATGTGGAATCCTGTGGCCTGGGAACATGACATCGGTTTGGATTCTGGTACCCTGTTGCCTGGGAACATGAAATCGGTTTGATTCTGTAAACCTGAGGTCTGGGAATATGACTGAGGTTTGATTGTGGTACCCTATGGCCTGGCAACATGACTGTGGTTTGATTCTGGATGCCTGAGGCCTGGGAACATGACTGAGGCATGATTCTGGAAACCTGTGGCCTGGGAACATGACATCTGTTTAGATTGTGGAATACTGTGCCCCGGGAACCTGACTGAGCCATGGTTCTGGAACCCTGTGGACTGGGAACATGACTGAGGTTTTATTCTGGAACCCTGTAGCCTGGGACCATAACTGACGATTGAGTCTGGAACCCTGTGGCCTGGGCACATGACAACGGTGGATTCTGGAACCCTGTGGACTAGGAACATGACTGAGGTTTTATTCTGGAACCTTGTAGCCTGGGAACATAACTGAGGATTGATTCTGGAACCCTGTGGCCTGGGAACATGACATGGGTGGATTCTGGAACCCTGAGGCCTGGTAACATGACATATGTTTAGATTGTGGAATACTGTGCCCTGGGAACGTGACTGAGCCTTGGTTCTGGAACCCTGTGGACTGGGAACATGACTGACGTTTTATTCTGGAACCCTGTAGCCTGGGAACATAACTGAGGATTGATTCTGGAACCCTGTGGCCTGGGAACATGACTGGGATTTGATTTCTGAAACCTGTGTCCAGGGAAAATGACTGAGGTTTTATTCTGGAACCCTGTGTCCTGGGAAAACGACTGAGGTTTGATTCTGGAACCATGTGGCCTGGGAATATGACTTAGGTTTGATTCTGGAAACCATTGGCCTGGGAACATGACTGATGTTAGAGTGTGGAATCCTGTGCCCTGGGAACATGACATCGGTTTGGATTCTGGTACCCTGTTGCCTGGAAACATGAAATCGGTTTGATTCTGGAAACCTTAGGCCTGGGAATATGACTGAGGTTAGATGGTGGTACCCTATGGCCTGGCAACATGACTGAGGTTTGATTCTGGATCCCTGTGGCCTGGGAACATGACATCTGTTTAGATTGTGGAATACTGTGCCCCGGGAACCTGACTGAGCCATGGTTCTGGACCCCTGTGGACTGGGAACATGACTGAGGTTTCATTCTGGAACCCTGTGTCCTGTTAACATGACATGCGTGGATTCTGGAACCCTGAGGCCTGGGAACATGAAATCTGTTTAGATTGTGGAATACTGTGGCCTGGGAACTTGACTGAGCCTTGGTTTTGGAAACCTGTGGACTGGGAACATAACTGAGGATTGATTCTGGAAGCCTGTGGCCTGGGAACATGACATCGGTGGATTCTGGAACACTGTGGCCTGGGAACCTGCGAACGGTTTGACTCTGGAACCCTGTGGCCTGGGAACACGAAATCGGTTTGATTCCGGAAATCTGAGGCCTGGCAACATGACTGAGGTTTGATTCTGGATCTCTGTGGCCTGGGAAAATGACTGAGGCGTGATTCTGAAGACCTGTGGCCTGGAAACATGACATCTGTTTAGATTGTGGAATACTTTGGCCCGGGAACCTGACTGAGCCTTGGTTCTGGAACACTGTGCACTAGGAACATGACTGAGGTTTTATTCTGGAACCCTGTAGCCTGGGAACATAACTGAGGATTGATTCTGGAACCCTGTGGCCTGGGAACATGACATGGGTGGATTCTGGAACCCTGAGGCCTGGGAACATGACATCTGTTTAGATTGTGGAATACTGTGCCCCGGGTACCTGACTGAGCCTTGATTCTGGAACCCTGTGGACTGGGAACATGACTGAGGTTTTATTCCGGAACCCTGTAGCCTGCGAACATAACTGAGGATTGATTCTGGATCCCTGTGGCCTGGCCGCATGACATCGGTGGATTCTGGAACTCTGTGGCCTGGGAACCTGCGAACGGTTTGACTCTGGTACCCTGTGGCCTGGGAACATGTCTGAGGTTTGATGGTGGAAACCTGGGCCTGGCAACATGACTGAGGATTGATTCTGGAAGACTGTGGCCAGGGAACATGATATCGGGTTGATTCTGGAAACCTGTGTCCTGGGAACAAGACTGAAGTTTGATTCTGGAACCCTGTGGCCTGGGAACATGACTGAGGTTTGTTTCTGGAAGCCTGTTCCCTGGGAACATGACTGCGGTTTGATTCTGGACACCTGTGTCCTGGGAACAAGACTGAGGTTTGATTCTGCAAACCTGTGGCTTGGGAACATGACTGAGGTTTGTTTCTGGAAGCCTGTTCTCTGGGAACATGACTGAGGTTTGATTCTGGACACCTGTGTCCTGGGAACATGACTGTGGTTTGATTGTTGAAACCAGTGGCCTTCGAACACGACTCAGGTTGATTCTGGAACCATGTGTCCTGGGAATATGACTGAGGTTTGATTCTGGAAACCTTTGTCCTGGGAAAATGACTGAGGTTTCAATGTGGAAACATGTGGCCTGGGATCATGACTGAGGTTTGATGGTGGAACACTCTGGCCTGGCAAAATGACTGAGGCTTGATTCTGGAGCCCTGTTTACTGGGAACATGACTGAGGTTTGATGGCAGAAACCTGTGGACTGGCAACATGACTGAGGTTTGATTTGGAACCCGTGCACGGGGACCATGACTGAGGCCTGATACTGGAACCCCGTGGCATGGGAACATGACATTGGTTTGATTCTGGAGCCCTGTTTACTGGGAACATGACTGAGGTTTCATGGTTGAATCCTGTGGCCTGGCAACATGATTGAGGTTTGATAGTGGAACCCTCAGGCTTGGGAACATGAGTGAGGCTTGATGGTGGAACCCTGTGGCCTGGCAATATGCCTGAGGTTTGATGGTGGAACCCTGTGGCTTGGCAAGATGACTTAGGTTAGATTGTGGAACACTCTGACCTGGGAACATGACTGAGGCTTGATGGTGGAACCGTGGCCTGGCAACAGGACTGAGGTTTGATTGTGGAACCCTCTGGCCTGGGAATATGACTGAGGTTTAATTGTGGAAACCTGCGGCCTGGGAACATGACTGGGATTTGATTTCTGAAACCTGTGTCCAGGGAACATGACTGAGGTTTTATTCTGGAACCCTGTGTCCTGGGAACACGACTGAGGTTTGATTCTGTAACCATGTGGCCTGGGAATATGACTGAGGTTTGATTCTGGAAACCATTGGCCTGGGAACATGACTGATGATAGAATGTGGAATCCTGTGGCCTGGGAACATGACATCGGTTTGGATTCTGGTACCCTGTGGCCTGGGAACATGAAATCGGTTTGATTCTGTAAACCTGAGGTCTGGGAATATGACTGAGGTTTGATTGTGGTACCCTATGGCCTGGCAACATGACTGAGGTTTGATTCTGGATGCCTGAGGCCTGGGAACATGACTGAGGCATGATTCTGGAAACCTGTGGCCTGGGAACATGACATCTGTTTAGATTGTGGAATACTGTGCCCCGGGAACCTGACTGAGCCATGGTTCTGGAACCCTGTGGACTGGGAACATGACTGAGGTTTTATTCTGGAACCCTGTAGCCTGGGACCATAACTGAGGATTGAGTCTGGAACCCTGTGGCCTGGGCACATGACAACGGTGGATTCTGGAACCCTGTGGACTAGGAACATGACTGAGGTTTTATTCTGGAACCTTGTAGCCTGGGAACATAACTGAGGATTGATTCTGGAACCCTGTGGCCTGGGAACATGACATGGGTGGATTCTGGAACCCTGAGGCCTGGTAACATGACATATGTTTATATTGTGGAATACTGTGCCCTGGGAACGTGACTGAGCCTTGGTTCTGGAACCCTGTGGACTGGTAACATGACTGACGTTTTATTCTGGAACCCTGTAGCCTGGGAACATAACTGAGGATTGATTCTGGAACCCTGTGGCCTGGGGACATGACTGGGATTTGATTTCTGAAACCTGTGTCCAGGGAAAATGACTGAGGTTTTATTCTGGAACCCTGTGTCCTGGGAAAACGACTGAGGTTTGATTCTGGAACCATGTGGCCTGGGAATATGACTTAGGTTTGATTCTGGAAACCATTGGCCTGGGAACATGACTGATGTTAGAGTGTGGAATCCTGTGCCCTGGGAACATGACATCGGTTTGGATTCTGGTACCCTGTTGCCTGGAAACATGAAATCGGTTTGATTCTGGAAACCTTAGGCCTGGGAATATGACTGAGGTTTGATGGTGGTACCCTATGGCCTGGCAACATGAGTGAGGTTTGATTCTGGATCCCTGTGGCCTGGGAACATGACATCTGTTTAGATTGTGGAATACTCTGCCCCGGGAACCTGACTGAGCCTTGGTTCTGGACCCCTGTGGACTGGGAACATGACTGAGGTTTTATTCTGGAACCCTGTGTCCTGTTAACATGACATACGTGGATTCTGGAACCCTGAGGCCTGGGAACATGAAATCTGTTTAGATTGTGGAATACTGTGGCCTGGGAACTTGACTGAGCCTTGGTTCTGGAATCCTGTGGACTGGGAATATGACTGAGGTTTTATTCTGGAGCCGTGTAGCCTGGGAACATAACTGAGGATTCACTTTGGAACCCTGTGGCCCAGGAACATGACATGGGTGGATTCTGGAAACCTGAGGCCTTGGAACATGACATCTGTTTAGATTGTGGAATACTGTGGCCCGGGAACCTGACTGAGCCTTGGTTCTGGAACCCTGTGGACTGGGAACATGACTGAGGTTTTATTCTGGAACCCTGTAGCCTGGGAACAAAACTGAGGATTGATTCTGGAAGCCTGTGGCCTGGGAACATGACATCGGTGGATTCTGGAACACTGTGGCCTGGGAACCTGCGAACGGTTTGACTCTGGAACCCTGTGGCCTGGGAACACGAAATCGGTTTGATTCCGGAAATCTGAGGCCTGGCAACATGACTGAGGTTTGATTCTGGATCTCTGTGGCCTGGGAAAATGACTGAGGCGTGATTCTGAAGACCTGTGGCCTGCAAACATGACATCTGTTTAGATTGTGGAATACTTTGGCCCGGGAACCTGACTGAGCCTTGGTTCTGGAACACTGTGCACTAGGAACATGACTGAGGTTTTATTCTGGAACCCTGTAGCCTGGGAACATAACTGAAGATTGAATCTGGAACCCTGTGGCCTGGGAACATAACATGGGTGGATTCTGGAACCCTGAGGCCTGGGAACAAGACATCTGTTTAGATTGTGGAATACTGTGACCCGGGAACCTGACTGAGCCTTGGTTCTGGAACCCTGTGGACTGGGAACATGACTGAGGTTTTATTCTGGAACCCTGTAGCCTGGGACCATAACTGAGGATTGATTCTGGAACCCTGTGGCCTGGGCACATGACAACGGTGGATTCTGGAACCCTGTGGACTAGGAACATGACTGAGGTTTTATTCTGGAACCTTGTAGCCTGGGAACATAACTGAGGATTGATTCTGGAACCCTGTGGCCTGGGAACATGACATGGGTGGATTCTGGAACCCTGAGGCCTGGTAACATGACATCTGTTTAGATTGTGGAATACTGTGCCCTGGGAACGTGACTGAGCCTTGGTTCTGGAACCCTGTGGACTGGGAACATGACTGAGGTTTTATTCGGGAACCCTGTAGCCTGCGAACATAACTGAGGATTGATTCTGGAACCCTGTGGCCTGTCCGCATGACATCTGTGGATTCTGGAACTCTGTGGCCTGGGAACCTGCGAACGGTTTGACTCTGGTAACCTGTGGCCTGGGAACATGTCTGAGGTTTGATGGTGGAAACCTGTGGCCTGGCCACATGACTGAGGATTGATTCTGGAAGACTGTGGCCAGGGAACATGATATCTGGTTGATTCTGGAAACCTGTGTCCTGGGAACAAGACTGAAGTTTGATTCTGGAACCCTGTGGCCTGGGAACATGACTGAGGTTTGTTTCTGGAAGCCTGTTCCCTGGGAACATGACTGCGGTTTGACTCTGGACACCTGTGTCCTGGGAACAAGACTGAGGTTTGATTCTGTAACCATGTGGCCTGGGAATATGACTGAGGTTTGATTCTGGAAACCATTGGCCTGGGAACATGACTGATGTTAGAATGTGGAATCCTGTGGCCTGGGAACATGCCATCGGTTTGGATTCTGGTACCCTGTTGCCTGGGAACATGAAATCGGTTTGATTCTGTAAACCTGAGGTCTGGGAATATGACTGAGGTTTGATTGTGGTACCCTATGGCCTGGCAACATGCCTGAGGTTTGATTCTGGATGCCTGTGGCCTGGGAACATGACATGGGTGGATTCTGGAACCCTGAGGCCTGGGAACATGACATCTGTTTAGATTGTGGAATACTGTGCCCCGGGAACCTGACTGAGCCTTGGTTCTGGAACCCTGTGGACTGGGAACATGACTGACGTTTTATTCTGGAACCCTGTAGCCTGGGAACATAACTGAGGATTGATTCTGGAACCCTGTGGCCTGGGAACATGACTGGGATTTGATTTTTGAAACCTGTGTCCAGGGAAAATGACTGAGGATTTATTCTGGAACCCTGTGTCCTGGGAACACGACTGAGGTTTGATTCTGGAACCATGTGGCCTGGGAATATGACTTAGGTTTGATTCTGGAAACCATTGGCCTGGGAACATGACTGATGTTAGAGTGTGGAATCCTGTGCCCTGGGAACATGACATCGGTTTGGATTCTGGTACCCTGTTGCCTGGAAACATGAAATCGGTTTGATTCTGGAAACCTTAGGCCTGGGAATATGACTGAGGTTAGATGGTGGTACCCTATGGCCTGGCAACATGACTGAGGTTTGATTCTGGATCCCTGTGGCCTGGGAACATGACATCTGTTTAGATTGTGGAATACTGTGCCCCGGGAACCTGACTGAGCCATGGTTCTGGACCCCTGTGGACTGGGAACATGACTGAGGTTTCATTCTGGAACCCTGTGTCCTGTTAACATGACATGCGTGGATTCTGGAACCCTGAGGCCTGGGAACATGAAATCTGTTTAGATTGTGGAATCCTGTGGCCTGGGAACTTGACTGAGCCTTGGTTCTGGAAACCTGTGGACTGGGAACATGACTGAGGTTTTATTCTGGAACCCTGTAGCCTGGGAACATAACTGAGGATTGATTCTGGAAGCCTGTGGCCTGGGAACATGACATCGGTGGATTCTGGAACACTGTGGCCTCGGAACCTGCGAACGGTTTGACTCTGGAACCCTGTGGCCTGGGAACACGAAATCGGTTTGATTCCGGAAATCTGAGGCCTGGCAACATGAATGAGGTTTGATTCTGGATCTCTGTGGCCTGGGAAAATGACTGAGGCGTGATTCTGAAGACCTGTGGCCTGGAAACATGACATCTGTTTAGATTGTGGAATACTTTGGCCCGGGAACCTGACTGAGCCTTGGTTCTGGAACACTGTGCACTAGGAACATGACTGAGGTTTTATTCTGGAACCCTGTAGCCTGGGAACATAACTGAGGATTGATTCTGGAACCCTGTGGCCTGGGAACATGACATGGGTGGATTCTGGAACCCTGAGGCCTGGGAACATGACATCTGTTTAGATTGTGGAATACTGTGCCCCGGGTACCTGACTGAGCCTTGATTCTGGAACCCTGTGGACTGGGAACATGACTGAGGTTTTATTCCGGAACCCTGTAGCCTGCGAACATAACTGAGGATTGATTCTGGATCCCTGTGGCCTGGCCGCATGACATCGGTGGATTCTGGAACTCTGTGGCCTGGGAACCTGCGAACGGTTTGACTCTGGTACCCTGTGGCCTGGGAACATGTCTGAGGTTTGATGGTGGAAACCTGTGGCCTGGCAACATGACTGAGGATTGATTCTGGAAGACTGTGGCCAGGGAACATGATATCGGGTTGATTCTGGAAACCTGTGTCCTGGGAACAAGACTGAAGTTTGATTCTGGAACCCTGTGGCCTGGGAACATGACTGAGGTTTGTTTCTGGAAGCCTGTTCCCTGGGAACATGACTGCGGTTTGATTCTGGACACCTGTGTCCTGGGAACAAGACTGAGGTTTGATTCTGCAAACCTGTGGCTTGGGAACATGACTGAGGTTTGTTTCTGGAAGCCTGTTCTCTGGGAACATGACTGAGGTTTGATTCTGGACACCTGTGTCCTGGGAACATGACTGAGGTTTGATTGTTGAAACCTGTGGCCTTCGAACACGACTCAGGTTGATTCTGGAACCATGTGTCCTGGGAATATGACTGAGGTTTGATTCTGGAAACCTTTGTCCTGGGAAAATGACTGAGGTTTCATTGTGGAAACATGTGGCCTGGGATCATGACTGAGGTTTGATGGTGGAACACTCTGGCCTGGCAAAATGACTGAGGCTTGATTCTGGAGCCCTGTTTACTGGGAACATGACTGAGGTTTGATGGCAGAAACCTGTGGACTGGCAACATGACTGAGGTTTGATTTGGAACCCTGTGCACGGGGACCATGACTGAGGCCTGATACTGGAACCCCGTGGCATGGGAACATGACATTGGTTTGATTCTGGAGCCCTGTTTACTGGGAACATGACTGAGGTTTCATGGTTGAATCCTGTGGCCTGGCAACATGATTGAGGTTTGATAGTGGAACCCTCAGGCTTGGGAACATGAGTGAGGCTTGATGGTGGAACCCTGTGGCCTGTCAATATGCCTGAGGTTTGATGGTGGAACCCTGTGGCTTGGCAAGATGACTTAGGTTTGATTGTGGAACACTCTGGCCTGGGAACATGACTGAGGCTTGATGGTGGAACCGTGGCCTGGCAACAGGACTGAGGTTTGATTGTGGAACCCTCTGGCCTGGGAATATGACTGAGGTTTAATTGTGGAAACCTGCGGCCTGGGAACATGACTGGGATTTGATTTCTGAAACCTGTGTCCAGGGAATATGACTGAGGTTTTATTCTGGAACCCTGTGTCCTGGGAACACGACTGAGGTTTGATTCTGTAACCATGTGGCCTGGGAATATGACTGAGGTTTGATTCTGGAAACCATTGGCCTGGGAACATGACTGATGATAGAATGTGGAATCCTGTGGCCTGGGAACATGACATCGGTTTGGATTCTGGTACCCTGTTGCCTGGGAACATGAAATCGGTTTGATTCTGTAAACCTGAGGTCTGGGAATATGACTGAGGTTTGATTGTGGTACCCTATGGCCTGGCAACATGACTGTGGTTTGATTCTGGATGCCTGAGGCCTGGGAACATGACTGAGGCATGATTCTGGAAACCTGTGGCCTGGGAACATGACATCTGTTTAGATTGTGGAATACTGTGCCCCGGGAACCTGACTGAGCCATGGTTCTGGAACCCTGTGGACTGGGAACATGACTGAGGTTTTATTCTGGAACCCTGTAGCCTGGGACCATAACTGACGATTGAGTCTGGAACCCTGTGGCCTGGGCACATGACAACGGTGGATTCTGGAACCCTGTGGACTAGGAACATGACTGAGGTTTTATTCTGGAACCTTGTAGCCTGGGAACATAACTGAGGATTGATTCTGGAACCCTGTGGCCTGGGAACATGACATGGGTGGATTCTGGAACCCTGAGGCCTGGTAACATGACATATGTTTAGATTGTGGAATACTGTGCCCTGGGAACGTGACTGAGCCTTGGTTCTGGAACCCTGTGGACTGGGAACATGACTGACGTTTTATTCTGGAACCCTGTAGCCTGGGAACATAACTGAGGATTGATTCTGGAACCCTGTGGCCTGGGAACATGACTGGGATTTGATTTCTGAAACCTGTGTCCAGGGAAAATGACTGAGGTTTTATTCTGGAACCCTGTGTCCTGGGAAAACGACTGAGGTTTGATTCTGGAACCATGTGGCCTGGGAATATGACTTAGGTTTGATTCTGGAAACCATTGGCCTGGGAACATGACTGATGTTAGAGTGTGGAATCCTGTGCCCTGGGAACATGACATCGGTTTGGATTCTGGTACCCTGTTGCCTGGAAACATGAAATCGGTTTGATTCTGGAAACCTTAGGCCTGGGAATATGACTGAGGTTAGATGGTGGTACCCTATGGCCTGGCAACATGACTGAGGTTTGATTCTGGATCCCTGTGGCCTGGGAACATGACATCTGTTTAGATTGTGGAATACTGTGCCCCGGGAACCTGACTGAGCCATGGTTCTGGACCCCTGTGGACTGGGAACATGACTGAGGTTTCATTCTGGAACCCTGTGTCCTGTTAACATGACATGCGTGGATTCTGGAACCCTGAGGCCTGGGAACATGAAATCTGTTTAGATTGTGGAATACTGTGGCCTGGGAACTTGACTGAGCCTTGGTTTTGGAAACCTGTGGACTGGGAACATAACTGAGGATTGATTCTGGAAGCCTGTGGCCTGGGAACATGACATCGGTGGATTCTGGAACACTGTGGCCTGGGAACCTGCGAACGGTTTGACTCTGGAACCCTGTGGCCTGGGAACACGAAATCGGTTTGATTCCGGAAATCTGAGGCCTGGCAACATGACTGAGGTTTGATTCTGGATCTCTGTGGCCTGGGAAAATGACTGAGGCGTGATTCTGAAGACCTGTGGCCTGGAAACATGACATCTGTT
This sequence comes from Balaenoptera physalus, assembly GCF_965194825.1. Lineage (NCBI taxonomy): Eukaryota > Metazoa > Chordata > Mammalia > Artiodactyla > Balaenopteridae > Balaenoptera > Balaenoptera physalus. The sequence continues at coordinate 494,083 of NW_028126467.1, forward strand.
TAGATTGTGGAATACTTTGGCCCGGGAACCTGACTGAGCCTTGGTTCTGGAACACTGTGCACTAGGAACATGACTGAGGTTTTATTCTGGAACCCTGTAGCCTGGGAACATAACTGAGGATTGATTCTGGAACCCTGTGGCCTGGGAACATGACATGGGTGGATTCTGGAACCCTGAGGCCTGGGAACATGACATCTGTTTAGATTGTGGAATACTGTGCCCCGGGTACCTGACTGAGCCTTGATTCTGGAACCCTGTGGACTGGGAACATGACTGAGGTTTTATTCCGGAACCCTGTAGCCTGCGAACATAACTGAGGATTGATTCTGGATCCCTGTGGCCTGGCCGCATGACATCGGTGGATTCTGGAACTCTGTGGCCTGGGAACCTGCGAACGGTTTGACTCTGGTACCCTGTGGCCTGGGAACATGTCTGAGGTTTGATGGTGGAAACCTGGGCCTGGCAACATGACTGAGGATTGATTCTGGAAGACTGTGGCCAGGGAACATGATATCGGGTTGATTCTGGAAACCTGTGTCCTGGGAACAAGACTGAAGTTTGATTCTGGAACCCTGTGGCCTGGGAACATGACTGAGGTTTGTTTCTGGAAGCCTGTTCCCTGGGAACATGACTGCGGTTTGATTCTGGACACCTGTGTCCTGGGAACAAGACTGAGGTTTGATTCTGCAAACCTGTGGCTTGGGAACATGACTGAGGTTTGTTTCTGGAAGCCTGTTCTCTGGGAACATGACTGAGGTTTGATTCTGGACACCTGTGTCCTGGGAACATGACTGTGGTTTGATTGTTGAAACCAGTGGCCTTCGAACACGACTCAGGTTGATTCTGGAACCATGTGTCCTGGGAATATGACTGAGGTTTGATTCTGGAAACCTTTGTCCTGGGAAAATGACTGAGGTTTCAATGTGGAAACATGTGGCCTGGGATCATGACTGAGGTTTGATGGTGGAACACTCTGGCCTGGCAAAATGACTGAGGCTTGATTCTGGAGCCCTGTTTACTGGGAACATGACTGAGGTTTGATGGCAGAAACCTGTGGACTGGCAACATGACTGAGGTTTGATTTGGAACCCGTGCACGGGGACCATGACTGAGGCCTGATACTGGAACCCCGTGGCATGGGAACATGACATTGGTTTGATTCTGGAGCCCTGTTTACTGGGAACATGACTGAGGTTTCATGGTTGAATCCTGTGGCCTGGCAACATGATTGAGGTTTGATAGTGGAACCCTCAGGCTTGGGAACATGAGTGAGGCTTGATGGTGGAACCCTGTGGCCTGGCAATATGCCTGAGGTTTGATGGTGGAACCCTGTGGCTTGGCAAGATGACTTAGGTTAGATTGTGGAACACTCTGACCTGGGAACATGACTGAGGCTTGATGGTGGAACCGTGGCCTGGCAACAGGACTGAGGTTTGATTGTGGAACCCTCTGGCCTGGGAATATGACTGAGGTTTAATTGTGGAAACCTGCGGCCTGGGAACATGACTGGGATTTGATTTCTGAAACCTGTGTCCAGGGAACATGACTGAGGTTTTATTCTGGAACCCTGTGTCCTGGGAACACGACTGAGGTTTGATTCTGTAACCATGTGGCCTGGGAATATGACTGAGGTTTGATTCTGGAAACCATTGGCCTGGGAACATGACTGATGATAGAATGTGGAATCCTGTGGCCTGGGAACATGACATCGGTTTGGATTCTGGTACCCTGTGGCCTGGGAACATGAAATCGGTTTGATTCTGTAAACCTGAGGTCTGGGAATATGACTGAGGTTTGATTGTGGTACCCTATGGCCTGGCAACATGACTGAGGTTTGATTCTGGATGCCTGAGGCCTGGGAACATGACTGAGGCATGATTCTGGAAACCTGTGGCCTGGGAACATGACATCTGTTTAGATTGTGGAATACTGTGCCCCGGGAACCTGACTGAGCCATGGTTCTGGAACCCTGTGGACTGGGAACATGACTGAGGTTTTATTCTGGAACCCTGTAGCCTGGGACCATAACTGAGGATTGAGTCTGGAACCCTGTGGCCTGGGCACATGACAACGGTGGATTCTGGAACCCTGTGGACTAGGAACATGACTGAGGTTTTATTCTGGAACCTTGTAGCCTGGGAACATAACTGAGGATTGATTCTGGAACCCTGTGGCCTGGGAACATGACATGGGTGGATTCTGGAACCCTGAGGCCTGGTAACATGACATATGTTTATATTGTGGAATACTGTGCCCTGGGAACGTGACTGAGCCTTGGTTCTGGAACCCTGTGGACTGGTAACATGACTGACGTTTTATTCTGGAACCCTGTAGCCTGGGAACATAACTGAGGATTGATTCTGGAACCCTGTGGCCTGGGGACATGACTGGGATTTGATTTCTGAAACCTGTGTCCAGGGAAAATGACTGAGGTTTTATTCTGGAACCCTGTGTCCTGGGAAAACGACTGAGGTTTGATTCTGGAACCATGTGGCCTGGGAATATGACTTAGGTTTGATTCTGGAAACCATTGGCCTGGGAACATGACTGATGTTAGAGTGTGGAATCCTGTGCCCTGGGAACATGACATCGGTTTGGATTCTGGTACCCTGTTGCCTGGAAACATGAAATCGGTTTGATTCTGGAAACCTTAGGCCTGGGAATATGACTGAGGTTTGATGGTGGTACCCTATGGCCTGGCAACATGAGTGAGGTTTGATTCTGGATCCCTGTGGCCTGGGAACATGACATCTGTTTAGATTGTGGAATACTCTGCCCCGGGAACCTGACTGAGCCTTGGTTCTGGACCCCTGTGGACTGGGAACATGACTGAGGTTTTATTCTGGAACCCTGTGTCCTGTTAACATGACATACGTGGATTCTGGAACCCTGAGGCCTGGGAACATGAAATCTGTTTAGATTGTGGAATACTGTGGCCTGGGAACTTGACTGAGCCTTGGTTCTGGAATCCTGTGGACTGGGAATATGACTGAGGTTTTATTCTGGAGCCGTGTAGCCTGGGAACATAACTGAGGATTCACTTTGGAACCCTGTGGCCCAGGAACATGACATGGGTGGATTCTGGAAACCTGAGGCCTTGGAACATGACATCTGTTTAGATTGTGGAATACTGTGGCCCGGGAACCTGACTGAGCCTTGGTTCTGGAACCCTGTGGACTGGGAACATGACTGAGGTTTTATTCTGGAACCCTGTAGCCTGGGAACAAAACTGAGGATTGATTCTGGAAGCCTGTGGCCTGGGAACATGACATCGGTGGATTCTGGAACACTGTGGCCTGGGAACCTGCGAACGGTTTGACTCTGGAACCCTGTGGCCTGGGAACACGAAATCGGTTTGATTCCGGAAATCTGAGGCCTGGCAACATGACTGAGGTTTGATTCTGGATCTCTGTGGCCTGGGAAAATGACTGAGGCGTGATTCTGAAGACCTGTGGCCTGCAAACATGACATCTGTTTAGATTGTGGAATACTTTGGCCCGGGAACCTGACTGAGCCTTGGTTCTGGAACACTGTGCACTAGGAACATGACTGAGGTTTTATTCTGGAACCCTGTAGCCTGGGAACATAACTGAAGATTGAATCTGGAACCCTGTGGCCTGGGAACATAACATGGGTGGATTCTGGAACCCTGAGGCCTGGGAACAAGACATCTGTTTAGATTGTGGAATACTGTGACCCGGGAACCTGACTGAGCCTTGGTTCTGGAACCCTGTGGACTGGGAACATGACTGAGGTTTTATTCTGGAACCCTGTAGCCTGGGACCATAACTGAGGATTGATTCTGGAACCCTGTGGCCTGGGCACATGACAACGGTGGATTCTGGAACCCTGTGGACTAGGAACATGACTGAGGTTTTATTCTGGAACCTTGTAGCCTGGGAACATAACTGAGGATTGATTCTGGAACCCTGTGGCCTGGGAACATGACATGGGTGGATTCTGGAACCCTGAGGCCTGGTAACATGACATCTGTTTAGATTGTGGAATACTGTGCCCTGGGAACGTGACTGAGCCTTGGTTCTGGAACCCTGTGGACTGGGAACATGACTGAGGTTTTATTCGGGAACCCTGTAGCCTGCGAACATAACTGAGGATTGATTCTGGAACCCTGTGGCCTGTCCGCATGACATCTGTGGATTCTGGAACTCTGTGGCCTGGGAACCTGCGAACGGTTTGACTCTGGTACCCTGTGGCCTGGGAACATGTCTGAGGTTTGATGGTGGAAACCTGTGGCCTGGCCACATGACTGAGGATTGATTCTGGAAGACTGTGGCCAGGGAACATGATATCTGGTTGATTCTGGAAACCTGTGTCCTGGGAACAAGACTGAAGTTTGATTCTGGAACCCTGTGGCCTGGGAACATGACTGAGGTTTGTTTCTGGAAGCCTGTTCCCTGGGAACATGACTGCGGTTTGACTCTGGACACCTGTGTCCTGGGAACAAGACTGAGGTTTGATTCTGTAACCATGTGGCCTGGGAATATGACTGAGGTTTGATTCTGGAAACCATTGGCCTGGGAACATGACTGATGTTAGAATGTGGAATCCTGTGGCCTGGGAACATGCCATCGGTTTGGATTCTGGTACCCTGTTGCCTGGGAACATGAAATCGGTTTGATTCTGTAAACCTGAGGTCTGGGAATATGACTGAGGTTTGATTGTGGTACCCTATGGCCTGGCAACATGCCTGAGGTTTGATTCTGGATGCCTGTGGCCTGGGAACATGACATGGGTGGATTCTGGAACCCTGAGGCCTGGGAACATGACATCTGTTTAGATTGTGGAATACTGTGCCCCGGGAACCTGACTGAGCCTTGGTTCTGGAACCCTGTGGACTGGGAACATGACTGACGTTTTATTCTGGAACCCTGTAGCCTGGGAACATAACTGAGGATTGATTCTGGAACCCTGTGGCCTGGGAACATGACTGGGATTTGATTTTTGAAACCTGTGTCCAGGGAAAATGACTGAGGATTTATTCTGGAACCCTGTGTCCTGGGAACACGACTGAGGTTTGATTCTGGAACCATGTGGCCTGGGAATATGACTTAGGTTTGATTCTGGAAACCATTGGCCTGGGAACATGACTGATGTTAGAGTGTGGAATCCTGTGCCCTGGGAACATGACATCGGTTTGGATTCTGGTACCCTGTTGCCTGGAAACATGAAATCGGTTTGATTCTGGAAACCTTAGGCCTGGGAATATGACTGAGGTTAGATGGTGGTACCCTATGGCCTGGCAACATGACTGAGGTTTGATTCTGGATCCCTGTGGCCTGGGAACATGACATCTGTTTAGATTGTGGAATACTGTGCCCCGGGAACCTGACTGAGCCATGGTTCTGGACCCCTGTGGACTGGGAACATGACTGAGGTTTCATTCTGGAACCCTGTGTCCTGTTAACATGACATGCGTGGATTCTGGAACCCTGAGGCCTGGGAACATGAAATCTGTTTAGATTGTGGAATCCTGTGGCCTGGGAACTTGACTGAGCCTTGGTTCTGGAAACCTGTGGACTGGGAACATGACTGAGGTTTTATTCTGGAACCCTGTAGCCTGGGAACATAACTGAGGATTGATTCTGGAAGCCTGTGGCCTGGGAACATGACATCGGTGGATTCTGGAACACTGTGGCCTCGGAACCTGCGAACGGTTTGACTCTGGAACCCTGTGGCCTGGGAACACGAAATCGGTTTGATTCCGGAAATCTGAGGCCTGGCAACATGAATGAGGTTTGATTCTGGATCTCTGTGGCCTGGGAAAATGACTGAGGCGTGATTCTGAAGACCTGTGGCCTGGAAACATGACATCTGTTTAGATTGTGGAATACTTTGGCCCGGGAACCTGACTGAGCCTTGGTTCTGGAACACTGTGCACTAGGAACATGACTGAGGTTTTATTCTGGAACCCTGTAGCCTGGGAACATAACTGAGGATTGATTCTGGAACCCTGTGGCCTGGGAACATGACATGGGTGGATTCTGGAACCCTGAGGCCTGGGAACATGACATCTGTTTAGATTGTGGAATACTGTGCCCCGGGTACCTGACTGAGCCTTGATTCTGGAACCCTGTGGACTGGGAACATGACTGAGGTTTTATTCCGGAACCCTGTAGCCTGCGAACATAACTGAGGATTGATTCTGGATCCCTGTGGCCTGGCCGCATGACATCGGTGGATTCTGGAACTCTGTGGCCTGGGAACCTGCGAACGGTTTGACTCTGGTACCCTGTGGCCTGGGAACATGTCTGAGGTTTGATGGTGGAAACCTGTGGCCTGGCAACATGACTGAGGATTGATTCTGGAAGACTGTGGCCAGGGAACATGATATCGGGTTGATTCTGGAAACCTGTGTCCTGGGAACAAGACTGAAGTTTGATTCTGGAACCCTGTGGCCTGGGAACATGACTGAGGTTTGTTTCTGGAAGCCTGTTCCCTGGGAACATGACTGCGGTTTGATTCTGGACACCTGTGTCCTGGGAACAAGACTGAGGTTTGATTCTGCAAACCTGTGGCTTGGGAACATGACTGAGGTTTGTTTCTGGAAGCCTGTTCTCTGGGAACATGACTGAGGTTTGATTCTGGACACCTGTGTCCTGGGAACATGACTGAGGTTTGATTGTTGAAACCTGTGGCCTTCGAACACGACTCAGGTTGATTCTGGAACCATGTGTCCTGGGAATATGACTGAGGTTTGATTCTGGAAACCTTTGTCCTGGGAAAATGACTGAGGTTTCATTGTGGAAACATGTGGCCTGGGATCATGACTGAGGTTTGATGGTGGAACACTCTGGCCTGGCAAAATGACTGAGGCTTGATTCTGGAGCCCTGTTTACTGGGAACATGACTGAGGTTTGATGGCAGAAACCTGTGGACTGGCAACATGACTGAGGTTTGATTTGGAACCCTGTGCACGGGGACCATGACTGAGGCCTGATACTGGAACCCCGTGGCATGGGAACATGACATTGGTTTGATTCTGGAGCCCTGTTTACTGGGAACATGACTGAGGTTTCATGGTTGAATCCTGTGGCCTGGCAACATGATTGAGGTTTGATAGTGGAACCCTCAGGCTTGGGAACATGAGTGAGGCTTGATGGTGGAACCCTGTGGCCTGTCAATATGCCTGAGGTTTGATGGTGGAACCCTGTGGCTTGGCAAGATGACTTAGGTTTGATTGTGGAACACTCTGGCCTGGGAACATGACTGAGGCTTGATGGTGGAACCGTGGCCTGGCAACAGGACTGAGGTTTGATTGTGGAACCCTCTGGCCTGGGAATATGACTGAGGTTTAATTGTGGAAACCTGCGGCCTGGGAACATGACTGGGATTTGATTTCTGAAACCTGTGTCCAGGGAACATGACTGAGGTTTTATTCTGCAACCCTGTGTCCTGGGAACACGACTGAGGTTTGATTCTGTAACCATGTGGCCTGGGAATATGACTGAGGTTTGATTCTGGAAACCATTGGCCTGGGAACATGACTGATGATAGAATGTGGAATCCTGTGGCCTGGGAACATGACATCGGTTTGGATTCTGGTACCCTGTTGCCTGGGAACATGAAATCGGTTTGATTCTGTAAACCTGAGGTCTGGGAATATGACTGAGGTTTGATTGTGGTACCCTATGGCCTGGCAACATGACTGTGGTTTGATTCTGGATGGCTGAGGCCTGGGAACATGACTGAGGCATGATTCTGGAAACCTGTGGCCTGGGAACATGACATCTGTTTAGATTGTGGAATACTGTGCCCCGGGAACCTGACTGAGCCATGGTTCTGGAACCCTGTGGACTGGGAACATGACTGAGGTTTTATTCTGGAACCCTGTAGCCTGGGACCATAACTGACGATTGAGTCTGGAACCCTGTGGCCTGGGCACATGACAACGGTGGATTCTGGAACCCTGTGGACTAGGAACATGACTGAGGTTTTATTCTGGAACCTTGTAGCCTGGGAACATAACTGAGGATTGATTCTGGAACCCTGTGGCCTGGGAACATGACATGGGTGGATTCTGGAACCCTGAGGCCTGGTAACATGACATATGTTTAGATTGTGGAATACTGTGCCCTGGGAACGTGACTGAGCCTTGGTTCTGGAACCCTGTGGACTGGGAACATGACTGACGTTTTATTCTGGAACCCTGTATCCTGGGAACATAACTGAGGATTGATTCTGGAACCCTGTGGCCTGGGAACATGACTGGGATTTGATTTCTGAAACCTGTGTCCAGGGAAAATGACTGAGGTTTTATTCTGGAACCCTGTGTCCTGGGAAAACGACTGAGGTTTGATTCTGGAACCATGTGGCCTGGGAATATGACTTAGGTTTGATTCTGGAAACCATTGGCCTGGGAACATGACTGATGTTAGAGTGTGGAATCCTGTGCCCTGGGAACATGACATCGGTTTGGATTCTGGTACCCTGTTGCCTGGAAACATGAAATCGGTTTGATTCTGGAAACCTTAGGCCTGGGAATATGACTGAGGTTTGATGGTGGTACCCTATGGCCTGGCAACATGACTGAGGTTTGATTCTGGATCCCTGTGGCCTGGGAACATGACATCTGTTTAGATTGTGGAATACTGTGCCCCGGGAACCTGACTGAGCCTTGGTTCTGGACCCCTGTGGACTGGGAACATGACTGAGGTTTCATTCTGGAACCCTGTGTCCTGTTAACATGACATGCGTGGATTCTGGAACCCTGAGGCCTGGGAACATGAAATCTGTTTAGATTGTGGAATACTGTGGCCTGGGAACTTGACTGAGCCTTGGTTTTGGAAACCTGTGGACTGGGAACATAACTGAGGATTGATTCTGGAAGCCTGTGGCCTGGGAACATGACATCGGTGGATTCTGGAACACTGTGGCCTGGGAACCTGCGAACGGTTTGACTCTGGAACCCTGTGGCCTGGGAACACGAAATCGGTTTGATTCCGGAAATCTGAGGCCTGGCAACATGACTGAGGTTTGATTCTGGATCTCTGTGGCCTGGGAAAATGACTGAGGCGTGATTCTGAAGACCTGTGGCCTGGAAACATGACATCTGTTTAGATTGTGGAATACTTTGGCCCGGGAACCTGACTGAGCCTTGGTTCTGGAACACTGTGCACTAGGAACATGACTGAGGTTTTATTCTGGAACCCTGTAGCCTGGGAACATAACTGAGGATTGATTCTGGAACCCTGTGGCCTGGGAACATGACATGGGTGGATTCTGGAACCCTGAGGCCTGGGAACATGACATCTGTTTAGATTGTGGAATACTGTGCCCCGGGTACCTGACTGAGCCTTGATTCTGGAACCCTGTGGACTGGGAACATGACTGAGGTTTTATTCCGGAACCCTGTAGCCTGCGAACATAACTGAGGATTGATTCTGGATCCCTGTGGCCTGGCCGCATGACATCGGTGGATTCTGGAACTCTGTGGCCTGGGAACCTGCGAACGGTTTGACTCTGGTACCCTGTGGCCTGGGAACATGTCTGAGGTTTGATGGTGGAAACCTGGGCCTGGCAACATGACTGAGGATTGATTCTGGAAGACTGTGGCCAGGGAACATGATATCGGGTTGATTCTGGAAACCTGTGTCCTGGGAACAAGACTGAAGTTTGATTCTGGAACCCTGTGGCCTGGGAACATGACTGAGGTTTGTTTCTGGAAGCCTGTTCCCTGGGAACATGACTGCGGTTTGATTCTGGACACCTGTGTCCTGGGAACAAGACTGAGGTTTGATTCTGCAAACCTGTGGCTTGGGAACATGACTGAGGTTTGTTTCTGGAAGCCTGTTCTCTGGGAACATGACTGAGGTTTGATTCTGGACACCTGTGTCCTGGGAACATGACTGTGGTTTGATTGTTGAAACCAGTGGCCTTCGAACACGACTCAGGTTGATTCTGGAACCATGTGTCCTGGGAATATGACTGAGGTTTGATTCTGGAAACCTTTGTCCTGGGAAAATGACTGAGGTTTCAATGTGGAAACATGTGGCCTGGGATCATGACTGAGGTTTGATGGTGGAACACTCTGGCCAGGCAAAATGACTGAGGCTTGATTCTGGAGCCCTGTTTACTGGGAACATGACTGAGGTTTGATGGCAGAAACCTGTGGACTGGCAACATGACTGAGGTTTGATTTGGAACCCGTGCACGGGGACCATGACTGAGGCCTGATACTGGAACCCCGTGGCATGGGAACATGACATTGGTTTGATTCTGGAGCCCTGTTTACTGGGAACATGACTGAGGTTTCATGGTTGAATCCTGTGGCCTGGCAACATGATTGAGGTTTGATAGTGGAACCCTCAGGCTTGGGAACATGAGTGAGGCTTGATGGTGGAACCCTGTGGCCTGGCAATATGCCTGAGGTTTGATGGTGGAACCCTGTGGCTTGGCAAGATGACTTAGGTTAGATTGTGGAACACTCTGACCTGGGAACATGACTGAGGCTTGATGGTGGAACCGTGGCCTGGCAACAGGACTGAGGTTTGATTGTGGAACCCTCTGGCCTGGGAATATGACTGAGGTTTAATTGTGGAAACCTGCGGCCTGGGAACATGACTGGGATTTGATTTCTGAAACCTGTGTCCAGGGAACATGACTGAGGTTTTATTCTGGAACCCTGTGTCCTGGGAACACGACTGAGGTTTGATTCTGTAACCATGTGGCCTGGGAATATGACTGAGGTTTGATTCTGGAAACCATTGGCCTGGGAACATGACTGATGATAGAATGTGGAATCCTGTGGCCTGGGAACATGACATCGGTTTGGATTCTGGTACCCTGTGGCCTGGGAACATGAAATCGGTTTGATTCTGTAAACCTGAGGTGTGGGAATATGACTGAGGTTTGATTGTGGTACCCTATGGCCTGGCAACATGACTGAGGTTTGATTCTGGATTCCTGTGGCCTGGGAACATGACTGAGGCATGATTCTGGAAACCTGTGGCCTCGGAACATGACATCTGTTTAGATTGTGGAATACTGTGCCCCAGGAACCTGACTGAGCCTTGGTTCTGGAACCCTGTGGACTGGGAACATGACTGAGGTTTTATTCTGGAACCCTGTAGCCTGGGACCATAACTGAGGATTGATTCTGGAACCCTGTGGCCTGGGCACATGACAACGGTGGATTCTGGAACCCTGTGGACTAGGAACATGACTGAGGTTTTATTCTGGAACCTTGTAGCCTGGGAACATAACTGAGGATTGATTCTGGAACCCTGTGGCCTGGGAACATGACATGGGTGGATTCTGGAACCCTGAGGCCTGGGAACATGACATCTGTTTAGATTGTGGAATACTGTGCCCTGGGAACGTGACTGAGCCTTGGTTCTGGAACCCTGTGGACTGGGAACATGACTGACGTTTTATTCTGGAACCCTGTAGCCTGGGAACATAACTGAGGATTGATTCTGGAACCCTGTGGCCTGGGAACATGACTGGGATTTGATTTCTGAAACCTGTGTCCAGGGAAAATGACTGAGGTTTTATTCTGGAACCCTGTGTCCTGGGAACACGACTGAGGTTTGATTCTGGAACCATGTGGCCTGGGAATATGACTTAGGTTTGATTCTGGAAACCATTGGCCTGGGAACATGACTGATGTTAGAGTGTGGAATCCTGTGCCCTGGGAACATGACATCGGTTTGGATTCTGGTACCCTGTTGCCTGGAAACATGAAATCGGTTTGATTCTGGAAACCTTAGGCCTGGGAATATGACTGAGGTTTGATGGTGGTACCCTATGGCCTGGCAACATGACTGAGGTTTGATTCTGGATCCCTGTGGCCTGGGAACAGGACATCTGTTTAGATTGTGGAATACTGTGCCCCGGGAACCTGACTGAGCCTTGGTTCTGGACCCCTGTGGACTGGGAACATGACTGAGGTTTTATTCTGGAACCCTGTGTCCTGTTAACATGACATAGGTGGATTCTGGAACCCTGAGGCCTGGGAACATGAAATCTGTTTAGATTGTGGAATACTGTGGCCTGGGAACTTGACTGAGCCTTGGTTCTGGAATCCTGTGGACTGGGAATATGACTGAGGTTTTATTCTGGAGCCGTGTAGCCTGGGAACATAACTGAGGATTCACTTTGGAACCCTGTGGCCCAGGAACATGACATGGGTGGATTCTGGAAACCTGAGGCCTTGGAACATGACATCTGTTTAGATTGTGGAATACTGTGGCCCGGGAACCTGACTGAGCCTTGGTTCTGGAACCCTGTGGACTGGGAACATGACTGAGGTTTTATTCTGGAACCCTGTAGCCTGGGAACAAAACTGAGGATTGATTCTGGAAGCCTGTGGCCTGGGAACATGACATCGGTGGATTCTGGAACACTGTGGCCTGGGAACCTGCGAACGGTTTGACTCTGGAACCCTGTGGCCTGGGAACACGAAATCGGTTTGATTCCGGAAATCTGAGGCCTGGCAACATGACTGAGGTTTGATTCTGGATCTCTGTGGCCTGGGAAAATGACTGAGGCGTGACTCTGAAGACCTGTGGCCTGGAAACATGACATCTGTTTAGATTGTGGAATACTTTGGCCCGGAAACCTGACTGAGCCTTGGTTCTGGAAAACTGTGCACTAGGAACATGACTGAGGTTTTATTCTGGAACCCTGTAGCCTGGGAACATAACTGAGGATTGATTCTGGAACCCTGTGGCCTGGGAACATAACATGGGTGGATTCTGGAACTCTGAGGCCTGGGAACAAGACATCTGTTTAGATTGTGGAATACTGTGACCCGGGAACCTGACTGAGCCTTGGTTCTGGAACCCTATGTACTGGGAATATGACTGAGGTTTTATTCTGGAACCCTGTAGCCTTGGAACATAACTGAGGATTGATTCTGGAACCCTGTGGCCTGGGAACATGACATGGGTGGATTCTGGAACCCTGAGGCCTGGGAACATGACATCTGTTTAGATTGTGGAATACTGTGCCCCGGGTACCTGACTGAGCCTTGATTCTGGAACCCTGTGGACTGGGAACATGACTGAGGTTTTTTTCCGGAACCCTGTAGACTGCGAATATAACTGAGGATTGATTCTGGAACCCTGTGGCCTGGCCGCATGACATCGGTGGATTCTGGAACTCTGTGGCCTGGGAACCTGCGAACGGTTTGACTCTGGTACCCTGTGGCCTGGGAACATGTCTGAGGTTTGATGGTGGAAACCTGTGGCCTGGCAACATGACTGAGGATTGATTCTGGAAGACTGTGGCCAGGGAACATGATATCTGGTTGATTCTGGAAACCTGTGTCCTGGGAACAAGACTGAAGTTTGATTCTGGAACCCTGTGGCCTGGGAACATGACTGAGGTTTGTTTCTGGAAGCCTGTTCCCTGGGAACATGACTGCGGTTTGATTCTGGACACCTGTGTCCTGGGAACATGACTGAGGTTTGATTGTTGAAACCTGTGGCCTTCGAACACGACTCAGGTTGATTCTGGAACCATGTGTCCTGGGAATATGACTGAGGTTTGATTCTGGAAACCTTTGTCCTGGGAAAATGACTGAGGTTTCATTGTGGAAACATGTGGCCTGGGATCATGACTGAGGTTTGATGGTGGAACACTCTGGCCTGGCAAAATGACTGAGGCTTGATTCTGGAGCCCTGTTTACTGGGAACATGACTGAGGTTTGATGGCAGAAACCTGTGGACTGGCAACATGACTGAGGTTTGATTTGGAACCCTGTGCACGGGGACCATGACTGAGGCCTGATACTGGAACCCCGTGGCATGGGAACATGACATTGGTTTGATTCTGGAGCCCTGTTTACTGGGAACATGACTGAGGTTTCATGGTTGAATCCTGTGGCCTGGCAACATGATTGAAGTTTGATAGTGGAACCCTCAGGCTTGGGAACATGAGTGAGGCTTGATGGTGGAACACTGTGGCCTGGCAATATGCCTGAGGTTTGATGGTGGAACCCTGTGGCTTGGCAAGATGACTTAGGTTAGATTGTGGAACACTCTGACCTGGGAACATGACTGAGGCTTGATGGTGGAACCGTGGCCTAGCAACAGGACTGAGGTTTGATTGTGGAACCCTCTGGCCTGGGAATATGACTGAGGTTTAATTGTGGAACCCTGTGGCCTGGGAACATGACTGGGATTTGATTTCTGAAACCTGTGTCCAGGGAACATGACTGAGGTTTTATTCTGGAACCCTGTGTCCTGGGAACACGACTGAGGTTTGATTCTGTAACCATGTGGCCTGGGAATATGACTGAGGTTTGATTCTGGAAACCATTGGCCTGGGAACATGACTGATGTTAGAATGTGGAATCCTGTGGCCTGGGAACATGACATCGGTTTGGATTCTGGTACCCTGTTGCCTGGGAACATGAAATCGGTTTGATTCTGTAAACCTGAGGTCTGGGAATATGACTGAGGTTTGATGGTGGTACCCTATGGCCTGGCAAGATGACTTAGGTTTGATTGTGGAACACTCAGGCCTGGGAACATGACTGAGGCTTGATTCTGGATTCCTGTGGCCTGGGAACATGACTGAGGCATGATTCTGGAAACCTGTGGCCTGGGAACATGACATCTGTTTAGATTGTGGAATACTGTGCCCCGGGAACCTGACTGAGCCTTGGTTCTGGAACCCTGTGGACTGGGAACATGACATCGGTTTGGATTCTGGTACCCTGTTGCCTGGGAACATGACATCGGTTTGGATTCTGGTACCCTGTTGCCTGGGAACATGAAATCGGTTTGATTCTGTAAACCTGAGGTGTGGGAATATGACTGAGGTTTGATTGTGGTACCCTATGGCCTGGCAACATGACTGAGGTTTGATTCTGGATTCCTGTGGCCTGGGAACATGACTGAGGCATGATTCTGGAAACCTGTGGCCTCGGAACATGACATCTGTTTAGATTGTGGAATACTGTGCCCCAGGAACCTGACTGAGCCTTGGTTCTGGAACCCTGTGGACTGGGAACATGACTGACGTTTTATTCTGGAACCCTGTAGCCTGGGACCATAACTGAGGATTGATTCTGGAACCCTGTGGCCTGGGCACATGACAACGGTGGATTCTGGAACCCTGTGGACTAGGAACATGACTGAGGTTTTATTCTGGAACCTTGTAGCCTGGGAACATAACTGAGGATTGATTCTGGAACCCTGTGGCCTGGGAACATGACATGGGTGGATTCTGGAACCCTGAGGCCTGGGAACATGACATCTGTTTAGATTGTGGAATACTGTGCCCTGGGAACGTGACTGAGCCTTGGTTCTGGAACCCTGTGGACTGGGAACATGACTGACGTTTTATTCTGGAACCCTGTAGCCTGGGAACATAACTGAGGATTGATTCTGGAACCCTGTGGCCTGGGAACATGACTGGGATTTGATTTCTGAAACCTGTGTCCAGGGAAAATGACTGAGGTTTTATTCTGGAACCCTGTGTCCTGGGAACACGACTGAGGTTTGATTCTGGAACCATGTGGCCTGGGAATATGACTTAGGTTTGATTCTGGAAACCATTGGCCTGGGAACATGACTGATGTTAGAGTGTGGAATCCTGTGCCCTGGGAACATGACATCGGTTTGGATTCTGGTACCCTGTTGCCTGGAAACATGAAATCGGTTTGATTCTGGAAACCTTAGGCCTGGGAATATGACTGAGGTTTGATGGTGGTACCCTATGGCCTGGCAACATGACTGAGGTTTGATTCTGGATCCCTGTGGCCTGGGAACAGGACATCTGTTTAGATTGTGGAATACTGTGCCCCGGGAACCTGACTGAGCCTTGGTTCTGGACCCCTGTGGACTGGGAACATGACTGAGGTTTTATTCTGGAACCCTGTGTCCTGTTAACATGACATAGGTGGATTCTGGAACCCTGAGGCCTGGGAACATGAAATCTGTTTAGATTGTGGAATACTGTGGCCTGGGAACTTGACTGAGCCTTGGTTCTGGAATCCTGTGGACTGGGAATATGACTGAGGTTTTATTCTGGAGCCGTGTAGCCTGGGAACATAACTGAGGATTCACTTTGGAACCCTGTGGCCCAGGAACATGACATGGGTGGATTCTGGAAACCTGAGGCCTTGGAACATGACATCTGTTTAGATTGTGGAATACTGTGGCCCGGGAACCTGACTGAGCCTTGGTTCTGGAACCCTGTGGACTGGGAACATGACTGAGGTTTTATTCTGGAACCCTGTAGCCTGGGAACAAAACTGAGGATTGATTCTGGAAGCCTGTGGCCTGGGAACATGACATCGGTGGATTCTGGAACACTGTGGCCTGGGAACCTGCGAACGGTTTGACTCTGGAACCCTGTGGCCTGGGAACACGAAATCGGTTTGATTCCGGAAATCTGAGGCCTGGCAACATGACTGAGGTTTGATTCTGGATCTCTGTGGCCTGGGAAAATGACTGAGGCGTGACTCTGAAGACCTGTGGCCTGGAAACATGACATCTGTTTAGATTGTGGAATACTTTGGCCCGGAAACCTGACTGAGCCTTGGTTCTGGAAAACTGTGCACTAGGAACATGACTGAGGTTTTATTCTGGAACCCTGTAGCCTGGGAACATAACTGAGGATTGATTCTGGAACCCTGTGGCCTGGGAACATAACATGGGTGGATTCTGGAACTCTGAGGCCTGGGAACAAGACATCTGTTTAGATTGTGGAATACTGTGACCCGGGAACCTGACTGAGCCTTGGTTCTGGAACCCTATGTACTGGGAATATGACTGAGGTTTTATTCTGGAACCCTGTAGCCTTGGAACATAACTGAGGATTGATTCTGGAACCCTGTGGCCTGGGAACATGACATGGGTGGATTCTGGAACCCTGAGGCCTGGGAACATGACATCTGTTTAGATTGTGGAATACTGTGCCCCGGGTACCTGACTGAGCCTTGATTCTGGAACCCTGTGGACTGGGAACATGACTGAGGTTTTTTTCCAGAACCCTGTAGACTGCGAATATAACTGAGGATTGATTCTGGAACCCTGTGGCCTGGCCGCATGACATCGGTGGATTCTGGAACTCTGTGGCCTGGGAACCTGCGAACGGTTTGACTCTGGTACCCTGTGGCCTGGGAACATGTCTGAGGTTTGATGGTGGAAACCTGTGGCCTGGCAACATGACTGAGGATTGATTCTGGAAGACTGTGGCCAGGGAACATGATATCTGGTTGATTCTGGAAACCTGTGTCCTGGGAACAAGACTGAAGTTTGATTCTGGAACCCTGTGGCCTGGGAACATGACTGAGGTTTGTTTCTGGAAGCCTGTTCCCTGGGAACATGACTGCGGTTTGATTCTGGACACCTGTGTCCTGGGAACAAGACTGAGGTTTGATTCTGCAACCCTGTGGCTTGGGAACATGACTGAGGTTTGTTTCTGGAAGCCTGTTCCCTGAGAACATGACTGAGGTTTGATTCTGGACACCTGTGGCCTGGGAATATGTCTGAGGTTTGATTGTTGAAACCTGTGGCCTGCGAACATGACTGAGGTTTGATTCTGGATCCATGTGTCCTGGGAATATGACTGAGGTTTGATTCTGGAAACCTGTGGCCTGGGAAAATCACTTAGGATTCATTGTCGAAACATTTGGCCTGGGATCATGACTGAGGTTTGATGGTGGAAAACTCTGGCCTGGCAAAATGACTGAGGCTTGATTCTGGAACCCTATGGCCTGGGAACTTGACTGAGGTTTGATGGCAGAAACCTGTGGACTGGCAACATGACTGAGGATTGACTGTGGAACCCTGTGTCCTGGAAACATGACTGTGGTCTGGTACTTGAAAACCATGGCCTGGGAACTTGACATTGGTTTGATTCTGGAACCCTGTGTCCTAGGAACATGATTGAGGTTTGATGGAGGAACCCTGTGTGCAGGGAACATGACTGAGGCTTGATGGTGGAACCCTGTGGCCTGGCAACAGGACTGAGGTTTGATGGTGGAACCCTGTTGCCTGGCAAGATGACTTAGGTTTGACTGTGGAACACTCTGGCCTGGGAACATGACTGAGGCTTTATGGTGAAACCGTGGCATGGCAATAGGACTGAGGTTTGATTGTGGATCCCTCTGGCCTGGGAATATGACTGAGCTTTAATTGTGGAACCTGTGGGCTGTGAACATAACTGGGATATATTTTTGAAACCTGTGTCTAGGGAACATGACTGAGGTTTTATTCTGGAACCCTGTGTCCTGGGAATATGACTGAGGTTTGATTATGGAAACCATTGACCTGTGAACATGAGTGATGTTAGATTGTGGAATACTGTGGCCTGGGAACATGACATCGGTTTGGATTCTGGTACCCTGTTGCCTGGGAATATGAAATCGGTTTGATTCTGGAAACCTGTGGCCTGGAAATATGACTGAGGTTTGATGGTGGTACCCTATGGCCTGGCAAGATGACTTAGGTTTGATTGTGGAACACTCAGGCCTGGGAACATGACTGAGGCTTGATGGTGGAACCCTGTGTCCTGGGAACATGAGAACGGTTTGATTCTGGAAACCTGTGGCCTTTGGAACATGTCTGCGGTTTGATGGTGGAAACCTGTGGCCTGGTAACATGACTGAGGTTTGATTCTGGAAGACTGTGGCCAAGGAACATGATATCGGTTTGATTCTGGAACCCTGTGTCCTGGGAACAAGACTGAGGTTTGCTTCTGGACGCCTGTGGGCTGGGAACATGACATCGGTTGGATTCTGGAACCCTGTGGCCTGGGAACATGACTGAGGTTTGTTTCTGGAAGCCTGTTCCCTGGGAACATGACTGAGGTTTGATTCTGGAACCATGTGTCCTGGGAATATGACTGAGGTTTGATTCTGGAAACCATTGGCCTGGGAACATGACTGATGTTAGATTGTGGAATCCTGTGGCCTGGGAACATGACATCGGTGGATTCTGGAACCCTGTGGCCTGGAAACATGAGAACGGTTTGATTCTTTAACCCTGTGGCCTGGGAACATGTCTGAGGTTTGATGGTGGAAACTTGTGGCCTGGCAACATGACTGACGTTTGATCCTGGAAGACTCTTGCCACGGAACATGATATCGGGTTGATTGTGGAAACCTGTGTCCTGGGAACAAGACTGAGGTTTGCTTCTGGAACCCTGTGGCCTGGGAACATGACTGAGGTTTCTTTCTGGATGCCTGTTCCCTGGGAACATGACTGAGGTTTGATTCTGGACACCTGTCTCTTGGGAGCATGACTGAGGTCTGATTTTTGAAACCTATGGCCTGGGAACATGACTGAGGTTTGATTCTGGAACCATGTGCCCTGGGAATATGACTGAAATTTGATTATGGAAACCATTGGCCTGGGAACATGACTGATGTTAGATTGTGGAATCCTGTGGCCTGGGAACATGACATCGGTTTGGATTTTGGTACCCTGTTGCCTGGGAACATGAAATCGTTTTGATTCTGGAAACCCGTGGCCTGGGAATATGACTGAGGTTTGACCGTGGTACCCTATGTCCTGGCAACAAGACTGAGGTTTGATTCTGGAAGACTGTGGCCAGGGAATATGATATCGGGTTGATTCTGGAACCCTGTGTCCGGGGAACAAGACTGAGGTTTGCTTCTGGAACCCTGTTCCCTGGGAACATGACTGAGTTTTGATTCTGCACACCTGTGTCCTGGGACCATGACTGAGGTTTGATTGTTGAAACCTGTGGCCTGCGAACATGACTGAGGTTTGATTCTGGAACCATGTGTCCTGGGAATATGACTGAGGTTTGATTCTGGAAACCTGTGGCCTGGGAAAATGACTGAGGTTTCATTGTGGAAACATGTGTCCTGGAATCATGTGTGTGGTTTGATGGCGGAACACTCTGGCCTGGCAAAATGACTGAGGCTTGATTCTGGAACCCTGTGGCCTGAGAACTTGACTGAGGTTTGATTGCAGAAACCTGTGGACTGGCAACATGACTGAGGCTTGATTCTGGAACCCTGTCGCCTGGGAACATGAATGAGGTTTGATTGTGGAACCCTGTGGCCTGGGAACATGACAGAGATTTGATTCTGGACACCTGTGTCCTAGGAACAAGACTGAGGTTTGATTGTTGAAACCTGTGGCCTGCGAATATGACTGAGGTTTGATTCTGGAACCATGTGTCTTGGGAATATGACTGAGGTTTGATTCTGGAAACCATTGGCCTGGGAACATGACTGATGTTAGATTGTGGAATCCTGTGGCCTTGGAACATGACATCGGTTTGGATCCTGGTACCCTGTTGCCTGGGAACATGAAATCGGTTTGATTCTGGAAACCTGTGGCCTGGGTATATGACTGAGGTTTGATGGTGGTACCCTATGGCCTGGCAACAAGAGTGAGTTTTGATTCTGGATCCCTGTGGCCTGGGAACATGACTGAGGCGTGATTCTGGAAAACTGTGGCCTGGAAACATGACATCTGTTTAGATAGTGGAATACTGTGCCCTGGGATCCTGACTGAGCCTTGGTTCTGGAACCCTGTGGACTGGGAACATGACTGAGGTTTTATTTTGGAACCCTGTAGCCTGGGAACATAACTGAGGATTGATTCTGGAACGCTATGGCCTGGGAACATGACCTCGGTGGATTCTGGAATCCTGTGGCCTGGGAACATGAGAACGGTTTGACTCTGGAACCCTGTGGCCTGGGAACATGTCTGAGGTTTGTTGGTGGAAACCTGTGGGCTGGCAACATGACTGAGGTTTGAGTCTGGAAGACTGTGGCCAGGGAACATGATATTGGGTTGATTCTGGAAACCTGTATCCTGGGAACAAGACTGAGGTTTGCTGGTGGAACCCTGTGGCCTCGGAACATGACATCGGTTGGATTTTGGAACCCTGTAGCCTGGGGACATGACTGAAGTTTGATTGTGGAACCCTGTTGCCTGGGAACATGACAGAGATTTGTTTCTGGAAGCCTGTTCCCTGAGAACATGACTGAGGTTTGATTCTGGACACCTGTGGCCTGGGAATATGTCTGAGGTTTGATTGTTGAAACCTGTGGCCTGCGAACATGACTGAGGTTTGATTCTGGATCCATGTGTCCTGGGAATATGACTGAGGTTTGATTCTGGAAACCTGTGGCCTGGGAAAATCACTTAGGATTCATTGTCGAAACATTTGGCCTGGGATCATGACTGAGGTTTGATGGTGGAAAACTCTGGCCTGGCAAAATGACTGAGGCTTGATTCTGGAACCCTATGGCCTGGGAACTTGACTGAGGTTTGATGGCAGAAACCTGTGGACTGGCAACATGACTGAGGATTGACTGTGGAACCCTGTGTCCTGGAAACATGACTGTGGTCTGGTACTTGAAAACCATGGCCTGGGAACTTGACATTGGTTTGATTCTGGAACCCTGTGTCCTAGGAACATGATTGAGGTTTGATGGAGGAACCCTGTGTGCAGGGAACATGACTGAGGCTTGATGGTGGAACCCTGTGGCCTGGCAACAGGACTGAGGTTTGATGGTGGAACCCTGTTGCCTGGCAAGATGACTTAGGTTTGACTGTGGAACACTCTGGCCTGGGAACATGACTGAGGCTTTATGGTGAAACCGTGGCATGGCAATAGGACTGAGGTTTGATTGTGGATCCCTCTGGCCTGGGAATATGACTGAGCTTTAATTGTGGAACCTGTGGGCTGTGAACATGACTGGGATATATTTTTGAAACCTGTGTCTAGGGAACATGACTGAGGTTTTATTCTGGAACCCTGTGTCCTGGGAATATGACTGAGGTTTGATTATGGAAACCATTGACCTGTGAACATGAGTGATGTTAGATTGTGGAATACTGTGGCCTGGGAACATGACATCGGTTTGGATTCTGGTACCCTGTTGCCTGGGAATATGAAAGCGGTTTGATTCTGGAAACCTGTGGCCTGGAAATATGACTGAGGTTTGATGGTGGTACCCTATGGCCTGGCAAGATGACTTAGGTTTGATTGTGGAACACTCAGGCCTGGGAACATGACTGAGGCTTGATGGTGGAACCCTGTGTCCTGGGAACATGAGAACGGTTTGATTCTGGAAACCTGTGGCCTTTGGAACATGTCTGCGGTTTGATGGTGGAAACCTGTGGCCTGGTAACATGACTGAGGTTTGATTCTGGAAGACTGTGGCCAAGGAACATGATATCGGTTTGATTCTGGAACCCTGTGTCCTGGGAACAAGACTGAGGTTTGCTTCTGGACGCCTGTGGGCTGGGAACATGACATCGGTTGGATTCTGGAACCCTGTGGCCTGGGAACATGACTGAGGTTTGTTTCTGGAAGCCTGTTCCCTGGGAACATGACTGAGGTTTGATTCTGGAACCATGTGTCCTGGGAATATGACTGAGGTTTGATTCTGGAAACCATTGGCCTGGGAACATGACTGATGTTAGATTGTGGAATCCTGTGGCCTGGGAACATGACATCGGTGGATTCTGGAACCCTGTGGCCTGGAAACATGAGAACGGTTTGATTCTTTAACCCTGTGGCCTGGGAACATGTCTGAGGTTTGATGGTGGAAACTTGTGGCCTGGCAACATGACTGACGTTTGATCCTGGAAGACTCTTGCCACGGAACATGATATCGGGTTGATTGTGGAAACCTGTGTCCTGGGAACAAGACTGAGGTTTGCTTCTGGAACCCTGTGGCCTGGGAACATGACTGAGGTTTCTTTCTGGATGCCTGTTCCCTGGGAACATGACTGAGGTTTGATTCTGGACACCTGTCTCTTGGGAGCATGACTGAGGTCTGATTTTTGAAACCTATGGCCTGGGAACATGACTGAGGTTTGATTCTGGAACCATGTGCCCTGGGAATATGACTGAAATTTGATTATGGAAACCATTGGCCTGGGAACATGACTGATGTTAGATTGTGGAATCCTGTGGCCTGGGAACATGACATCGGTTTGGATTTTGGTACCCTGTTGCCTGGGAACATGAAATCGTTTTGATTCTGGAAACCCGTGGCCTGGGAATATGACTGAGGTTTGACCGTGGTACCCTATGTCCTGGCAACAAGACTGAGGTTTGATTCTGGAAGACTGTGGCCAGGGAATATGATATCGGGTTGATTCTGGAACCCTGTGTCCGGGGAACAAGACTGAGGTTTGCTTCTGGAACCCTGTTCCCTGGGAACATGACTGAGTTTTGATTCTGCACACCTGTGTCCTGGGACCATGACTGAGGTTTGATTGTTGAAACCTGTGGCCTGCGAACATGACTGAGGTTTGATTCTGGAACCATGTGTCCTGGGAATATGACTGAGGTTTGATTCTGGAAACCTGTGGCCTGGGAAAATGACTGAGGTTTCATTGTGGAAACATGTGTCCTGGAATCATGTGTGTGGTTTGATGGCGGAACACTCTGGCCTGGCAAAATGACTGAGGCTTGATTCTGGAACCCTGTGGCCTGAGAACTTGACTGAGGTTTGATTGCAGAAACCTGTGGACTGGCAACATGACTGAGGTTTGATTCTGGAACCCTGTCGCCTGGGAACATGAATGAGGTTTGATTGTGGAACCCTGTGGCCTGGGAACATGACAGAGATTTGATTCTGGACACCTGTGTCCTAGGAACAAGACTGAGGTTTGATTGTTGAAACCTGTGGCCTGCGAATATGACTGAGGTTTGATTCTGGAACCATGTGTCTTGGGAATATGACTGAGGTTTGATTCTGGAAACCATTGGCCTGGGAACATGACTGATGTTAGATTGTGGAATCCTGTGGCCTTGGAACATGACATCGGTTTGGATCCTGGTACCCTGTTGCCTGGGAACATGAAATCGGTTTGATTCTGGAAACCTGTGGCCTGGGTATATGACTGAGGTTTGATGGTGGTACCCTATGGCCTGGCAACAAGAGTGAGTTTTGATTCTGGATCCCTGTGGCCTGGGAACATGACTGAGGCGTGATTCTGGAAAACTGTGGCCTGGAAACATGACATCTGTTTAGATAGTGGAATACTGTGCCCTGGGATTCTGACTGAGCCTTGGTTCTGGAACCCTGTGGACTGGGAACATGACTGAGGTTTTATTTTGGAACCCTGTAGCCTGGGAACATAACTGAGGATTGATTCTGGAACGCTATGGCCTGGGAACATGACCTCGGTGGATTCTGGAATCCTGTGGCCTGGGAACATGAGAACGGTTTGACTCTGGAACCCTGTGGCCTGGGAACATGTCTGAGGTTTGTTGGTGGAAACCTGTGGGCTGGCAACATGACTGAGGTTTGAGTCTGGAAGACTGTGGCCAGGGAACATGATATTGGGTTGATTCTGGAAACCTGTATCCTGGGAACAAGACTGAGGTTTGCTGGTGGAACCCTGTGGCCTCGGAACATGACATCGGTTGGATTTTGGAACCCTGTAGCCTGGGGACATGACTGAAGTTTGATTGTGGAACCCTGTTGCCTGGGAACATGACAGAGATTTGTTTCTGGAAGCCTGTTCCCTGAGAACATGACTGAGGTTTGATTCTGGACACCTGTGGCCTGGGAATATGTCTGAGGTTTGATTGTTGAAACCTGTGGCCTGCGAACATGACTGAGGTTTGATTCTGGATCCATGTGTCCTGGGAATATGACTGAGGTTTGATTCTGGAAACCTGTGGCCTGGGAAAATCACTTAGGATTCATTGTCGAAACATTTGGCCTGGGATCATGACTGAGGTTTGATGGTGGAAAACTCTGGCCTGGCAAAATGACTGAGGCTTGATTCTGGAACCCTATGGCCTGGGAACTTGACTGAGGTTTGATGGCAGAAACCTGTGGACTGGCAACATGACTGAGGATTGACTGTGGAACCCTGTGTCCTGGAAACATGACTGTGGTCTGGTACTTGAAAACCATGGCCTGGGAACTTGACATTGGTTTGATTCTGGAACCCTGTGTCCTAGGAACATGATTGAGGTTTGATGGAGGAACCCTGTGTGCAGGGAACATGACTGAGGCTTGATGGTGGAACCCTGTGGCCTGGCAACAGGACTGAGGTTTGATGGTGGAACCCTGTTGCCTGGCAAGATGACTTAGGTTTGACTGTGGAACACTCTGGCCTGGGAACATGACTGAGGCTTTATGGTGAAACCGTGGCATGGCAATAGGACTGAGGTTTGATTGTGGATCCCTCTGGCCTGGGAATATGACTGAGCTTTAATTGTGGAACCTGTGGGCTGTGAACATGACTGGGATATATTTTTGAAACCTGTGTCTAGGGAACATGACTGAGGTTTTATTCTGGAACCCTGTGTCCTGGGAATATGACTGAGGTTTGACTATGGAAACCATTGACCTGTGAACATGAGTGATGTTAGATTGTGGAATACTGTGGCCTGGGAACATGACATCGGTTTGGATTCTGGTACCCTGTTGCCTGGGAATATGAAATCGGTTTGATTCTGGAAACCTGTGGCCTGGAAATATGACTGAGGTTTGATGGTGGTACCCTATGGCCTGGCAAGATGACTTAGGTTTGATTGTGGAACACTCAGGCCTGGGAACATGACTGAGGCTTGATGGTGGAACCCTGTGTCCTGGGAACATGAGAACGGTTTGATTCTGGAAACCTGTGGCCTTTGGAACATGTCTGCGGTTTGATGGTGGAAACCTGTGGCCTGGTAACATGACTGAGGTTTGATTCTGGAAGACTGTGGCCAAGGAACATGATATCGGTTTGATTCTGGAACCCTGTGTCCTGGGAACAAGACTGAGGTTTGCTTCTGGACGCCTGTGGGCTGGGAACATGACATCGGTTGGATTCTGGAACCCTGTGGCCTGGGAACATGACTGAGGTTTGTTTCTGGAAGCCTGTTCCCTGGGAACATGACTGAGGTTTGATTCTGGAACCATGTGTCCTGGGAATATGACTGAGGTTTGATTCTGGAAACCATTGGCCTGGGAACATGACTGATGTTAGATTGTGGAATCCTGTGGCCTGGGAACATGAGAACGGTTTGATTCTTTAACCCTGTGGCCTGGGAACATGTCTGAGGTTTGATGGTGGAAACTTGTGGCCTGGCAACATGACTGACGTTTGATCCTGGAAGACTCTTGCCACGGAACATGATATCGGGTTGATTGTGGAAACCTGTGTCCTGGGAACAAGACTGAGGTTTGCTTCTGGAACCCTGTGGCCTGGGAACATGACTGAGGTTTCTTTCTGGATGCCTGTTCCCTGGGAACATGACTGAGGTTTGATTCTGGACACCTGTCTCTTGGGAGCATGACTGAGGTCTGATTTTTGAAACCTATGGCCTGGGAACATGACTGAGGTTTGATTCTGGAACCATGTGCCCTGGGAATATGACTGAAATTTGATTATGGAAACCATTGGCCTGGGAACATGACTGATGT
Source organism: Balaenoptera physalus (assembly GCF_965194825.1). NCBI lineage: Eukaryota > Metazoa > Chordata > Mammalia > Artiodactyla > Balaenopteridae > Balaenoptera > Balaenoptera physalus. Next base: position 520,430 of record NW_028126467.1, read on the forward strand.
TAGATTGTGGAATCCTGTGGCCTGGGAACATGACATCGGTTTGGATTTTGGTACCCTGTTGCCTGGGAACATGAAATCGTTTTGATTCTGGAAACCCGTGGCCTGGGAATATGACTGAGGTTTGACCGTGGTACCCTATGTCCTGGCAACAAGACTGAGGTTTGATTCTGGAAGACTGTGGCCAGGGAATATGATATCGGGTTGATTCTGGAACCCTGTGTCCGGGGAACAAGACTGAGGTTTGCTTCTGGAACCCTGTTCCCTGGGAACATGACTGAGTTTTGATTCTGCACACCTGTGTCCTGGGACCATGACTGAGGTTTGATTGTTGAAACCTGTGGCCTGCGAACATGACTGAGGTTTGATTCTGGAACCATGTGTCCTGGGAATATGACTGAGGTTTGATTCTGGAAACCTGTGGCCTGGGAAAATGACTGAGGTTTCATTGTGGAAACATGTGTCCTGGAATCATGTGTGTGGTTTGATGGCGGAACACTCTGGCCTGGCAAAATGACTGAGGCTTGATTCTGGAACCCTGTGGCCTGAGAACTTGACTGAGGTTTGATTGCAGAAACCTGTGGACTGGCAACATGACTGAGGCTTGATTCTGGAACCCTGTCGCCTGGGAACATGAATGAGGTTTGATTGTGGAACCCTGTGGCCTGGGAACATGACAGAGATTTGATTCTGGACACCTGTGTCCTAGGAACAAGACTGAGGTTTGATTGTTGAAACCTGTGGCCTGCGAATATGACTGAGGTTTGATTCTGGAACCATGTGTCTTGGGAATATGACTGAGGTTTGATTCTGGAAACCATTGGCCTGGGAACATGACTGATGTTAGATTGTGGAATCCTGTGGCCTTGGAACATGACATCGGTTTGGATCCTGGTACCCTGTTGCCTGGGAACATGAAATCGGTTTGATTCTGGAAACCTGTGGCCTGGGTATATGACTGAGGTTTGATGGTGGTACCCTATGGCCTGGCAACAAGAGTGAGTTTTGATTCTGGATCCCTGTGGCCTGGGAACATGACTGAGGCGTGATTCTGGAAAACTGTGGCCTGGAAACATGACATCTGTTTAGATAGTGGAATACTGTGCCCTGGGATCCTGACTGAGCCTTGGTTCTGGAACCCTGTGGACTGGGAACATGACTGAGGTTTTATTTTGGAACCCTGTAGCCTGGGAACATAACTGAGGATTGATTCTGGAACGCTATGGCCTGGGAACATGACCTCGGTGGATTCTGGAATCCTGTGGCCTGGGAACATGAGAACGGTTTGACTCTGGAACCCTGTGGCCTGGGAACATGTCTGAGGTTTGTTGGTGGAAACCTGTGGGCTGGCAACATGACTGAGGTTTGAGTCTGGAAGACTGTGGCCAGGGAACATGATATTGGGTTGATTCTGGAAACCTGTATCCTGGGAACAAGACTGAGGTTTGCTGGTGGAACCCTGTGGCCTCGGAACATGACATCGGTTGGATTTTGGAACCCTGTAGCCAGGGGACATGACTGAAGTTTGATTGTGGAACCCTGTTGCCTGGGAACATGACAGAGATTTGTTTCTGGAAGCCTGTTCCCTGAGAACATGACTGAGGTTTGATTCTGGACACCTGTGGCCTGGGAATATGTCTGAGGTTTGATTGTTGAAACCTGTGGCCTGCGAACATGACTGAGGTTTGATTCTGGATCCATGTGTCCTGGGAATATGACTGAGGTTTGATTCTGGAAACCTGTGGCCTGGGAAAATCACTTAGGATTCATTGTCGAAACATTTGGCCTGGGATCATGACTGAGGTTTGATGGTGGAAAACTCTGGCCTGGCAAAATGACTGAGGCTTGATTCTGGAACCCTATGGCCTGGGAACTTGACTGAGGTTTGATGGCAGAAACCTGTGGACTGGCAACATGACTGAGGATTGACTGTGGAACCCTGTGTCCTGGAAACATGACTGTGGTCTGGTACTTGAAAACCATGGCCTGGGAACTTGACATTGGTTTGATTCTGGAACCCTGTGTCCTAGGAACATGATTGAGGTTTGATGGAGGAACCCTGTGTGCAGGGAACATGACTGAGGCTTGATGGTGGAACCCTGTGGCCTGGCAACAGGACTGAGGTTTGATGGTGGAACCCTGTTGCCTGGCAAGATGACTTAGGTTTGACTGTGGAACACTCTGGCCTGGGAACATGACTGAGGCTTTATGGTGAAACCGTGGCATGGCAATAGGACTGAGGTTTGATTGTGGATCCCTCTGGCCTGGGAATATGACTGAGCTTTAATTGTGGAACCTGTGGGCTGTGAACATGACTGGGATATATTTTTGAAACCTGTGTCTAGGGAACATGACTGAGGTTTTATTCTGGAACCCTGTGTCCTGGGAATATGACTGAGGTTTGATTATGGAAACCATTGACCTGTGAACATGAGTGATGTTAGATTGTGGAATACTGTGGCCTGGGAACATGACATCGGTTTGGATTCTGGTACCCTGTTGCCTGGGAATATGAAATCGGTTTGATTCTGGAAACCTGTGGCCTGGAAATATGACTGAGGTTTGATGGTGGTACCCTATGGCCTGGCAAGATGACTTAGGTTTGATTGTGGAACACTCAGGCCTGGGAACATGACTGAGGCTTGATGGTGGAACCCTGTGTCCTGGGAACATGAGAACGGTTTGATTCTGGAAACCTGTGGCCTTTGGAACATGTCTGCGGTTTGATGGTGGAAACCTGTGGCCTGGTAACATGACTGAGGTTTGATTCTGGAAGACTGTGGCCAAGGAACATGATATCGGTTTGATTCTGGAACCCTGTGTCCTGGGAACAAGACTGAGGTTTGCTTCTGGACGCCTGTGGGCTGGGAACATGACATCGGTTGGATTCTGGAACCCTGTGGCCTGGGAACATGACTGAGGTTTGTTTCTGGAAGCCTGTTCCCTGGGAACATGACTGAGGTTTGATTCTGGAACCATGTGTCCTGGGAATATGACTGAGGTTTGATTCTGGAAACCATTGGCCTGGGAACATGACTGATGTTAGATTGTGGAATCCTGTGGCCTGGGAACATGACATCGGTGGATTCTGGAACCCTGTGGCCTGGAAACATGAGAACGGTTTGATTCTTTAACCCTGTGGCCTGGGAACATGTCTGAGGTTTGATGGTGGAAACTTGTGGCCTGGCAACATGACTGACGTTTGATCCTGGAAGACTCTTGCCACGGAACATGATATTGGGTTGATTGTGGAAACCTGTGTCCTGGGAACAAGACTGAGGTTTGCTTCTGGAACCCTGTGGCCTGGGAACATGACTGAGGTTTCTTTCTGGATGCCTGTTCCCTGGGAACATGACTGAGGTTTGATTCTGGACACCTGTCTCTTGGGAGCATGACTGAGGTCTGATTTTTGAAACCTATGGCCTGGGAACATGACTGAGGTTTGATTCTGGAACCATGTGCCCTGGGAATATGACTGAAATTTGATTATGGAAACCATTGGCCTGGGAACATGACTGATGTTAGATTGTGGAATCCTGTGGCCTGGGAACATGACATCGGTTTGGATTTTGGTACCCTGTTGCCTGGGAACATGAAATCGTTTTGATTCTGGAAACCCGTGGCCTGGGAATATGGCTGAGGTTTGACCGTGGTACCCTATGTCCTGGCAACAAGACTGAGGTTTGATTCTGGAAGACTGTGGCCAGGGAATATGATATCGGGTTGATTCTGGAACCCTGTGTCCGGGGAACAAGACTGAGGTTTGCTTCTGGAACCCTGTTCCCTGGGAACATGACTGAGTTTTGATTCTGCACACCTGTGTCCTGGGACCATGACTGAGGTTTGATTGTTGAAACCTGTGGCCTGCGAACATGACTGAGGTTTGATTCTGGAACCATGTGTCCTGGGAATATGACTGAGGTTTGATTCTGGAAACCTGTGGCCTGGGAAAATGACTGAGGTTTCATTGTGGAAACATGTGTCCTGGAATCATGTGTGTGGTTTGATGGCGGAACACTCTGGCCTGGCAAAATGACTGAGGCTTGATTCTGGAACCCTGTGGCCTGAGAACTTGACTGAGGTTTGATTGCAGAAACCTGTGGACTGGCAACATGACTGAGGCTTGATTCTGGAACCCTGTCGCCTGGGAACATGAATGAGGTTTGATTGTGGAACCCTGTGGCCTGGGAACATGACAGAGATTTGATTCTGGACACCTGTGTCCTAGGAACAAGACTGAGGTTTGATTGTTGAAACCTGTGGCCTGCGAATATGACTGAGGTTTGATTCTGGAACCATGTGTCTTGGGAATATGACTGAGGTTTGATTCTGGAAACCATTGGCCTGGGAACATGACTGATGTTAGATTGTGGAATCCTGTGGCCTTGGAACATGACATCGGTTTGGATCCTGGTACCCTGTTGCCTGGGAACATGAAATCGGTTTGATTCTGGAAACCTGTGGCCTGGGTATATGACTGAGGTTTGATGGTGGTACCCTATGGCCTGGCAACAAGAGTGAGTTTTGATTCTGGATCCCTGTGGCCTGGGAACATGACTGAGGCGTGATTCTGGAAAACTGTGGCCTGGAAACATGACATCTGTTTAGATAGTGGAATACTGTGCCCTGGGATCCTGACTGAGCCTTGGTTCTGGAACCCTGTGGACTGGGAACATGACTGAGGTTTTATTTTGGAACCCTGTAGCCTGGGAACATAACTGAGGATTGATTCTGGAACGCTATGGCCTGGGAACATGACCTCGGTGGATTCTGGAATCCTGTGGCCTGGGAACATGAGAACGGTTTGACTCTGGAACCCTGTGGCCTGGGAACATGTCTGAGGTTTGTTGGTGGAAACCTGTGGGCTGGCAACATGACTGAGGTTTGAGTCTGGAAGACTGTGGCCAGGGAACATGATATTGGGTTGATTCTGGAAACCTGTATCCTGGGAACAAGACTGAGGTTTGCTGGTGGAACCCTGTGGCCTCGGAACATGACATCGGTTGGATTTTGGAACCCTGTAGCCAGGGGACATGACTGAAGTTTGATTGTGGAACCCTGTTGCCTGGGAACATGACAGAGATTTGTTTCTGGAAGCCTGTTCCCTGAGAACATGACTGAGGTTTGATTCTGGACACCTGTGGCCTGGGAATATGTCTGAGGTTTGATTGTTGAAACCTGTGGCCTGCGAACATGACTGAGGTTTGATTCTGGATCCATGTGTCCTGGGAATATGACTGAGGTTTGATTCTGGAAACCTGTGGCCTGGGAAAATCACTTAGGATTCATTGTCGAAACATTTGGCCTGGGATCATGACTGAGGTTTGATGGTGGAAAACTCTGGCCTGGCAAAATGACTGAGGCTTGATTCTGGAACCCTATGGCCTGGGAACTTGACTGAGGTTTGATGGCAGAAACCTGTGGACTGGCAACATGACTGAGGATTGACTGTGGAACCCTGTGTCCTGGAAACATGACTGTGGTCTGGTACTTGAAAACCATGGCCTGGGAACTTGACATTGGTTTGATTCTGGAACCCTGTGTCCTAGGAACATGATTGAGGTTTGATGGAGGAACCCTGTGTGCAGGGAACATGACTGAGGCTTGATGGTGGAACCCTGTGGCCTGGCAACAGGACTGAGGTTTGATGGTGGAACCCTGTTGCCTGGCAAGATGACTTAGGTTTGACTGTGGAACACTCTGGCCTGGGAACATGACTGAGGCTTTATGGTGAAACCGTGGCATGGCAATAGGACTGAGGTTTGATTGTGGATCCCTCTGGCCTGGGAATATGACTGAGCTTTAATTGTGGAACCTGTGGGCTGTGAACATGACTGGGATATATTTTTGAAACCTGTGTCTAGGGAACATGACTGAGGTTTTATTCTGGAACCCTGTGTCCTGGGAATATGACTGAGGTTTGACTATGGAAACCATTGACCTGTGAACATGAGTGATGTTAGATTGTGGAATACTGTGGCCTGGGAACATGACATCGGTTTGGATTCTGGTACCCTGTTGCCTGGGAATATGAAATCGGTTTGATTCTGGAAACCTGTGGCCTGGAAATATGACTGAGGTTTGATGGTGGTACCCTATGGCCTGGCAAGATGACTTAGGTTTGATTGTGGAACACTCAGGCCTGGGAACATGACTGAGGCTTGATGGTGGAACCCTGTGTCCTGGGAACATGAGAACGGTTTGATTCTGGAAACCTGTGGCCTTTGGAACATGTCTGCGGTTTGATGGTGGAAACCTGTGGCCTGGTAACATGACTGAGGTTTGATTCTGGAAGACTGTGGCCAAGGAACATGATATCGGTTTGATTCTGGAACCCTGTGTCCTGGGAACAAGACTGAGGTTTGCTTCTGGACGCCTGTGGGCTGGGAACATGACATCGGTTGGATTCTGGAACCCTGTGGCCTGGGAACATGACTGAGGTTTGTTTCTGGAAGCCTGTTCCCTGGGAACATGACTGAGGTTTGATTCTGGAACCATGTGTCCTGGGAATATGACTGAGGTTTGATTCTGGAAACCATTGGCCTGGGAACATGACTGATGTTAGATTGTGGAATCCTGTGGCCTGGGAACATGAGAACGGTTTGATTCTTTAACCCTGTGGCCTGGGAACATGTCTGAGGTTTGATGGTGGAAACTTGTGGCCTGGCAACATGACTGACGTTTGATCCTGGAAGACTCTTGCCACGGAACATGATATCGGGTTGATTGTGGAAACCTGTGTCCTGGGAACAAGACTGAGGTTTGCTTCTGGAACCCTGTGGCCTGGGAACATGACTGAGGTTTCTTTCTGGATGCCTGTTCCCTGGGAACATGACTGAGGTTTGATTCTGGACACCTGTCTCTTGGGAGCATGACTGAGGTCTGATTTTTGAAACCTATGGCCTGGGAACATGACTGAGGTTTGATTCTGGAACCATGTGCCCTGGGAATATGACTGAAATTTGATTATGGAAACCATTGGCCTGGGAACATGACTGATGTTAGATTGTGGAATCCTGTGGCCTGGGAACATGACATCGGTTTGGATTTTGGTACCCTGTTGCCTGGGAACATGAAATCGTTTTGATTCTGGAAACCCGTGGCCTGGGAATATGACTGAGGTTTGACCGTGGTACCCTATGTCCTGGCAACAAGACTGAGGTTTGATTCTGGAAGACTGTGGCCAGGGAATATGATATCGGGTTGATTCTGGAACCCTGTGTCCGGGGAACAAGACTGAGGTTTGCTTCTGGAACCCTGTTCCCTGGGAACATGACTGAGTTTTGATTCTGCACACCTGTGTCCTGGGACCATGACTGAGGTTTGATTGTTGAAACCTGTGGCCTGCGAACATGACTGAGGTTTGATTCTGGAACCATGTGTCCTGGGAATATGACTGAGGTTTGATTCTGGAAACCTGTGGCCTGGGAAAATGACTGAGGTTTCATTGTGGAAACATGTGTCCTGGAATCATGTGTGTGGTTTGATGGCGGAACACTCTGGCCTGGCAAAATGACTGAGGCTTGATTCTGGAACCCTGTGGCCTGAGAACTTGACTGAGGTTTGATTGCAGAAACCTGTGGACTGGCAACATGACTGAGGCTTGATTCTGGAACCCTGTCGCCTGGGAACATGAATGAGGTTTGATTGTGGAACCCTGTGGCCTGGGAACATGACAGAGATTTGATTCTGGACACCTGTGTCCTAGGAACAAGACTGAGGTTTGATTGTTGAAACCTGTGGCCTGCGAATATGACTGAGGTTTGATTCTGGAACCATGTGTCTTGGGAATATGACTGAGGTTTGATTCTGGAAACCATTGGCCTGGGAACATGACTGATGTTAGATTGTGGAATCCTGTGGCCTTGGAACATGACATCGGTTTGGATCCTGGTACCCTGTTGCCTGGGAACATGAAATCGGTTTGATTCTGGAAACCTGTGGCCTGGGTATATGACTGAGGTTTGATGGTGGTACCCTATGGCCTGGCAACAAGAGTGAGTTTTGATTCTGGATCCCTGTGGCCTGGGAACATGACTGAGGCGTGATTCTGGAAAACTGTGGCCTGGAAACATGACATCTGTTTAGATAGTGGAATACTGTGCCCTGGGATCCTGACTGAGCCTTGGTTCTGGAACCCTGTGGACTGGGAACATGACTGAGGTTTTATTTTGGAACCCTGTAGCCTGGGAACATAACTGAGGATTGATTCTGGAACGCTATGGCCTGGGAACATGACCTCGGTGGATTCTGGAATCCTGTGGCCTGGGAACATGAGAACGGTTTGACTCTGGAACCCTGTGGCCTGGGAACATGTCTGAGGTTTGTTGGTGGAAACCTGTGGGCTGGCAACATGACTGAGGTTTGAGTCTGGAAGACTGTGGCCAGGGAACATGATATTGGGTTGATTCTGGAAACCTGTATCCTGGGAACAAGACTGAGGTTTGCTGGTGGAACCCTGTGGCCTCGGAACATGACATCGGTTGGATTTTGGAACCCTGTAGCCAGGGGACATGACTGAAGTTTGATTGTGGAACCCTGTTGCCTGGGAACATGACAGAGATTTGTTTCTGGAAGCCTGTTCCCTGAGAACATGACTGAGGTTTGATTCTGGACACCTGTGGCCTGGGAATATGTCTGAGGTTTGATTGTTGAAACCTGTGGCCTGCGAACATGACTGAGGTTTGATTCTGGATCCATGTGTCCTGGGAATATGACTGAGGTTTGATTCTGGAAACCTGTGGCCTGGGAAAATCACTTAGGATTCATTGTCGAAACATTTGGCCTGGGATCATGACTGAGGTTTGATGGTGGAAAACTCTGGCCTGGCAAAATGACTGAGGCTTGATTCTGGAACCCTATGGCCTGGGAACTTGACTGAGGTTTGATGGCAGAAACCTGTGGACTGGCAACATGACTGAGGATTGACTGTGGAACCCTGTGTCCTGGAAACATGACTGTGGTCTGGTACTTGAAAACCATGGCCTGGGAACTTGACATTGGTTTGATTCTGGAACCCTGTGTCCTAGGAACATGATTGAGGTTTGATGGAGGAACCCTGTGTGCAGGGAACATGACTGAGGCTTGATGGTGGAACCCTGTGGCCTGGCAACAGGACTGAGGTTTGATGGTGGAACCCTGTTGCCTGGCAAGATGACTTAGGTTTGACTGTGGAACACTCTGGCCTGGGAACATGACTGAGGCTTTATGGTGAAACCGTGGCATGGCAATAGGACTGAGGTTTGATTGTGGATCCCTCTGGCCTGGGAATATGACTGAGCTTTAATTGTGGAACCTGTGGGCTGTGAACATGACTGGGATATATTTTTGAAACCTGTGTCTAGGGAACATGACTGAGGTTTTATTCTGGAACCCTGTGTCCTGGGAATATGACTGAGGTTTGATTATGGAAACCATTGACCTGTGAACATGAGTGATGTTAGATTGTGGAATACTGTGGCCTGGGAACATGACATCGGTTTGGATTCTGGTACCCTGTTGCCTGGGAATATGAAATCGGTTTGATTCTGGAAACCTGTGGCCTGGAAATATGACTGAGGTTTGATGGTGGTACCCTATGGCCTGGCAAGATGACTTAGGTTTGATTGTGGAACACTCAGGCCTGGGAACATGACTGAGGCTTGATGGTGGAAACCTGTGTCCTGGGAACATGAGAACGGTTTGATTCTGGAAACCTGTGGCCTTTGGAACATGTCTGCGGTTTGATGGTGGAAACCTGTGGCCTGGTAACATGACTGAGGTTTGATTCTGGAAGACTGTGGCCAAGGAACATGATATCGGTTTGATTCTGGAACCCTGTGTCCTGGGAACAAGACTGAGGTTTGCTTCTGGACGCCTGTGGGCTGGGAACATGACATCGGTTGGATTCTGGAACCCTGTGGCCTGGGAACATGACTGAGGTTTGTTTCTGGAAGCCTGTTCCCTGGGAACATGACTGAGGTTTGATTCTGGAACCATGTGTCCTGGGAATATGACTGAGGTTTGATTCTGGAAACCATTGGCCTGGGAACATGACTGATGTTAGATTGTGGAATCCTGTGGCCTGGGAACATGACATCGGTGGATTCTGGAACCCTGTGGCCTGGAAACATGAGAACGGTTTGATTCTTTAACCCTGTGGCCTGGGAACATGTCTGAGGTTTGATGGTGGAAACTTGTGGCCTGGCAACATGACTGACGTTTGATCCTGGAAGACTCTTGCCACGGAACATGATATCGGGTTGATTGTGGAAACCTGTGTCCTGGGAACAAGACTGAGGTTTGCTTCTGGAACCCTGTGGCCTGGGAACATGACTGAGGTTTCTTTCTGGATGCCTGTTCCCTGGGAACATGACTGAGGTTTGATTCTGGACACCTGTCTCTTGGGAGCATGACTGAGGTCTGATTTTTGAAACCTATGGCCTGGGAACATGACTGAGGTTTGATTCTGGAACCATGTGCCCTGGGAATATGACTGAAATTTGATTATGGAAACCATTGGCCTGGGAACATGACTGATGTTAGATTGTGGAATCCTGTGGCCTGGGAACATGACATCGGTTTGGATTTTGGTACCCTGTTGCCTGGGAACATGAAATCGTTTTGATTCTGGAAACCCGTGGCCTGGGAATATGGCTGAGGTTTGACCGTGGTACCCTATGTCCTGGCAACAAGACTGAGGTTTGATTCTGGAAGACTGTGGCCAGGGAATATGATATCGGGTTGATTCTGGAACCCTGTGTCCGGGGAACAAGACTGAGGTTTGCTTCTGGAACCCTGTTCCCTGGGAACATGACTGAGTTTTGATTCTGCACACCTGTGTCCTGGGACCATGACTGAGGTTTGATTGTTGAAACCTGTGACCTGCGAACATGACTGAGGTTTGATTCTGGAACCATGTGTCCTGGGAATATGACTGAGGTTTGATTCTGGAAACCTGTGGCCTGGGAAAATGACTGAGGTTTCATTGTGGAAACATGTGTCCTGGAATCATGTGTGTGGTTTGATGGCGGAACACTCTGGCCTGGCAAAATGACTGAGGCTTGATTCTGGAACCCTGTGGCCTGAGAACTTGACTGAGGTTTGATTGCAGAAACCTGTGGACTGGCAACATGACTGAGGCTTGATTCTGGAACCCTGTCGCCTGGGAACATGAATGAGGTTTGATTGTGGAACCCTGTGGCCTGGGAACATGACAGAGATTTGATTCTGGACACCTGTGTCCTAGGAACAAGACTGAGGTTTGATTGTTGAAACCTGTGGCCTGCGAATATGACTGAGGTTTGATTCTGGAACCATGTGTCTTGGGAATATGACTGAGGTTTGATTCTGGAAACCATTGGCCTGGGAACATGACTGATGTTAGATTGTGGAATCCTGTGGCCTTGGAACATGACATCGGTTTGGATCCTGGTACCCTGTTGCCTGGGAACATGAAATCGGTTTGATTCTGGAAACCTGTGGCCTGGGTATATGACTGAGGTTTGATGGTGGTACCCTATGGCCTGGCAACAAGAGTGAGTTTTGATTCTGGATCCCTGTGGCCTGGGAACATGACTGAGGCGTGATTCTGGAAAACTGTGGCCTGGAAACATGACATCTGTTTAGATAGTGGAATACTGTGCCCTGGGATCCTGACTGAGCCTTGGTTCTGGAACCCTGTGGACTGGGAACATGACTGAGGTTTTATTTTGGAACCCTGTAGCCTGGGAACATAACTGAGGATTGATTCTGGAACGCTATGGCCTGGGAACATGACCTCGGTGGATTCTGGAATCCTGTGGCCTGGGAACATGAGAACGGTTTGACTCTGGAACCCTGTGGCCTGGGAACATGTCTGAGGTTTGTTGGTGGAAACCTGTGGGCTGGCAACATGACTGAGGTTTGAGTCTGGAAGACTGTGGCCAGGGAACATGATATTGGGTTGATTCTGGAAACCTGTATCCTGGGAACAAGACTGAGGTTTGCTGGTGGAACCCTGTGGCCTCGGAACATGACATCGGTTGGATTTTGGAACCCTGTAGCCTGGGGACATGACTGAAGTTTGATTGTGGAACCCTGTTGCCTGGGAACATGACAGAGATTTGTTTCTGGAAGCCTGTTCCCTGAGAACATGACTGAGGTTTGATTCTGGACACCTGTGGCCTGGGAATATGTCTGAGGTTTGATTGTTGAAACCTGTGGCCTGCGAACATGACTGAGGTTTGATTCTGGATCCATGTGTCCTGGGAATATGACTGAGGTTTGATTCTGGAAACCTGTGGCCTGGGAAAATCACTTAGGATTCATTGTCGAAACATTTGGCCTGGGATCATGACTGAGGTTTGATGGTGGAAAACTCTGGCCTGGCAAAATGACTGAGGCTTGATTCTGGAACCCTATGGCCTGGGAACTTGACTGAGGTTTGATGGCAGAAACCTGTGGACTGGCAACATGACTGAGGATTGACTGTGGAACCCTGTGTCCTGGAAACATGACTGTGGTCTGGTACTTGAAAACCATGGCCTGGGAACTTGACATTGGTTTGATTCTGGAACCCTGTGTCCTAGGAACATGATTGAGGTTTGATGGAGGAACCCTGTGTGCAGGGAACATGACTGAGGCTTGATGGTGGAACCCTGTGGCCTGGCAACAGGACTGAGGTTTGATGGTGGAACCCTGTTGCCTGGCAAGATGACTTAGGTTTGACTGTGGAACACTCTGGCCTGGGAACATGACTGAGGCTTTATGGTGAAACCGTGGCATGGCAATAGGACTGAGGTTTGATTGTGGATCCCTCTGGCCTGGGAATATGACTGAGCTTTAATTGTGGAACCTGTGGGCTGTGAACATGACTGGGATATATTTTTGAAACCTGTGTCTAGGGAACATGACTGAGGTTTTATTCTGGAACCCTGTGTCCTGGGAATATGACTGAGGTTTGATTATGGAAACCATTGACCTGTGAACATGAGTGATGTTAGATTGTGGAATACTGTGGCCTGGGAACATGACATCGGTTTGGATTCTGGTACCCTGTTGCCTGGGAATATGAAATCGGTTTGATTCTGGAAACCTGTGGCCTGGAAATATGACTGAGGTTTGATGGTGGTACCCTATGGCCTGGCAAGATGACTTAGGTTTGATTGTGGAACACTCAGGCCTGGGAACATGACTGAGGCTTGATGGTGGAACCCTGTGTCCTGGGAACATGAGAACGGTTTGATTCTGGAAACCTGTGGCCTTTGGAACATGTCTGCGGTTTGATGGTGGAAACCTGTGGCCTGGTAACATGACTGAGGTTTGATTCTGGAAGACTGTGGCCAAGGAACATGATATCGGTTTGATTCTGGAACCCTGTGTCCTGGGAACAAGACTGAGGTTTGCTTCTGGACGCCTGTGGGCTGGGAACATGACATCGGTTGGATTCTGGAACCCTGTGGCCTGGGAACATGACTGAGGTTTGTTTCTGGAAGCCTGTTCCCTGGGAACATGACTGAGGTTTGATTCTGGAACCATGTGTCCTGGGAATATGACTGAGGTTTGATTCTGGAAACCATTGGCCTGGGAACATGACTGATGTTAGATTGTGGAATCCTGTGGCCTGGGAACATGACATCGGTGGATTCTGGAACCCTGTGGCCTGGAAACATGAGAACGGTTTGATTCTTTAACCCTGTGGCCTGGGAACATGTCTGAGGTTTGATGGTGGAAACTTGTGGCCTGGCAACATGACTGACGTTTGATCCTGGAAGACTCTTGCCACGGAACATGATATCGGGTTGATTGTGGAAACCTGTGTCCTGGGAACAAGACTGAGGTTTGCTTCTGGAACCCTGTGGCCTGGGAACATGACTGAGGTTTCTTTCTGGATGCCTGTTCCCTGGGAACATGACTGAGGTTTGATTCTGGACACCTGTCTCTTGGGAGCATGACTGAGGTCTGATTTTTGAAACCTATGGCCTGGGAACATGACTGAGGTTTGATTCTGGAACCATGTGCCCTGGGAATATGACTGAAATTTGATTATGGAAACCATTGGCCTGGGAACATGACTGATGTTAGATTGTGGAATCCTGTGGCCTGGGAACATGACATCGGTTTGGATTTTGGTACCCTGTTGCCTGGGAACATGAAATCGTTTTGATTCTGGAAACCCGTGGCCTGGGAATATGACTGAGGTTTGACCGTGGTACCCTATGTCCTGGCAACAAGACTGAGGTTTGATTCTGGAAGACTGTGGCCAGGGAATATGATATCGGGTTGATTCTGGAACCCTGTGTCCGGGGAACAAGACTGAGGTTTGCTTCTGGAACCCTGTTCCCTGGGAACATGACTGAGTTTTGATTCTGCACACCTGTGTCCTGGGACCATGACTGAGGTTTGATTGTTGAAACCTGTGGCCTGCGAACATGACTGAGGTTTGATTCTGGAACCATGTGTCCTGGGAATATGACTGAGGTTTGATTCTGGAAACCTGTGGCCTGGGAAAATGACTGAGGTTTCATTGTGGAAACATGTGTCCTGGAATCATGTGTGTGGTTTGATGGCGGAACACTCTGGCCTGGCAAAATGACTGAGGCTTGATTCTGGAACCCTGTGGCCTGAGAACTTGACTGAGGTTTGATTGCAGAAACCTGTGGACTGGCAACATGACTGAGGCTTGATTCTGGAACCCTGTCGCCTGGGAACATGAATGAGGTTTGATTGTGGAACCCTGTGGCCTGGGAACATGACAGAGATTTGATTCTGGACACCTGTGTCCTAGGAACAAGACTGAGGTTTGATTGTTGAAACCTGTGGCCTGCGAATATGACTGAGGTTTGATTCTGGAACCATGTGTCTTGGGAATATGACTGAGGTTTGATTCTGGAAACCATTGGCCTGGGAACATGACTGATGTTAGATTGTGGAATCCTGTGGCCTTGGAACATGACATCGGTTTGGATCCTGGTACCCTGTTGCCTGGGAACATGAAATCGGTTTGATTCTGGAAACCTGTGGCCTGGGTATATGACTGAGGTTTGATGGTGGTACCCTATGGCCTGGCAACAAGAGTGAGTTTTGATTCTGGATCCCTGTGGCCTGGGAACATGACTGAGGCGTGATTCTGGAAAACTGTGGCCTGGAAACATGACATCTGTTTAGATAGTGGAATACTGTGCCCTGGGATCCTGACTGAGCCTTGGTTCTGGAACCCTGTGGACTGGGAACATGACTGAGGTTTTATTTTGGAACCCTGTAGCCTGGGAACATAACTGAGGATTGATTCTGGAACGCTATGGCCTGGGAACATGACCTCGGTGGATTCTGGAATCCTGTGGCCTGGGAACATGAGAACGGTTTGACTCTGGAACCCTGTGGCCTGGGAACATGTCTGAGGTTTGTTGGTGGAAACCTGTGGGCTGGCAACATGACTGAGGTTTGAGTCTGGAAGACTGTGGCCAGGGAACATGATATTGGGTTGATTCTGGAAACCTGTATCCTGGGAACAAGACTGAGGTTTGCTGGTGGAACCCTGTGGCCTCGGAACATGACATCGGTTGGATTTTGGAACCCTGTAGCCAGGGGACATGACTGAAGTTTGATTGTGGAACCCTGTTGCCTGGGAACATGACAGAGATTTGTTTCTGGAAGCCTGTTCCCTGAGAACATGACTGAGGTTTGATTCTGGACACCTGTGGCCTGGGAATATGTCTGAGGTTTGATTGTTGAAACCTGTGGCCTGCGAACATGACTGAGGTTTGATTCTGGATCCATGTGTCCTGGGAATATGACTGAGGTTTGATTCTGGAAACCTGTGGCCTGGGAAAATCACTTAGGATTCATTGTCGAAACATTTGGCCTGGGATCATGACTGAGGTTTGATGGTGGAAAACTCTGGCCTGGCAAAATGACTGAGGCTTGATTCTGGAACCCTATGGCCTGGGAACTTGACTGAGGTTTGATGGCAGAAACCTGTGGACTGGCAACATGACTGAGGATTGACTGTGGAACCCTGTGTCCTGGAAACATGACTGTGGTCTGGTACTTGAAAACCATGGCCTGGGAACTTGACATTGGTTTGATTCTGGAACCCTGTGTCCTAGGAACATGATTGAGGTTTGATGGAGGAACCCTGTGTGCAGGGAACATGACTGAGGCTTGATGGTGGAACCCTGTGGCCTGGCAACAGGACTGAGGTTTGATGGTGGAACCCTGTTGCCTGGCAAGATGACTTAGGTTTGACTGTGGAACACTCTGGCCTGGGAACATGACTGAGGCTTTATGGTGAAACCGTGGCATGGCAATAGGACTGAGGTTTGATTGTGGATCCCTCTGGCCTGGGAATATGACTGAGCTTTAATTGTGGAACCTGTGGGCTGTGAACATGACTGGGATATATTTTTGAAACCTGTGTCTAGGGAACATGACTGAGGTTTTATTCTGGAACCCTGTGTCCTGGGAATATGACTGAGGTTTGATTATGGAAACCATTGACCTGTGAACATGAGTGATGTTAGATTGTGGAATACTGTGGCCTGGGAACATGACATCGGTTTGGATTCTGGTACCCTGTTGCCTGGGAATATGAAAGCGGTTTGATTCTGGAAACCTGTGGCCTGGAAATATGACTGAGGTTTGATGGTGGTACCCTATGGCCTGGCAAGATGACTTAGGTTTGATTGTGGAACACTCAGGCCTGGGAACATGACTGAGGCTTGATGGTGGAACCCTGTGTCCTGGGAACATGAGAACGGTTTGATTCTGGAAACCTGTGGCCTTTGGAACATGTCTGCGGTTTGATGGTGGAAACCTGTGGCCTGGTAACATGACTGAGGTTTGATTCTGGAAGACTGTGGCCAAGGAACATGATATCGGTTTGATTCTGGAACCCTGTGTCCTGGGAACAAGACTGAGGTTTGCTTCTGGACGCCTGTGGGCTGGGAACATGACATCGGTTGGATTCTGGAACCCTGTGGCCTGGGAACATGACTGAGGTTTGTTTCTGGAAGCCTGTTCCCTGGGAACATGACTGAGGTTTGATTCTGGAACCATGTGTCCTGGGAATATGACTGAGGTTTGATTCTGGAAACCATTGGCCTGGGAACATGACTGATGTTAGATTGTGGAATCCTGTGGCCTGGGAACATGACATCGGTGGATTCTGGAACCCTGTGGCCTGGAAACATGAGAACGGTTTGATTCTTTAACCCTGTGGCCTGGGAACATGTCTGAGGTTTGATGGTGGAAACTTGTGGCCTGGCAACATGACTGACGTTTGATCCTGGAAGACTCTTGCCACGGAACATGATATCGGGTTGATTGTGGAAACCTGTGTCCTGGGAACAAGACTGAGGTTTGCTTCTGGAACCCTGTGGCCTGGGAACATGACTGAGGTTTCTTTCTGGATGCCTGTTCCCTGGGAACATGACTGAGGTTTGATTCTGGACACCTGTCTCTTGGGAGCATGACTGAGGTCTGATTTTTGAAACCTATGGCCTGGGAACATGACTGAGGTTTGATTCTGGAACCATGTGCCCTGGGAATATGACTGAAATTTGATTATGGAAACCATTGGCCTGGGAACATGACTGATGTTAGATTGTGGAATCCTGTGGCCTGGGAACATGACATCGGTTTGGATTTTGGTACCCTGTTGCCTGGGAACATGAAATCGTTTTGATTCTGGAAACCCGTGGCCTGGGAATATGGCTGAGGTTTGACCGTGGTACCCTATGTCCTGGCAACAAGACTGAGGTTTGATTCTGGAAGACTGTGGCCAGGGAATATGATATCGGGTTGATTCTGGAACCCTGTGTCCGGGGAACAAGACTGAGGTTTGCTTCTGGAACCCTGTTCCCTGGGAACATGACTGAGTTTTGATTCTGCACACCTGTGTCCTGGGACCATGACTGAGGTTTGATTGTTGAAACCTGTGGCCTGCGAACATGACTGAGGTTTGATTCTGGAACCATGTGTCCTGGGAATATGACTGAGGTTTGATTCTGGAAACCTGTGGCCTGGGAAAATGACTGAGGTTTCATTGTGGAAACATGTGTCCTGGAATCATGTGTGTGGTTTGATGGCGGAACACTCTGGCCTGGCAAAATGACTGAGGCTTGATTCTGGAACCCTGTGGCCTGAGAACTTGACTGAGGTTTGATTGCAGAAACCTGTGGACTGGCAACATGACTGAGGCTTGATTCTGGAACCCTGTCGCCTGGGAACATGAATGAGGTTT
Organism: Balaenoptera physalus; assembly: GCF_965194825.1. NCBI lineage: Eukaryota > Metazoa > Chordata > Mammalia > Artiodactyla > Balaenopteridae > Balaenoptera > Balaenoptera physalus. Next base: position 538,629 of record NW_028126467.1, read on the forward strand.
GATTGTGGAACCCTGTGGCCTGGGAACATGACAGAGATTTGATTCTGGACACCTGTGTCCTAGGAACAAGACTGAGGTTTGATTGTTGAAACCTGTGGCCTGCGAATATGACTGAGGTTTGATTCTGGAACCATGTGTCTTGGGAATATGACTGAGGTTTGATTCTGGAAACCATTGGCCTGGGAACATGACTGATGTTAGATTGTGGAATCCTGTGGCCTTGGAACATGACATCGGTTTGGATCCTGGTACCCTGTTGCCTGGGAACATGAAATCGGTTTGATTCTGGAAACCTGTGGCCTGGGTATATGACTGAGGTTTGATGGTGGTACCCTATGGCCTGGCAACAAGAGTGAGTTTTGATTCTGGATCCCTGTGGCCTGGGAACATGACTGAGGCGTGATTCTGGAAAACTGTGGCCTGGAAACATGACATCTGTTTAGATAGTGGAATACTGTGCCCTGGGATCCTGACTGAGCCTTGGTTCTGGAACCCTGTGGACTGGGAACATGACTGAGGTTTTATTTTGGAACCCTGTAGCCTGGGAACATAACTGAGGATTGATTCTGGAACGCTATGGCCTGGGAACATGACCTCGGTGGATTCTGGAATCCTGTGGCCTGGGAACATGAGAACGGTTTGACTCTGGAACCCTGTGGCCTGGGAACATGTCTGAGGTTTGTTGGTGGAAACCTGTGGGCTGGCAACATGACTGAGGTTTGAGTCTGGAAGACTGTGGCCAGGGAACATGATATTGGGTTGATTCTGGAAACCTGTATCCTGGGAACAAGACTGAGGTTTGCTGGTGGAACCCTGTGGCCTCGGAACATGACATCGGTTGGATTTTGGAACCCTGTAGCCTGGGGACATGACTGAAGTTTGATTGTGGAACCCTGTTGCCTGGGAACATGACAGAGATTTGTTTCTGGAAGCCTGTTCCCTGAGAACATGACTGAGGTTTGATTCTGGACACCTGTGGCCTGGGAATATGTCTGAGGTTTGATTGTTGAAACCTGTGGCCTGCGAACATGACTGAGGTTTGATTCTGGATCCATGTGTCCTGGGAATATGACTGAGGTTTGATTCTGGAAACCTGTGGCCTGGGAAAATCACTTAGGATTCATTGTCGAAACATTTGGCCTGGGATCATGACTGAGGTTTGATGGTGGAAAACTCTGGCCTGGCAAAATGACTGAGGCTTGATTCTGGAACCCTATGGCCTGGGAACTTGACTGAGGTTTGATGGCAGAAACCTGTGGACTGGCAACATGACTGAGGATTGACTGTGGAACCCTGTGTCCTGGAAACATGACTGTGGTCTGGTACTTGAAAACCATGGCCTGGGAACTTGACATTGGTTTGATTCTGGAACCCTGTGTCCTAGGAACATGATTGAGGTTTGATGGAGGAACCCTGTGTGCAGGGAACATGACTGAGGCTTGATGGTGGAACCCTGTGGCCTGGCAACAGGACTGAGGTTTGATGGTGGAACCCTGTTGCCTGGCAAGATGACTTAGGTTTGACTGTGGAACACTCTGGCCTGGGAACATGACTGAGGCTTTATGGTGAAACCGTGGCATGGCAATAGGACTGAGGTTTGATTGTGGATCCCTCTGGCCTGGGAATATGACTGAGCTTTAATTGTGGAACCTGTGGGCTGTGAACATGACTGGGATATATTTTTGAAACCTGTGTCTAGGGAACATGACTGAGGTTTTATTCTGGAACCCTGTGTCCTGGGAATATGACTGAGGTTTGACTATGGAAACCATTGACCTGTGAACATGAGTGATGTTAGATTGTGGAATACTGTGGCCTGGGAACATGACATCGGTTTGGATTCTGGTACCCTGTTGCCTGGGAATATGAAATCGGTTTGATTCTGGAAACCTGTGGCCTGGAAATATGACTGAGGTTTGATGGTGGTACCCTATGGCCTGGCAAGATGACTTAGGTTTGATTGTGGAACACTCAGGCCTGGGAACATGACTGAGGCTTGATGGTGGAACCCTGTGTCCTGGGAACATGAGAACGGTTTGATTCTGGAAACCTGTGGCCTTTGGAACATGTCTGCGGTTTGATGGTGGAAACCTGTGGCCTGGTAACATGACTGAGGTTTGATTCTGGAAGACTGTGGCCAAGGAACATGATATCGGTTTGATTCTGGAACCCTGTGTCCTGGGAACAAGACTGAGGTTTGCTTCTGGACGCCTGTGGGCTGGGAACATGACATCGGCTGGATTCTGGAACCCTGTGGCCTGGGAACATGACTGAGGTTTGTTTCTGGAAGCCTGTTCCCTGGGAACATGACTGAGGTTTGATTCTGGAACCATGTGTCCTGGGAATACGACTGAGGTTTGATTCTGGAAACCATTGGCCTGGGAACATGACTGATGTTAGATTGTGGAATCCTGTGGCCTGGGAACATGACATCGGTGGATTCTGGAACCCTGTGGCCTGGAAACATGAGAACGGTTTGATTCTTTAACCCTGTGGCCTGGGAACATGTCTGAGGTTTGATGGTGGAAACTTGTGGCCTGGCAACATGACTGACGTTTGATCCTGGAAGACTCTTGCCACGGAACATGATATCGGGTTGATTGTGGAAACCTGTGTCCTGGGAACAAGACTGAGGTTTGCTTCTGGAACCCTGTGGCCTGGGAACATGACTGAGGTTTCTTTCTGGATGCCTGTTCCCTGGGAACATGACTGAGGTTTGATTCTGGACACCTGTCTCTTGGGAGCATGACTGAGGTCTGATTTTTGAAACCTATGGCCTGGGAACATGACTGAGGTTTGATTCTGGAACCATGTGCCCTGGGAATATGACTGAAATTTGATTATGGAAACCATTGGCCTGGGAACATGACTGATGTTAGATTGTGGAATCCTGTGGCCTGGGAACATGACATCGGTTTGGATTTTGGTACCCTGTTGCCTGGGAACATGAAATCGTTTTGATTCTGGAAACCCGTGGCCTGGGAATATGACTGAGGTTTGACCGTGGTACCCTATGTCCTGGCAACAAGACTGAGGTTTGATTCTGGAAGACTGTGGCCAGGGAATATGATATCGGGTTGATTCTGGAACCCTGTGTCCGGGGAACAAGACTGAGGTTTGCTTCTGGAACCCTGTTCCCTGGGAACATGACTGAGTTTTGATTCTGCACACCTGTGTCCTGGGACCATGACTGAGGTTTGATTGTTGAAACCTGTGGCCTGCGAACATGACTGAGGTTTGATTCTGGAACCATGTGTCCTGGGAATATGACTGAGGTTTGATTCTGGAAACCTGTGGCCTGGGAAAATGACTGAGGTTTCATTGTGGAAACATGTGTCCTGGAATCATGTGTGTGGTTTGATGGCGGAACACTCTGGCCTGGCAAAATGACTGAGGCTTGATTCTGGAACCCTGTGGCCTGAGAACTTGACTGAGGTTTGATTGCAGAAACCTGTGGACTGGCAACATGACTGAGGCTTGATTCTGGAACCCTGTCGCCTGGGAACATGAATGAGGTTTGATTGTGGAACCCTGTGGCCTGGGAACATGACAGAGATTTGATTCTGGACACCTGTGTCCTAGGAACAAGACTGAGGTTTGATTGTTGAAACCTGTGGCCTGCGAATATGACTGAGGTTTGATTCTGGAACCATGTGTCTTGGGAATATGACTGAGGTTTGATTCTGGAAACCATTGGCCTGGGAACATGACTGATGTTAGATTGTGGAATCCTGTGGCCTTGGAACATGACATCGGTTTGGATCCTGGTACCCTGTTGCCTGGGAACATGAAATCGGTTTGATTCTGGAAACCTGTGGCCTGGGTATATGACTGAGGTTTGATGGTGGTACCCTATGGCCTGGCAACAAGAGTGAGTTTTGATTCTGGATCCCTGTGGCCTGGGAACATGACTGAGGCGTGATTCTGGAAAACTGTGGCCTGGAAACATGACATCTGTTTAGATAGTGGAATACTGTGCCCTGGGATCCTGACTGAGCCTTGGTTCTGGAACCCTGTGGACTGGGAACATGACTGAGGTTTTATTTTGGAACCCTGTAGCCTGGGAACATAACTGAGGATTGATTCTGGAACGCTATGGCCTGGGAACATGACCTCGGTGGATTCTGGAATCCTGTGGCCTGGGAACATGAGAACGGTTTGACTCTGGAACCCTGTGGCCTGGGAACATGTCTGAGGTTTGTTGGTGGAAACCTGTGGGCTGGCAACATGACTGAGGTTTGAGTCTGGAAGACTGTGGCCAGGGAACATGATATTGGGTTGATTCTGGAAACCTGTATCCTGGGAACAAGACTGAGGTTTGCTGGTGGAACCCTGTGGCCTCGGAACATGACATCGGTTGGATTTTGGAACCCTGTAGCCAGGGGACATGACTGAAGTTTGATTGTGGAACCCTGTTGCCTGGGAACATGACAGAGATTTGTTTCTGGAAGCCTGTTCCCTGAGAACATGACTGAGGTTTGATTCTGGACACCTGTGGCCTGGGAATATGTCTGAGGTTTGATTGTTGAAACCTGTGGCCTGCGAACATGACTGAGGTTTGATTCTGGATCCATGTGTCCTGGGAATATGACTGAGGTTTGATTCTGGAAACCTGTGGCCTGGGAAAATCACTTAGGATTCATTGTCGAAACATTTGGCCTGGGATCATGACTGAGGTTTGATGGTGGAAAACTCTGGCCTGGCAAAATGACTGAGGCTTGATTCTGGAACCCTATGGCCTGGGAACTTGACTGAGGTTTGATGGCAGAAACCTGTGGACTGGCAACATGACTGAGGATTGACTGTGGAACCCTGTGTCCTGGAAACATGACTGTGGTCTGGTACTTGAAAACCATGGCCTGGGAACTTGACATTGGTTTGATTCTGGAACCCTGTGTCCTAGGAACATGATTGAGGTTTGATGGAGGAACCCTGTGTGCAGGGAACATGACTGAGGCTTGATGGTGGAACCCTGTGGCCTGGCAACAGGACTGAGGTTTGATGGTGGAACCCTGTTGCCTGGCAAGATGACTTAGGTTTGACTGTGGAACACTCTGGCCTGGGAACATGACTGAGGCTTTATGGTGAAACCGTGGCATGGCAATAGGACTGAGGTTTGATTGTGGATCCCTCTGGCCTGGGAATATGACTGAGCTTTAATTGTGGAACCTGTGGGCTGTGAACATGACTGGGATATATTTTTGAAACCTGTGTCTAGGGAACATGACTGAGGTTTTATTCTGGAACCCTGTGTCCTGGGAATATGACTGAGGTTTGATTATGGAAACCATTGACCTGTGAACATGAGTGATGTTAGATTGTGGAATACTGTGGCCTGGGAACATGACATCGGTTTGGATTCTGGTACCCTGTTGCCTGGGAATATGAAAGCGGTTTGATTCTGGAAACCTGTGGCCTGGAAATATGACTGAGGTTTGATGGTGGTACCCTATGGCCTGGCAAGATGACTTAGGTTTGATTGTGGAACACTCAGGCCTGGGAACATGACTGAGGCTTGATGGTGGAACCCTGTGTCCTGGGAACATGAGAACGGTTTGATTCTGGAAACCTGTGGCCTTTGGAACATGTCTGCGGTTTGATGGTGGAAACCTGTGGCCTGGTAACATGACTGAGGTTTGATTCTGGAAGACTGTGGCCAAGGAACATGATATCGGTTTGATTCTGGAACCCTGTGTCCTGGGAACAAGACTGAGGTTTGCTTCTGGACGCCTGTGGGCTGGGAACATGACATCGGTTGGATTCTGGAACCCTGTGGCCTGGGAACATGACTGAGGTTTGTTTCTGGAAGCCTGTTCCCTGGGAACATGACTGAGGTTTGATTCTGGAACCATGTGTCCTGGGAATATGACTGAGGTTTGATTCTGGAAACCATTGGCCTGGGAACATGACTGATGTTAGATTGTGGAATCCTGTGGCCTGGGAACATGACATCGGTGGATTCTGGAACCCTGTGGCCTGGAAACATGAGAACGGTTTGATTCTTTAACCCTGTGGCCTGGGAACATGTCTGAGGTTTGATGGTGGAAACTTGTGGCCTGGCAACATGACTGACGTTTGATCCTGGAAGACTCTTGCCACGGAACATGATATCGGGTTGATTGTGGAAACCTGTGTCCTGGGAACAAGACTGAGGTTTGCTTCTGGAACCCTGTGGCCTGGGAACATGACTGAGGTTTCTTTCTGGATGCCTGTTCCCTGGGAACATGACTGAGGTTTGATTCTGGACACCTGTCTCTTGGGAGCATGACTGAGGTCTGATTTTTGAAACCTATGGCCTGGGAACATGACTGAGGTTTGATTCTGGAACCATGTGCCCTGGGAATATGACTGAAATTTGATTATGGAAACCATTGGCCTGGGAACATGACTGATGTTAGATTGTGGAATCCTGTGGCCTGGGAACATGACATCGGTTTGGATTTTGGTACCCTGTTGCCTGGGAACATGAAATCGTTTTGATTCTGGAAACCCGTGGCCTGGGAATATGACTGAGGTTTGACCGTGGTACCCTATGTCCTGGCAACAAGACTGAGGTTTGATTCTGGAAGACTGTGGCCAGGGAATATGATATCGGGTTGATTCTGGAACCCTGTGTCCGGGGAACAAGACTGAGGTTTGCTTCTGGAACCCTGTTCCCTGGGAACATGACTGAGTTTTGATTCTGCACACCTGTGTCCTGGGACCATGACTGAGGTTTGATTGTTGAAACCTGTGGCCTGCGAACATGACTGAGGTTTGATTCTGGAACCATGTGTCCTGGGAATATGACTGAGGTTTGATTCTGGAAACCTGTGGCCTGGGAAAATGACTGAGGTTTCATTGTGGAAACATGTGTCCTGGAATCATGTGTGTGGTTTGATGGCGGAACACTCTGGCCTGGCAAAATGACTGAGGCTTGATTCTGGAACCCTGTGGCCTGAGAACTTGACTGAGGTTTGATTGCAGAAACCTGTGGACTGGCAACATGACTGAGGTTTGATTCTGGAACCCTGTCGCCTGGGAACATGAATGAGGTTTGATTGTGGAACCCTGTGGCCTGGGAACATGACAGAGATTTGATTCTGGACACCTGTGTCCTAGGAACAAGACTGAGGTTTGATTGTTGAAACCTGTGGCCTGCGAATATGACTGAGGTTTGATTCTGGAACCATGTGTCTTGGGAATATGACTGAGGTTTGATTCTGGAAACCATTGGCCTGGGAACATGACTGATGTTAGATTGTGGAATCCTGTGGCCTTGGAACATGACATCGGTTTGGATCCTGGTACCCTGTTGCCTGGGAACATGAAATCGGTTTGATTCTGGAAACCTGTGGCCTGGGTATATGACTGAGGTTTGATGGTGGTACCCTATGGCCTGGCAACAAGAGTGAGTTTTGATTCTGGATCCCTGTGGCCTGGGAACATGACTGAGGCGTGATTCTGGAAAACTGTGGCCTGGAAACATGACATCTGTTTAGATAGTGGAATACTGTGCCCTGGGATCCTGACTGAGCCTTGGTTCTGGAACCCTGTGGACTGGGAACATGACTGAGGTTTTATTTTGGAACCCTGTAGCCTGGGAACATAACTGAGGATTGATTCTGGAACGCTATGGCCTGGGAACATGACCTCGGTGGATTCTGGAATCCTGTGGCCTGGGAACATGAGAACGGTTTGACTCTGGAACCCTGTGGCCTGGGAACATGTCTGAGGTTTGTTGGTGGAAACCTGTGGGCTGGCAACATGACTGAGGTTTGAGTCTGGAAGACTGTGGCCAGGGAACATGATATTGGGTTGATTCTGGAAACCTGTATCCTGGGAACAAGACTGAGGTTTGCTGGTGGAACCCTGTGGCCTCGGAACATGACATCGGTTGGATTTTGGAACCCTGTAGCATGGGGACATGACTGAAGTTTGATTGTGGAACCCTGTTGCCTGGGAACATGACAGAGATTTGTTTCTGGAAGCCTGTTCCCTGAGAACATGACTGAGGTTTGATTCTGGACACCTGTGGCCTGGGAATATGTCTGAGGTTTGATTGTTGAAACCTGTGGCCTGCGAACATGACTGAGGTTTGATTCTGGATCCATGTGTCCTGGGAATATGACTGAGGTTTGATTCTGGAAACCTGTGGCCTGGGAAAATCACTTAGGATTCATTGTCGAAACATTTGGCCTGGGATCATGACTGAGGTTTGATGGTGGAAAACTCTGGCCTGGCAAAATGACTGAGGCTTGATTCTGGAACCCTATGGCCTGGGAACTTGACTGAGGTTTGATGGCAGAAACCTGTGGACTGGCAACATGACTGAGGATTGACTGTGGAACCCTGTGTCCTGGAAACATGACTGTGGTCTGGTACTTGAAAACCATGGCCTGGGAACTTGACATTGGTTTGATTCTGGAACCCTGTGTCCTAGGAACATGATTGAGGTTTGATGGAGGAACCCTGTGTGCAGGGAACATGACTGAGGCTTGATGGTGGAACCCTGTGGCCTGGCAACAGGACTGAGGTTTGATGGTGGAACCCTGTTGCCTGGCAAGATGACTTAGGTTTGACTGTGGAACACTCTGGCCTGGGAACATGACTGAGGCTTTATGGTGAAACCGTGGCATGGCAATAGGACTGAGGTTTGATTGTGGATCCCTCTGGCCTGGGAATATGACTGAGCTTTAATTGTGGAACCTGTGGGCTGTGAACATGACTGGGATATATTTTTGAAACCTGTGTCTAGGGAACATGACTGAGGTTTTATTCTGGAACCCTGTGTCCTGGGAATATGACTGAGGTTTGATTATGGAAACCATTGACCTGTGAACATGAGTGATGTTAGATTGTGGAATACTGTGGCCTGGGAACATGACATCGGTTTGGATTCTGGTACCCTGTTGCCTGGGAATATGAAATCGGTTTGATTCTGGAAACCTGTGGCCTGGAAATATGACTGAGGTTTGATGGTGGTACCCTATGGCCTGGCAAGATGACTTAGGTTTGATTGTGGAACACTCAGGCCTGGGAACATGACTGAGGCTTGATGGTGGAACCCTGTGTCCTGGGAACATGAGAACGGTTTGATTCTGGAAACCTGTGGCCTTTGGAACATGTCTGCGGTTTGATGGTGGAAACCTGTGGCCTGGTAACATGACTGAGGTTTGATTCTGGAAGACTGTGGCCAAGGAACATGATATCGGTTTGATTCTGGAACCCTGTGTCCTGGGAACAAGACTGAGGTTTGCTTCTGGACGCCTGTGGGCTGGGAACATGACATCGGTTGGATTCTGGAACCCTGTGGCCTGGGAACATGACTGAGGTTTGTTTCTGGAAGCCTGTTCCCTGGGAACATGACTGAGGTTTGATTCTGGAACCATGTGTCCTGGGAATATGACTGAGGTTTGATTCTGGAAACCATTGGCCTGGGAACATGACTGATGTTAGATTGTGGAATCCTGTGGCCTGGGAACATGAGAACGGTTTGATTCTTTAACCCTGTGGCCTGGGAACATGTCTGAGGTTTGATGGTGGAAACTTGTGGCCTGGCAACATGACTGACGTTTGATCCTGGAAGACTCTTGCCACGGAACATGATATCGGGTTGATTGTGGAAACCTGTGTCCTGGGAACAAGACTGAGGTTTGCTTCTGGAACCCTGTGGCCTGGGAACATGACTGAGGTTTCTTTCTGGATGCCTGTTCCCTGGGGACATGACTGAGGTTTGATTCTGGACACCTGTCTCTTGGGAGCATGACTGAGGTCTGATTTTTGAAACCTATGGCCTGGGAACATGACTGAGGTTTGATTCTGGAATCATGTGCCCTGGGAATATGACTGAAATTTGATTATGGAAACCATTGGCCTGGGAACATGACTGATGTTAGATTGTGGAATCCTGTGGCCTGGGAACATGACATCGGTTTGGATTTTGGTACCCTGTTGCCTGGGAACATGAAATCGTTTTGATTCTGGAAACCCGTGGCCTGGGAATATGACTGAGGTTTGACCGTGGTACCCTATGTCCTGGCAACAAGACTGAGGTTTGATTCTGGAAGACTGTGGCCAGGGAATATGATATCGGGTTGATTCTGGAACCCTGTGTCCGGGGAACAAGACTGAGGTTTGCTTCTGGAACCCTGTTCCCTGGGAACATGACTGAGTTTTGATTCTGCACACCTGTGTCCTGGGACCATGACTGAGGTTTGATTGTTGAAACCTGTGGCCTGCGAACATGACTGAGGTTTGATTCTGGAACCATGTGTCCTGGGAATATGACTGAGGTTTGATTCTGGAAACCTGTGGCCTGGGAAAATGACTGAGGTTTCATTGTGGAAACATGTGTCCTGGAATCATGTGTGTGGTTTGATGGCGGAACACTCTGGCCTGGCAAAATGACTGAGGCTTGATTCTGGAACCCTGTGGCCTGAGAACTTGACTGAGGTTTGATTGCAGAAACCTGTGGACTGGCAACATGACTGAGGCTTGATTCTGGAACCCTGTCGCCTGGGAACATGAATGAGGTTTGATTGTGGAACCCTGTGGCCTGGGAACATGACAGAGATTTGATTCTGGACACCTGTGTCCTAGGAACAAGACTGAGGTTTGATTGTTGAAACCTGTGGCCTGCGAATATGACTGAGGTTTGATTCTGGAACCATGTGTCTTGGGAATATGACTGAGGTTTGATTCTGGAAACCATTGGCCTGGGAACATGACTGATGTTAGATTGTGGAATCCTGTGGCCTTGGAACATGACATCGGTTTGGATCCTGGTACCCTGTTGCCTGGGAACATGAAATCGGTTTGATTCTGGAAACCTGTGGCCTGGGTATATGACTGAGGTTTGATGGTGGTACCCTATGGCCTGGCAACAAGAGTGAGTTTTGATTCTGGATCCCTGTGGCCTGGGAACATGACTGAGGCGTGATTCTGGAAAACTGTGGCCTGGAAACATGACATCTGTTTAGATAGTGGAATACTGTGCCCTGGGATCCTGACTGAGCCTTGGTTCTGGAACCCTGTGGACTGGGAACATGACTGAGGTTTTATTTTGGAACCCTGTAGCCTGGGAACATAACTGAGGATTGATTCTGGAACGCTATGGCCTGGGAACATGACCTCGGTGGATTCTGGAATCCTGTGGCCTGGGAACATGAGAACGGTTTGACTCTGGAACCCTGTGGCCTGGGAACATGTCTGAGGTTTGTTGGTGGAAACCTGTGGGCTGGCAACATGACTGAGGTTTGAGTCTGGAAGACTGTGGCCAGGGAACATGATATTGGGTTGATTCTGGAAACCTGTATCCTGGGAACAAGACTGAGGTTTGCTGGTGGAACCCTGTGGCCTCGGAACATGACATCGGTTGGATTTTGGAACCCTGTAGCCAGGGGACATGACTGAAGTTTGATTGTGGAACCCTGTTGCCTGGGAACATGACAGAGATTTGTTTCTGGAAGCCTGTTCCCTGAGAACATGACTGAGGTTTGATTCTGGACACCTGTGGCCTGGGAATATGTCTGAGGTTTGATTGTTGAAACCTGTGGCCTGCGAACATGACTGAGGTTTGATTCTGGATCCATGTGTCCTGGGAATATGACTGAGGTTTGATTCTGGAAACCTGTGGCCTGGGAAAATCACTTAGGATTCATTGTCGAAACATTTGGCCTGGGATCATGACTGAGGTTTGATGGTGGAAAACTCTGGCCTGGCAAAATGACTGAGGCTTGATTCTGGAACCCTATGGCCTGGGAACTTGACTGAGGTTTGATGGCAGAAACCTGTGGACTGGCAACATGACTGAGGATTGACTGTGGAACCCTGTGTCCTGGAAACATGACTGTGGTCTGGTACTTGAAAACCATGGCCTGGGAACTTGACATTGGTTTGATTCTGGAACCCTGTGTCCTAGGAACATGATTGAGGTTTGATGGAGGAACCCTGTGTGCAGGGAACATGACTGAGGCTTGATGGTGGAACCCTGTGGCCTGGCAACAGGACTGAGGTTTGATGGTGGAACCCTGTTGCCTGGCAAGATGACTTAGGTTTGACTGTGGAACACTCTGGCCTGGGAACATGACTGAGGCTTTATGGTGAAACCGTGGCATGGCAATAGGACTGAGGTTTGATTGTGGATCCCTCTGGCCTGGGAATATGACTGAGCTTTAATTGTGGAACCTGTGGGCTGTGAACATGACTGGGATATATTTTTGAAACCTGTGTCTAGGGAACATGACTGAGGTTTTATTCTGGAACCCTGTGTCCTGGGAATATGACTGAGGTTTGATTATGGAAACCATTGACCTGTGAACATGAGTGATGTTAGATTGTGGAATACTGTGGCCTGGGAACATGACATCGGTTTGGATTCTGGTACCCTGTTGCCTGGGAATATGAAAGCGGTTTGATTCTGGAAACCTGTGGCCTGGAAATATGACTGAGGTTTGATGGTGGTACCCTATGGCCTGGCAAGATGACTTAGGTTTGATTGTGGAACACTCAGGCCTGGGAACATGACTGAGGCTTGATGGTGGAACCCTGTGTCCTGGGAACATGAGAACGGTTTGATTCTGGAAACCTGTGGCCTTTGGAACATGTCTGCGGTTTGATGGTGGAAACCTGTGGCCTGGTAACATGACTGAGGTTTGATTCTGGAAGACTGTGGCCAAGGAACATGATATCGGTTTGATTCTGGAACCCTGTGTCCTGGGAACAAGACTGAGGTTTGCTTCTGGACGCCTGTGGGCTGGGAACATGACATCGGTTGGATTCTGGAACCCTGTGGCCTGGGAACATGACTGAGGTTTGTTTCTGGAAGCCTGTTCCCTGGGAACATGACTGAGGTTTGATTCTGGAACCATGTGTCCTGGGAATATGACTGAGGTTTGATTCTGGAAACCATTGGCCTGGGAACATGACTGATGTTAGATTGTGGAATCCTGTGGCCTGGGAACATGACATCGGTGGATTCTGGAACCCTGTGGCCTGGAAACATGAGAACGGTTTGATTCTTTAACCCTGTGGCCTGGGAACATGTCTGAGGTTTGATGGTGGAAACTTGTGGCCTGGCAACATGACTGACGTTTGATCCTGGAAGACTCTTGCCACGGAACATGATATCGGGTTGATTGTGGAAACCTGTGTCCTGGGAACAAGACTGAGGTTTGCTTCTGGAACCCTGTGGCCTGGGAACATGACTGAGGTTTCTTTCTGGATGCCTGTTCCCTGGGAACATGACTGAGGTTTGATTCTGGACACCTGTCTCTTGGGAGCATGACTGAGGTCTGATTTTTGAAACCTATGGCCTGGGAACATGACTGAGGTTTGATTCTGGAACCATGTGCCCTGGGAATATGACTGAAATTTGATTATGGAAACCATTGGCCTGGGAACATGACTGATGTTAGATTGTGGAATCCTGTGGCCTGGGAACATGACATCGGTTTGGATTTTGGTACCCTGTTGCCTGGGAACATGAAATCGTTTTGATTCTGGAAACCCGTGGCCTGGGAATATGGCTGAGGTTTGACCGTGGTACCCTATGTCCTGGCAACAAGACTGAGGTTTGATTCTGGAAGACTGTGGCCAGGGAATATGATATCGGGTTGATTCTGGAACCCTGTGTCCGGGGAACAAGACTGAGGTTTGCTTCTGGAACCCTGTTCCCTGGGAACATGACTGAGTTTTGATTCTGCACACCTGTGTCCTGGGACCATGACTGAGGTTTGATTGTTGAAACCTGTGGCCTGCGAACATGACTGAGGTTTGATTCTGGAACCATGTGTCCTGGGAATATGACTGAGGTTTGATTCTGGAAACCTGTGGCCTGGGAAAATGACTGAGGTTTCATTGTGGAAACATGTGTCCTGGAATCATGTGTGTGGTTTGATGGCGGAACACTCTGGCCTGGCAAAATGACTGAGGCTTGATTCTGGAACCCTGTGGCCTGAGAACTTGACTGAGGTTTGATTGCAGAAACCTGTGGACTGGCAACATGACTGAGGCTTGATTCTGGAACCCTGTCGCCTGGGAACATGAATGAGGTTTGATTGTGGAACCCTGTGGCCTGGGAACATGACAGAGATTTGATTCTGGACACCTGTGTCCTAGGAACAAGACTGAGGTTTGATTGTTGAAACCTGTGGCCTGCGAATATGACTGAGGTTTGATTCTGGAACCATGTGTCTTGGGAATATGACTGAGGTTTGATTCTGGAAACCATTGGCCTGGGAACATGACTGATGTTAGATTGTGGAATCCTGTGGCCTTGGAACATGACATCGGTTTGGATCCTGGTACCCTGTTGCCTGGGAACATGAAATCGGTTTGATTCTGGAAACCTGTGGCCTGGGTATATGACTGAGGTTTGATGGTGGTACCCTATGGCCTGGCAACAAGAGTGAGTTTTGATTCTGGATCCCTGTGGCCTGGGAACATGACTGAGGCGTGATTCTGGAAAACTGTGGCCTGGAAACATGACATCTGTTTAGATAGTGGAATACTGTGCCCTGGGATCCTGACTGAGCCTTGGTTCTGGAACCCTGTGGACTGGGAACATGACTGAGGTTTTATTTTGGAACCCTGTAGCCTGGGAACATAACTGAGGATTGATTCTGGAACGCTATGGCCTGGGAACATGACCTCGGTGGATTCTGGAATCCTGTGGCCTGGGAACATGAGAACGGTTTGACTCTGGAACCCTGTGGCCTGGGAACATGTCTGAGGTTTGTTGGTGGAAACCTGTGGGCTGGCAACATGACTGAGGTTTGAGTCTGGAAGACTGTGGCCAGGGAACATGATATTGGGTTGATTCTGGAAACCTGTATCCTGGGAACAAGACTGAGGTTTGCTGGTGGAACCCTGTGGCCTCGGAACATGACATCGGTTGGATTTTGGAACCCTGTAGCCTGGGAACATGACTGAAGTTTGATTGTGGAACCCTGTTGCCTGGGAACATGACAGAGATTTGTTTCTGGAAGCCTGTTCCCTGAGAACATGACTGAGGTTTGATTCTGGACACCTGTGGCCTGGGAATATGTCTGAGGTTTGATTGTTGAAACCTGTGGCCTGCGAACATGACTGAGGTTTGATTCTGGATCCATGTGTCCTGGGAATATGACTGAGGTTTGATTCTGGAAACCTGTGGCCTGGGAAAATCACTTAGGATTCATTGTCGAAACATTTGGCCTGGGATCATGACTGAGGTTTGATGGTGGAAAACTCTGGCCTGGCAAAATGACTGAGGCTTGATTCTGGAACCCTATGGCCTGGGAACTTGACTGAGGTTTGATGGCAGAAACCTGTGGACTGGCAACATGACTGAGGATTGACTGTGGAACCCTGTGTCCTGGAAACATGACTGTGGTCTGGTACTTGAAAACCATGGCCTGGGAACTTGACATTGGTTTGATTCTGGAACCCTGTGTCCTAGGAACATGATTGAGGTTTGATGGAGGAACCCTGTGTGCAGGGAACATGACTGAGGCTTGATGGTGGAACCCTGTGGCCTGGCAACAGGACTGAGGTTTGATGGTGGAACCCTGTTGCCTGGCAAGATGACTTAGGTTTGACTGTGGAACACTCTGGCCTGGGAACATGACTGAGGCTTTATGGTGAAACCGTGGCATGGCAATAGGACTGAGGTTTGATTGTGGATCCCTCTGGCCTGGGAATATGACTGAGCTTTAATTGTGGAACCTGTGGGCTGTGAACATGACTGGGATATATTTTTGAAACCTGTGTCTAGGGAACATGACTGAGGTTTTATTCTGGAACCCTGTGTCCTGGGAATATGACTGAGGTTTGACTATGGAAACCATTGACCTGTGAACATGAGTGATGTTAGATTGTGGAATACTGTGGCCTGGGAACATGACATCGGTTTGGATTCTGGTACCCTGTTGCCTGGGAATATGAAATCGGTTTGATTCTGGAAACCTGTGGCCTGGAAATATGACTGAGGTTTGATGGTGGTACCCTATGGCCTGGCAAGATGACTTAGGTTTGATTGTGGAACACTCAGGCCTGGGAACATGACTGAGGCTTGATGGTGGAACCCTGTGTCCTGGGAACATGAGAACGGTTTGATTCTGGAAACCTGTGGCCTTTGGAACATGTCTGCGGTTTGATGGTGGAAACCTGTGGCCTGGTAACATGACTGAGGTTTGATTCTGGAAGACTGTGGCCAAGGAACATGATATCGGTTTGATTCTGGAACCCTGTGTCCTGGGAACAAGACTGAGGTTTGCTTCTGGACGCCTGTGGGCTGGGAACATGACATCGGTTGGATTCTGGAACCCTGTGGCCTGGGAACATGACTGAGGTTTGTTTCTGGAAGCCTGTTCCCTGGGAACATGACTGAGGTTTGATTCTGGAACCATGTGTCCTGGGAATATGACTGAGGTTTGATTCTGGAAACCATTGGCCTGGGAACATGACTGATGTTAGATTGTGGAATCCTGTGGCCTGGGAACATGACATCGGTGGATTCTGGAACCCTGTGGCCTGGAAACATGAGAACGGTTTGATTCTTTAACCCTGTGGCCTGGGAACATGTCTGAGGTTTGATGGTGGAAACTTGTGGCCTGGCAACATGACTGACGTTTGATCCTGGAAGACTCTTGCCACGGAACATGATATCGTTTTGATTGTGGAAACCTGTGTCCTGGGAACAAGACTGAGGTTTGCTTCTGGAACCCTGTGGCCTGGGAACATGACTGAGGTTTCTTTCTGGATGCCTGTTCCCTGGGAACATGACTGAGGTTTGATTCTGGACACCTGTCTCTTGGGAGCATGACTGAGGTCTGATTTTTGAAACCTATGGCCTGGGAACATGACTGAGGTTTGATTCTGGAACCATGTGCCCTGGGAATATGACTGAAATTTGATTATGGAAACCATTGGCCTGGGAACATGACTGATGTTAGATTGTGGAATCCTGTGGCCTGGGAACATGACATCGGTTTGGATTTTGGTACCCTGTTGCCTGGGAACATGAAATCGTTTTGATTCTGGAAACCCGTGGCCTGGGAATATGACTGAGGTTTGACCGTGGTACCCTATGTCCTGGCAACAAGACTGAGGTTTGATTCTGGAAGACTGTGGCCAGGGAATATGATATCGGGTTGATTCTGGAACCCTGTGTCCGGGGAACAAGACTGAGGTTTGCTTCTGGAACCCTGTTCCCTGGGAACATGACTGAGTTTTGATTCTGCACACCTGTGTCCTGGGACCATGACTGAGGTTTGATTGTTGAAACCTGTGGCCTGCGAACATGACTGAGGTTTGATTCTGGAACCATGTGTCCTGGGAATATGACTGAGGTTTGATTCTGGAAACCTGTGGCCTGGGAAAATGACTGAGGTTTCATTGTGGAAACATGTGTCCTGGAATCATGTGTGTGGTTTGATGGCGGAACACTCTGGCCTGGCAAAATGACTGAGGCTTGATTCTGGAACCCTGTGGCCTGAGAACTTGACTGAGGTTTGATTGCAGAAACCTGTGGACTGGCAACATGACTGAGGCTTGATTCTGGAACCCTGTCGCCTGGGAACATGAATGAGGTTTGATTGTGGAACCCTGTGGCCTGGGAACATGACAGAGATTTGATTCTGGACACCTGTGTCCTAGGAACAAGACTGAGGTTTGATTGTTGAAACCTATGGCCTGGGAACATGACTGAGGTTTGATTGTGGAACCATGTGTCTTGGGAATATGACTGAGGTTTGATTCTGGAAACCATTGGCCTGGGAACATGACTGATGTTAGATTGTGGAATCCTGTGGCCTTGGAACATGACATCGGTTTGGATCCTGGTACCCTGTTGCCTGGGAACATGAAATCGGTTTGATTCTGGAAACCTGTGGCCTGGGTATATGACTGAGGTTTGATGGTGGTACCCTATGGCCTGGCAACAAGAGTGAGTTTTGATTCTGGATCCCTGTGGCCTGGGAACATGACTGAGGCGTGATTCTGGAAAACTGTGGCCTGGAAACATGACATCTGTTTAGATAGTGGAATACTGTGCCCTGGGATCCTGACTGAGCCTTGGTTCTGGAACCCTGTGGACTGGGAACATGACTGAGGTTTTATTTTGGAACCCTGTAGCCTGGGAACATAACTGAGGATTGATTCTGGAACGCTATGGCCTGGGAACATGACCTCGGTGGATTCTGGAATCCTGTGGCCTGGGAACATGAGAACGGTTTGACTCTGGAACCCTGTGGCCTGGGAACATGTCTGAGGTTTGTTGGTGGAAACCTGTGGGCTGGCAACATGACTGAGGTTTGAGTCTGGAAGACTGTGGCCAGGGAACATGATATTGGGTTGATTCTGGAAACCTGTATCCTGGGAACAAGACTAAGGTTTGCTGGTGGAACCCTGTGGCCTCGGAACATGACATCGGTTGGATTTTGGAACCCTGTAGCCTGGGAACATGACTGAAGTTTGATTGTGGAACCCTGTTGCCTGGGAACATGACAGAGATTTGTTTCTGGAAGCCTGTTCCCTGAGAACATGACTGAGGTTTGATTCTGGACACCTGTGGCCTGGGAATATGTCTGAGGTTTGATTGTTGAAACCTGTGGCCTGCGAACATGACTGAGGTTTGATTCTGGATCCATGTGTCCTGGGAATATGACTGAGGTTTGATTCTGGAAACCTGTGGCCTGGGAAAATCACTTAGGATTCATTGTCGAAACATTTGGCCTGGGATCATGACTGAGGTTTGATGGTGGAAAACTCTGGCCTGGCAAAATGACTGAGGCTTGATTCTGGAACCCTATGGCCTGGGAACTTGACTGAGGTTTGATGGCAGAAACCTGTGGACTGGCAACATGACTGAGGATTGACTGTGGAACCCTGTGTCCTGGAAACATGACTGTGGTCTGGTACTTGAAAACCATGGCCTGGGAACTTGACATTGGTTTGATTCTGGAACCCTGTGTCCTAGGAACATGATTGAGGTTTGATGGAGGAACCCTGTGTGCAGGGAACATGACTGAGGCTTGATGGTGGAACCCTGTGGCCTGGCAACAGGACTGAGGTTTGATGGTGGAACCCTGTTGCCTGGCAAGATGACTTAGGTTTGACTGTGGAACACTCTGGCCTGGGAACATGACTGAGGCTTTATGGTGAAACCGTGGCATGGCAATAGGACTGAGGTTTGATTGTGGATCCCTCTGGCCTGGGAATATGACTGAGCTTTAATTGTGGAACCTGTGGGCTGTGAACATGACTGGGATATATTTTTGAAACCTGTGTCTAGGGAACATGACTGAGGTTTTATTCTGGAACCCTGTGTCCTGGGAATATGACTGAGGTTTGACTATGGAAACCATTGACCTGTGAACATGAGTGATGTTAGATTGTGGAATACTGTGGCCTGGGAACATGACATCGGTTTGGATTCTGGTACCCTGTTGCCTGGGAATATGAAATCGGTTTGATTCTGGAAACCTGTGGCCTGGAAATATGACTGAGGTTTGATGGTGGTACCCTATGGCCTGGCAAGATGACTTAGGTTTGATTGTGGAACACTCAGGCCTGGGAACATGACTGAGGCTTGATGGTGGAACCCTGTGTCCTGGGAACATGAGAACGGTTTGATTCTGGAAACCTGTGGCCTTTGGAACATGTCTGCGGTTTGATGGTGGAAACCTGTGGCCTGGTAACATGACTGAGGTTTGATTCTGGAAGACTGTGGCCAAGGAACATGATATCGGTTTGATTCTGGAACCCTGTGTCCTGGGAACAAGACTGAGGTTTGCTTCTGGACGCCTGTGGGCTGGGAACATGACATCGGTTGGATTCTGGAACCCTGTGGCCTGGGAACATGACTGAGGTTTGTTTCTGGAAGCCTGTTCCCTGGGAACATGACTGAGGTTTGATTCTGGAACCATGTGTCCTGGGAATATGACTGAGGTTTGATTCTGGAAACCATTGGCCTGGGAACATGACTGATGTTAGATTGTGGAATCCTGTGGCCTGGGAACATGACATCGGTGGATTCTGGAACCCTGTGGCCTGGAAACATGAGAACGGTTTGATTCTTTAACCCTGTGGCCTGGGAACATGTCTGAGGTTTGATGGTGGAAACTTGTGGCCTGGCAACATGACTGACGTTTGATCCTGGAAGACTCTTGCCACGGAACATGATATCGGGTTGATTGTGGAAACCTGTGTCCTGGGAACAAGACTGAGGTTTGCTTCTGGAACCCTGTGGCCTGGGAACATGACTGAGGTTTCTTTCTGGATGCCTGTTCCCTGGGAACATGACTGAGGTTTGATTCTGGACACCTGTCTCTTGGGAGCATGACTGAGGTCTGATTTTTGAAACCTATGGCCTGGGAACATGACTGAGGTTTGATTCTGGAACCATGTGCCCTGGGAATATGACTGAAATTTGATTATGGAAACCATTGGCCTGGGAACATGACTGATGTTAGATTGTGGAATCCTGTGGCCTGGGAACATGACATCGGTTTGGATTTTGGTACCCTGTTGCCTGGGAACATGAAATCGTTTTGATTCTGGAAACCCGTGGCCTGGGAATATGACTGAGGTTTGACCGTGGTACCCTATGTCCTGGCAACAAGACTGAGGTTTGATTCTGGAAGACTGTGGCCAGGGAATATGATATCGGGTTGATTCTGGAACCCTGTGTCCGGGGAACAAGACTGAGGTTTGCTTCTGGAACCCTGTTCCCTGGGAACATGACTGAGTTTTGATTCTGCACACCTGTGTCCTGGGACCATGACTGAGGTTTGATTGTTGAAACCTGTGGCCTGCGAACATGACTGAGGTTTGATTCTGGAACCATGTGTCCTGGGAATATGACTGAGGTTTGATTCTGGAAACCTGTGGCCTGGGAAAATGACTGAGGTTTCATTGTGGAAACATGTGTCCTGGAATCATGTGTGTGGTTTGATGGCGGAACACTCTGGCCTGGCAAAATGACTGAGGCTTGATTCTGGAACCCTGTGGCCTGAGAACTTGACTGAGGTTTGATTGCAGAAACCTGTGGACTGGCAACATGACTGAGGCTTGATTCTGGAACCCTGTCGCCTGGGAACATGAATGAGGTTTGATTGTGGAACCCTGTGGCCTGGGAACATGACAGAGATTTGATTCTGGACACCTGTGTCCTAGGAACAAGACTGAGGTTTGATTGTTGAAACCTATGGCCTGGGAACATGACTGAGGTTTGATTGTGGAACCATGTGTCTTGGGAATATGACTGAGGTTTGATTCTGGAAACCATTGGCCTGGGAACATGACTGATGTTAGATTGTGGAATCCTGTGGCCTTGGAACATGACATCGGTTTGGATCCTGGTACCCTGTTGCCTGGGAACATGAAATCGGTTTGATTCTGGAAACCTGTGGCCTGGGTATATGACTGAGGTTTGATGGTGGTACCCTATGGCCTGGCAACAAGAGTGAGTTTTGATTCTGGATCCCTGTGGCCTGGGAACATGACTGAGGCGTGATTCTGGAAAACTGTGGCCTGGAAACATGACATCTGTTTAGATAGTGGAATACTGTGCCCTGGGATCCTGACTGAGCCTTGGTTCTGGAACCCTGTGGACTGGGAACATGACTGAGGTTTTATTTTGGAACCCTGTAGCCTGGGAACATAACTGAGGATTGATTCTGGAACGCTATGGCCTGGGAACATGACCTCGGTGGATTCTGGAATCCTGTGGCCTGGGAACATGAGAACGGTTTGACTCTGGAACCCTGTGGCCTGGGAACATGTCTGAGGTTTGTTGGTGGAAACCTGTGGGCTGGCAACATGACTGAGGTTTGAGTCTGGAAGACTGTGGCCAGGGAACATGATATTGGGTTGATTCTGGAAACCTGTATCCTGGGAACAAGACTAAGGTTTGCTGGTGGAACCCTGTGGCCTCGGAACATGACATCGGTTGGATTTTGGAACCCTGTAGCCTGGGAACATGACTGAAGTTTGATTGTGGAACCCTGTTGCCTGGGAACATGACAGAGATTTGTTTCTGGAAGCCTGTTCCCTGAGAACATGACTGAGGTTTGATTCTGGACACCTGTGGCCTGGGAATATGTCTGAGGTTTGATTGTTGAAACCTGTGGCCTGCGAACATGACTGAGGTTTGATTCTGGATCCATGTGTCCTGGGAATATGACTGAGGTTTGATTCTGGAAACCTGTGGCCTGGGAAAATCACTTAGGATTCATTGTCGAAACATTTGGCCTGGGATCATGACTGAGGTTTGATGGTGGAAAACTCTGGCCTGGCAAAATGACTGAGGCTTGATTCTGGAACCCTATGGCCTGGGAACTTGACTGAGGTTTGATGGCAGAAACCTGTGGACTGGCAACATGACTGAGGATTGACTGTGGAACCCTGTGTCCTGGAAACATGA
Organism: Balaenoptera physalus; assembly: GCF_965194825.1. Taxonomy (NCBI): domain Eukaryota; kingdom Metazoa; phylum Chordata; class Mammalia; order Artiodactyla; family Balaenopteridae; genus Balaenoptera; species Balaenoptera physalus. The sequence continues at coordinate 561,016 of NW_028126467.1, forward strand.
CTGTGGTCTGGTACTTGAAAACCATGGCCTGGGAACTTGACATTGGTTTGATTCTGGAACCCTGTGTCCTAGGAACATGATTGAGGTTTGATGGAGGAACCCTGTGTGCAGGGAACATGACTGAGGCTTGATGGTGGAACCCTGTGGCCTGGCAACAGGACTGAGGTTTGATGGTGGAACCCTGTTGCCTGGCAAGATGACTTAGGTTTGACTGTGGAACACTCTGGCCTGGGAACATGACTGAGGCTTTATGGTGAAACCGTGGCATGGCAATAGGACTGAGGTTTGATTGTGGATCCCTCTGGCCTGGGAATATGACTGAGCTTTAATTGTGGAACCTGTGGGCTGTGAACATGACTGGGATATATTTTTGAAACCTGTGTCTAGGGAACATGACTGAGGTTTTATTCTGGAACCCTGTGTCCTGGGAATATGACTGAGGTTTGACTATGGAAACCATTGACCTGTGAACATGAGTGATGTTAGATTGTGGAATACTGTGGCCTGGGAACATGACATCGGTTTGGATTCTGGTACCCTGTTGCCTGGGAATATGAAATCGGTTTGATTCTGGAAACCTGTGGCCTGGAAATATGACTGAGGTTTGATGGTGGTACCCTATGGCCTGGCAAGATGACTTAGGTTTGATTGTGGAACACTCAGGCCTGGGAACATGACTGAGGCTTGATGGTGGAACCCTGTGTCCTGGGAACATGAGAACGGTTTGATTCTGGAAACCTGTGGCCTTTGGAACATGTCTGCGGTTTGATGGTGGAAACCTGTGGCCTGGTAACATGACTGAGGTTTGATTCTGGAAGACTGTGGCCAAGGAACATGATATCGGTTTGATTCTGGAACCCTGTGTCCTGGGAACAAGACTGAGGTTTGCTTCTGGACGCCTGTGGGCTGGGAACATGACATCGGCTGGATTCTGGAACCCTGTGGCCTGGGAACATGACTGAGGTTTGTTTCTGGAAGCCTGTTCCCTGGGAACATGACTGAGGTTTGATTCTGGAACCATGTGTCCTGGGAATATGACTGAGGTTTGATTCTGGAAACCATTGGCCTGGGAACATGACTGATGTTAGATTGTGGAATCCTGTGGCCTGGGAACATGACATCGGTGGATTCTGGAACCCTGTGGCCTGGAAACATGAGAACGGTTTGATTCTTTAACCCTGTGGCCTGGGAACATGTCTGAGGTTTGATGGTGGAAACTTGTGGCCTGGCAACATGACTGACGTTTGATCCTGGAAGACTCTTGCCACGGAACATGATATCGGGTTGATTGTGGAAACCTGTGTCCTGGGAACAAGACTGAGGTTTGCTTCTGGAACCCTGTGGCCTGGGAACATGACTGAGGTTTCTTTCTGGATGCCTGTTCCCTGGGAACATGACTGAGGTTTGATTCTGGACACCTGTCTCTTGGGAGCATGACTGAGGTCTGATTTTTGAAACCTATGGCCTGGGAACATGACTGAGGTTTGATTCTGGAACCATGTGCCCTGGGAATATGACTGAAATTTGATTATGGAAACCATTGGCCTGGGAACATGACTGATGTTAGATTGTGGAATCCTGTGGCCTGGGAACATGACATCGGTTTGGATTTTGGTACCCTGTTGCCTGGGAACATGAAATCGTTTTGATTCTGGAAACCCGTGGCCTGGGAATATGACTGAGGTTTGACCGTGGTACCCTATGTCCTGGCAACAAGACTGAGGTTTGATTCTGGAAGACTGTGGCCAGGGAATATGATATCGGGTTGATTCTGGAACCCTGTGTCCGGGGAACAAGACTGAGGTTTGCTTCTGGAACCCTGTTCCCTGGGAACATGACTGAGTTTTGATTCTGCACACCTGTGTCCTGGGACCATGACTGAGGTTTGATTGTTGAAACCTGTGGCCTGCGAACATGACTGAGGTTTGATTCTGGAACCATGTGTCCTGGGAATATGACTGAGGTTTGATTCTGGAAACCTGTGGCCTGGGAAAATGACTGAGGTTTCATTGTGGAAACATGTGTCCTGGAATCATGTGTGTGGTTTGATGGCGGAACACTCTGGCCTGGCAAAATGACTGAGGCTTGATTCTGGAACCCTGTGGCCTGAGAACTTGACTGAGGTTTGATTGCAGAAACCTGTGGACTGGCAACATGACTGAGGCTTGATTCTGGAACCCTGTCGCCTGGGAACATGAATGAGGTTTGATTGTGGAACCCTGTGGCCTGGGAACATGACAGAGATTTGATTCTGGACACCTGTGTCCTAGGAACAAGACTGAGGTTTGATTGTTGAAACCTGTGGCCTGCGAATATGACTGAGGTTTGATTCTGGAACCATGTGTCTTGGGAATATGACTGAGGTTTGATTCTGGAAACCATTGGCCTGGGAACATGACTGATGTTAGATTGTGGAATCCTGTGGCCTTGGAACATGACATCGGTTTGGATCCTGGTACCCTGTTGCCTGGGAACATGAAATCGGTTTGATTCTGGAAACCTGTGGCCTGGGTATATGACTGAGGTTTGATGGTGGTACCCTATGGCCTGGCAACAAGAGTGAGTTTTGATTCTGGATCCCTGTGGCCTGGGAACATGACTGAGGCGTGATTCTGGAAAACTGTGGCCTGGAAACATGACATCTGTTTAGATAGTGGAATACTGTGCCCTGGGATCCTGACTGAGCCTTGGTTCTGGAACCCTGTGGACTGGGAACATGACTGAGGTTTTATTTTGGAACCCTGTAGCCTGGGAACATAACTGAGGATTGATTCTGGAACGCTATGGCCTGGGAACATGACCTCGGTGGATTCTGGAATCCTGTGGCCTGGGAACATGAGAACGGTTTGACTCTGGAACCCTGTGGCCTGGGAACATGTCTGAGGTTTGTTGGTGGAAACCTGTGGGCTGGCAACATGACTGAGGTTTGAGTCTGGAAGACTGTGGCCAGGGAACATGATATTGGGTTGATTCTGGAAACCTGTATCCTGGGAACAAGACTGAGGTTTGCTGGTGGAACCCTGTGGCCTCGGAACATGACATCGGTTGGATTTTGGAACCCTGTAGACTGGGAACATGACTGAAGTTTGATTGTGGAACCCTGTTGCCTGGGAACATGACAGAGATTTGTTTCTGGAAGCCTGTTCCCTGAGAACATGACTGAGGTTTGATTCTGGACACCTGTGGCCTGGGAATATGTCTGAGGTTTGATTGTTGAAACCTGTGGCCTGCGAACATGACTGAGGTTTGATTCTGGATCCATGTGTCCTGGGAATATGACTGAGGTTTGATTCTGGAAACCTGTGGCCTGGGAAAATCACTTAGGATTCATTGTCGAAACATTTGGCCTGGGATCATGACTGAGGTTTGATGGTGGAAAACTCTGGCCTGGCAAAATGACTGAGGCTTGATTCTGGAACCCTATGGCCTGGGAACTTGACTGAGGTTTGATGGCAGAAACCTGTGGACTGGCAACATGACTGAGGATTGACTGTGGAACCCTGTGTCCTGGAAACATGACTGTGGTCTGGTACTTGAAAACCATGGCCTGGGAACTTGACATTGGTTTGATTCTGGAACCCTGTGTCCTAGGAACATGATTGAGGTTTGATGGAGGAACCCTGTGTGCAGGGAACATGACTGAGGCTTGATGGTGGAACCCTGTGGCCTGGCAACAGGACTGAGGTTTGATGGTGGAACCCTGTTGCCTGGCAAGATGACTTAGGTTTGACTGTGGAACACTCTGGCCTGGGAACATGACTGAGGCTTTATGGTGAAACCGTGGCATGGCAATAGGACTGAGGTTTGATTGTGGATCCCTCTGGCCTGGGAATATGACTGAGCTTTAATTGTGGAACCTGTGGGCTGTGAACATGACTGGGATATATTTTTGAAACCTGTGTCTAGGGAACATGACTGAGGTTTTATTCTGGAACCCTGTGTCCTGGGAATATGACTGAGGTTTGACTATGGAAACCATTGACCTGTGAACATGAGTGATGTTAGATTGTGGAATACTGTGGCCTGGGAACATGACATCGGTTTGGATTCTGGTACCCTGTTGCCTGGGAATATGAAATCGGTTTGATTCTGGAAACCTGTGGCCTGGAAATATGACTGAGGTTTGATGGTGGTACCCTATGGCCTGGCAAGATGACTTAGGTTTGATTGTGGAACACTCAGGCCTGGGAACATGACTGAGGCTTGATGGTGGAACCCTGTGTCCTGGGAACATGAGAACGGTTTGATTCTGGAAACCTGTGGCCTTTGGAACATGTCTGCGGTTTGATGGTGGAAACCTGTGGCCTGGTAACATGACTGAGGTTTGATTCTGGAAGACTGTGGCCAAGGAACATGATATCGGTTTGATTCTGGAACCCTGTGTCCTGGGAACAAGACTGAGGTTTGCTTCTGGACGCCTGTGGGCTGGGAACATGACATCGGCTGGATTCTGGAACCCTGTGGCCTGGGAACATGACTGAGGTTTGTTTCTGGAAGCCTGTTCCCTGGGAACATGACTGAGGTTTGATTCTGGAACCATGTGTCCTGGGAATATGACTGAGGTTTGATTCTGGAAACCATTGGCCTGGGAACATGACTGATGTTAGATTGTGGAATCCTGTGGCCTGGGAACATGACATCGGTGGATTCTGGAACCCTGTGGCCTGGAAACATGAGAACGGTTTGATTCTTTAACCCTGTGGCCTGGGAACATGTCTGAGGTTTGATGGTGGAAACTTGTGGCCTGGCAACATGACTGACGTTTGATCCTGGAAGACTCTTGCCACGGAACATGATATCGGGTTGATTGTGGAAACCTGTGTCCTGGGAACAAGACTGAGGTTTGCTTCTGGAACCCTGTGGCCTGGGAACATGACTGAGGTTTCTTTCTGGATGCCTGTTCCCTGGGAACATGACTGAGGTTTGATTCTGGACACCTGTCTCTTGGGAGCATGACTGAGGTCTGATTTTTGAAACCTATGGCCTGGGAACATGACTGAGGTTTGATTCTGGAACCATGTGCCCTGGGAATATGACTGAAATTTGATTATGGAAACCATTGGCCTGGGAACATGACTGATGTTAGATTGTGGAATCCTGTGGCCTGGGAACATGACATCGGTTTGGATTTTGGTACCCTGTTGCCTGGGAACATGAAATCGTTTTGATTCTGGAAACCCGTGGCCTGGGAATATGACTGAGGTTTGACCGTGGTACCCTATGTCCTGGCAACAAGACTGAGGTTTGATTCTGGAAGACTGTGGCCAGGGAATATGATATCGGGTTGATTCTGGAACCCTGTGTCCGGGGAACAAGACTGAGGTTTGCTTCTGGAACCCTGTTCCCTGGGAACATGACTGAGTTTTGATTCTGCACACCTGTGTCCTGGGACCATGACTGAGGTTTGATTGTTGAAACCTGTGGCCTGCGAACATGACTGAGGTTTGATTCTGGAACCATGTGTCCTGGGAATATGACTGAGGTTTGATTCTGGAAACCTGTGGCCTGGGAAAATGACTGAGGTTTCATTGTGGAAACATGTGTCCTGGAATCATGTGTGTGGTTTGATGGCGGAACACTCTGGCCTGGCAAAATGACTGAGGCTTGATTCTGGAACCCTGTGGCCTGAGAACTTGACTGAGGTTTGATTGCAGAAACCTGTGGACTGGCAACATGACTGAGGCTTGATTCTGGAACCCTGTCGCCTGGGAACATGAATGAGGTTTGATTGTGGAACCCTGTGGCCTGGGAACATGACAGAGATTTGATTCTGGACACCTGTGTCCTAGGAACAAGACTGAGGTTTGATTGTTGAAACCTGTGGCCTGCGAATATGACTGAGGTTTGATTCTGGAACCATGTGTCTTGGGAATATGACTGAGGTTTGATTCTGGAAACCATTGGCCTGGGAACATGACTGATGTTAGATTGTGGAATCCTGTGGCCTTGGAACATGACATCGGTTTGGATCCTGGTACCCTGTTGCCTGGGAACATGAAATCGGTTTGATTCTGGAAACCTGTGGCCTGGGTATATGACTGAGGTTTGATGGTGGTACCCTATGGCCTGGCAACAAGAGTGAGTTTTGATTCTGGATCCCTGTGGCCTGGGAACATGACTGAGGCGTGATTCTGGAAAACTGTGGCCTGGAAACATGACATCTGTTTAGATAGTGGAATACTGTGCCCTGGGATCCTGACTGAGCCTTGGTTCTGGAACCCTGTGGACTGGGAACATGACTGAGGTTTTATTTTGGAACCCTGTAGCCTGGGAACATAACTGAGGATTGATTCTGGAACGCTATGGCCTGGGAACATGACCTCGGTGGATTCTGGAATCCTGTGGCCTGGGAACATGAGAACGGTTTGACTCTGGAACCCTGTGGCCTGGGAACATGTCTGAGGTTTGTTGGTGGAAACCTGTGGGCTGGCAACATGACTGAGGTTTGAGTCTGGAAGACTGTGGCCAGGGAACATGATATTGGGTTGATTCTGGAAACCTGTATCCTGGGAACAAGACTGAGGTTTGCTGGTGGAACCCTGTGGCCTCGGAACATGACATCGGTTGGATTTTGGAACCCTGTAGCCTGGGGACATGACTGAAGTTTGATTGTGGAACCCTGTTGCCTGGGAACATGACAGAGATTTGTTTCTGGAAGCCTGTTCCCTGAGAACATGACTGAGGTTTGATTCTGGACACCTGTGGCCTGGGAATATGTCTGAGGTTTGATTGTTGAAACCTGTGGCCTGCGAACATGACTGAGGTTTGATTCTGGATCCATGTGTCCTGGGAATATGACTGAGGTTTGATTCTGGAAACCTGTGGCCTGGGAAAATCACTTAGGATTCATTGTCGAAACATTTGGCCTGGGATCATGACTGAGGTTTGATGGTGGAAAACTCTGGCCTGGCAAAATGACTGAGGCTTGATTCTGGAACCCTATGGCCTGGGAACTTGACTGAGGTTTGATGGCAGAAACCTGTGGACTGGCAACATGACTGAGGATTGACTGTGGAACCCTGTGTCCTGGAAACATGACTGTGGTCTGGTACTTGAAAACCATGGCCTGGGAACTTGACATTGGTTTGATTCTGGAACCCTGTGTCCTAGGAACATGATTGAGGTTTGATGGAGGAACCCTGTGTGCAGGGAACATGACTGAGGCTTGATGGTGGAACCCTGTGGCCTGGCAACAGGACTGAGGTTTGATGGTGGAACCCTGTTGCCTGGCAAGATGACTTAGGTTTGACTGTGGAACACTCTGGCCTGGGAACATGACTGAGGCTTTATGGTGAAACCGTGGCATGGCAATAGGACTGAGGTTTGATTGTGGATCCCTCTGGCCTGGGAATATGACTGAGCTTTAATTGTGGAACCTGTGGGCTGTGAACATGACTGGGATATATTTTTGAAACCTGTGTCTAGGGAACATGACTGAGGTTTTATTCTGGAACCCTGTGTCCTGGGAATATGACTGAGGTTTGACTATGGAAACCATTGACCTGTGAACATGAGTGATGTTAGATTGTGGAATACTGTGGCCTGGGAACATGACATCGGTTTGGATTCTGGTACCCTGTTGCCTGGGAATATGAAATCGGTTTGATTCTGGAAACCTGTGGCCTGGAAATATGACTGAGGTTTGATGGTGGTACCCTATGGCCTGGCAAGATGACTTAGGTTTGATTGTGGAACACTCAGGCCTGGGAACATGACTGAGGCTTGATGGTGGAACCCTGTGTCCTGGGAACATGAGAACGGTTTGATTCTGGAAACCTGTGGCCTTTGGAACATGTCTGCGGTTTGATGGTGGAAACCTGTGGCCTGGTAACATGACTGAGGTTTGATTCTGGAAGACTGTGGCCAAGGAACATGATATCGGTTTGATTCTGGAACCCTGTGTCCTGGGAACAAGACTGAGGTTTGCTTCTGGACGCCTGTGGGCTGGGAACATGACATCGGCTGGATTCTGGAACCCTGTGGCCTGGGAACATGACTGAGGTTTGTTTCTGGAAGCCTGTTCCCTGGGAACATGACTGAGGTTTGATTCTGGAACCATGTGTCCTGGGAATATGACTGAGGTTTGATTCTGGAAACCATTGGCCTGGGAACATGACTGATGTTAGATTGTGGAATCCTGTGGCCTGGGAACATGACATCGGTGGATTCTGGAACCCTGTGGCCTGGAAACATGAGAACGGTTTGATTCTTTAACCCTGTGGCCTGGGAACATGTCTGAGGTTTGATGGTGGAAACTTGTGGCCTGGCAACATGACTGACCTTTGATCCTGGAAGACTCTTGCCACGGAACATGATATCGGGTTGATTGTGGAAACCTGTGTCCTGGGAACAAGACTGAGGTTTGCTTCTGGAACCCTGTGGCCTGGGAACATGACTGAGGTTTCTTTCTGGATGCCTGTTCCCTGGGAACATGACTGAGGTTTGATTCTGGACACCTGTCTCTTGGGAGCATGACTGAGGTCTGATTTTTGAAACCTATGGCCTGGGAACATGACTGAGGTTTGATTCTGGAACCATGTGCCCTGGGAATATGACTGAAATTTGATTATGGAAACCATTGGCCTGGGAACATGACTGATGTTAGATTGTGGAATCCTGTGGCCTGGGAACATGACATCGGTTTGGATTTTGGTACCCTGTTGCCTGGGAACATGAAATCGTTTTGATTCTGGAAACCCGTGGCCTGGGAATATGACTGAGGTTTGACCGTGGTACCCTATGTCCTGGCAACAAGACTGAGGTTTGATTCTGGAAGACTGTGGCCAGGGAATATGATATCGGGTTGATTCTGGAACCCTGTGTCCGGGGAACAAGACTGAGGTTTGCTTCTGGAACCCTGTTCCCTGGGAACATGACTGAGTTTTGATTCTGCACACCTGTGTCCTGGGACCATGACTGAGGTTTGATTGTTGAAACCTGTGGCCTGCGAACATGACTGAGGTTTGATTCTGGAACCATGTGTCCTGGGAATATGACTGAGGTTTGATTCTGGAAACCTGTGGCCTGGGAAAATGACTGAGGTTTCATTGTGGAAACATGTGTCCTGGAATCATGTGTGTGGTTTGATGGCGGAACACTCTGGCCTGGCAAAATGACTGAGGCTTGATTCTGGAACCCTGTGGCCTGAGAACTTGACTGAGGTTTGATTGCAGAAACCTGTGGACTGGCAACATGACTGAGGCTTGATTCTGGAACCCTGTCGCCTGGGAACATGAATGAGGTTTGATTGTGGAACCCTGTGGCCTGGGAACATGACAGAGATTTGATTCTGGACACCTGTGTCCTAGGAACAAGACTGAGGTTTGATTGTTGAAACCTGTGGCCTGCGAATATGACTGAGGTTTGATTCTGGAACCATGTGTCTTGGGAATATGACTGAGGTTTGATTCTGGAAACCATTGGCCTGGGAACATGACTGATGTTAGATTGTGGAATCCTGTGGCCTTGGAACATGACATCGGTTTGGATCCTGGTACCCTGTTGCCTGGGAACATGAAATCGGTTTGATTCTGGAAACCTGTGGCCTGGGTATATGACTGAGGTTTGATGGTGGTACCCTATGGCCTGGCAACAAGAGTGAGTTTTGATTCTGGATCCCTGTGGCCTGGGAACATGACTGAGGCGTGATTCTGGAAAACTGTGGCCTGGAAACATGACATCTGTTTAGATAGTGGAATACTGTGCCCTGGGATCCTGACTGAGCCTTGGTTCTGGAACCCTGTGGACTGGGAACATGACTGAGGTTTTATTTTGGAACCCTGTAGCCTGGGAACATAACTGAGGATTGATTCTGGAACGCTATGGCCTGGGAACATGACCTCGGTGGATTCTGGAATCCTGTGGCCTGGGAACATGAGAACGGTTTGACTCTGGAACCCTGTGGCCTGGGAACATGTCTGAGGTTTGTTGGTGGAAACCTGTGGGCTGGCAACATGACTGAGGTTTGAGTCTGGAAGACTGTGGCCAGGGAACATGATATTGGGTTGATTCTGGAAACCTGTATCCTGGGAACAAGACTGAGGTTTGCTGGTGGAACCCTGTGGCCTCGGAACATGACATCGGTTGGATTTTGGAACCCTGTAGCCTGGGGACATGACTGAAGTTTGATTGTGGAACCCTGTTGCCTGGGAACATGACAGAGATTTGTTTCTGGAAGCCTGTTCCCTGAGAACATGACTGAGGTTTGATTCTGGACACCTGTGGCCTGGGAATATGTCTGAGGTTTGATTGTTGAAACCTGTGGCCTGCGAACATGACTGAGGTTTGATTCTGGATCCATGTGTCCTGGGAATATGACTGAGGTTTGATTCTGGAAACCTGTGGCCTGGGAAAATCACTTAGGATTCATTGTCGAAACATTTGGCCTGGGATCATGACTGAGGTTTGATGGTGGAAAACTCTGGCCTGGCAAAATGACTGAGGCTTGATTCTGGAACCCTATGGCCTGGGAACTTGACTGAGGTTTGATGGCAGAAACCTGTGGACTGGCAACATGACTGAGGATTGACTGTGGAACCCTGTGTCCTGGAAACATGACTGTGGTCTGGTACTTGAAAACCATGGCCTGGGAACTTGACATTGGTTTGATTCTGGAACCCTGTGTCCTAGGAACATGATTGAGGTTTGATGGAGGAACCCTGTGTGCAGGGAACATGACTGAGGCTTGATGGTGGAACCCTGTGGCCTGGCAACAGGACTGAGGTTTGATGGTGGAACCCTGTTGCCTGGCAAGATGACTTAGGTTTGACTGTGGAACACTCTGGCCTGGGAACATGACTGAGGCTTTATGGTGAAACCGTGGCATGGCAATAGGACTGAGGTTTGATTGTGGATCCCTCTGGCCTGGGAATATGACTGAGCTTTAATTGTGGAACCTGTGGGCTGTGAACATGACTGGGATATATTTTTGAAACCTGTGTCTAGGGAACATGACTGAGGTTTTATTCTGGAACCCTGTGTCCTGGGAATATGACTGAGGTTTGACTATGGAAACCATTGACCTGTGAACATGAGTGATGTTAGATTGTGGAATACTGTGGCCTGGGAACATGACATCGGTTTGGATTCTGGTACCCTGTTGCCTGGGAATATGAAATCGGTTTGATTCTGGAAACCTGTGGCCTGGAAATATGACTGAGGTTTGATGGTGGTACCCTATGGCCTGGCAAGATGACTTAGGTTTGATTGTGGAACACTCAGGCCTGGGAACATGACTGAGGCTTGATGGTGGAACCCTGTGTCCTGGGAACATGAGAACGGTTTGATTCTGGAAACCTGTGGCCTTTGGAACATGTCTGCGGTTTGATGGTGGAAACCTGTGGCCTGGTAACATGACTGAGGTTTGATTCTGGAAGACTGTGGCCAAGGAACATGATATCGGTTTGATTCTGGAACCCTGTGTCCTGGGAACAAGACTGAGGTTTGCTTCTGGACGCCTGTGGGCTGGGAACATGACATCGGCTGGATTCTGGAACCCTGTGGCCTGGGAACATGACTGAGGTTTGTTTCTGGAAGCCTGTTCCCTGGGAACATGACTGAGGTTTGATTCTGGAACCATGTGTCCTGGGAATATGACTGAGGTTTGATTCTGGAAACCATTGGCCTGGGAACATGACTGATGTTAGATTGTGGAATCCTGTGGCCTGGGAACATGACATCGGTGGATTCTGGAACCCTGTGGCCTGGAAACATGAGAACGGTTTGATTCTTTAACCCTGTGGCCTGGGAACATGTCTGAGGTTTGATGGTGGAAACTTGTGGCCTGGCAACATGACTGACGTTTGATCCTGGAAGACTCTTGCCACGGAACATGATATCGGGTTGATTGTGGAAACCTGTGTCCTGGGAACAAGACTGAGGTTTGCTTCTGGAACCCTGTGGCCTGGGAACATGACTGAGGTTTCTTTCTGGATGCCTGTTCCCTGGGAACATGACTGAGGTTTGATTCTGGACACCTGTCTCTTGGGAGCATGACTGAGGTCTGATTTTTGAAACCTATGGCCTGGGAACATGACTGAGGTTTGATTCTGGAACCATGTGCCCTGGGAATATGACTGAAATTTGATTATGGAAACCATTGGCCTGGGAACATGACTGATGTTAGATTGTGGAATCCTGTGGCCTGGGAACATGACATCGGTTTGGATTTTGGTACCCTGTTGCCTGGGAACATGAAATCGTTTTGATTCTGGAAACCCGTGGCCTGGGAATATGACTGAGGTTTGACCGTGGTACCCTATGTCCTGGCAACAAGACTGAGGTTTGATTCTGGAAGACTGTGGCCAGGGAATATGATATCGGGTTGATTCTGGAACCCTGTGTCCGGGGAACAAGACTGAGGTTTGCTTCTGGAACCCTGTTCCCTGGGAACATGACTGAGTTTTGATTCTGCACACCTGTGTCCTGGGACCATGACTGAGGTTTGATTGTTGAAACCTGTGGCCTGCGAACATGACTGAGGTTTGATTCTGGAACCATGTGTCCTGGGAATATGACTGAGGTTTGATTCTGGAAACCTGTGGCCTGGGAAAATGACTGAGGTTTCATTGTGGAAACATGTGTCCTGGAATCATGTGTGTGGTTTGATGGCGGAACACTCTGGCCTGGCAAAATGACTGAGGCTTGATTCTGGAACCCTGTGGCCTGAGAACTTGACTGAGGTTTGATTGCAGAAACCTGTGGACTGGCAACATGACTGAGGCTTGATTCTGGAACCCTGTCGCCTGGGAACATGAATGAGGTTTGATTGTGGAACCCTGTGGCCTGGGAACATGACAGAGATTTGATTCTGGACACCTGTGTCCTAGGAACAAGACTGAGGTTTGATTGTTGAAACCTGTGGCCTGCGAATATGACTGAGGTTTGATTCTGGAACCATGTGTCTTGGGAATATGACTGAGGTTTGATTCTGGAAACCATTGGCCTGGGAACATGACTGATGTTAGATTGTGGAATCCTGTGGCCTTGGAACATGACATCGGTTTGGATCCTGGTACCCTGTTGCCTGGGAACATGAAATCGGTTTGATTCTGGAAACCTGTGGCCTGGGTATATGACTGAGGTTTGATGGTGGTACCCTATGGCCTGGCAACAAGAGTGAGTTTTGATTCTGGATCCCTGTGGCCTGGGAACATGACTGAGGCGTGATTCTGGAAAACTGTGGCCTGGAAACATGACATCTGTTTAGATAGTGGAATACTGTGCCCTGGGATCCTGACTGAGCCTTGGTTCTGGAACCCTGTGGACTGGGAACATGACTGAGGTTTTATTTTGGAACCCTGTAGCCTGGGAACATAACTGAGGATTGATTCTGGAACGCTATGGCCTGGGAACATGACCTCGGTGGATTCTGGAATCCTGTGGCCTGGGAACATGAGAACGGTTTGACTCTGGAACCCTGTGGCCTGGGAACATGTCTGAGGTTTGTTGGTGGAAACCTGTGGGCTGGCAACATGACTGAGGTTTGAGTCTGGAAGACTGTGGCCAGGGAACATGATATTGGGTTGATTCTGGAAACCTGTATCCTGGGAACAAGACTGAGGTTTGCTGGTGGAACCCTGTGGCCTCGGAACATGACATCGGTTGGATTTTGGAACCCTGTAGCCTGGGAACATGACTGAAGTTTGATTGTGGAACCCTGTTGCCTGGGAACATGACAGAGATTTGTTTCTGGAAGCCTGTTCCCTGAGAACATGACTGAGGTTTGATTCTGGACACCTGTGGCCTGGGAATATGTCTGAGGTTTGATTGTTGAAACCTGTGGCCTGCGAACATGACTGAGGTTTGATTCTGGATCCATGTGTCCTGGGAATATGACTGAGGTTTGATTCTGGAAACCTGTGGCCTGGGAAAATCACTTAGGATTCATTGTCGAAACATTTGGCCTGGGATCATGACTGAGGTTTGATGGTGGAAAACTCTGGCCTGGCAAAATGACTGAGGCTTGATTCTGGAACCCTATGGCCTGGGAACTTGACTGAGGTTTGATGGCAGAAACCTGTGGACTGGCAACATGACTGAGGATTGACTGTGGAACCCTGTGTCCTGGAAACATGACTGTGGTCTGGTACTTGAAAACCATGGCCTGGGAACTTGACATTGGTTTGATTCTGGAACCCTGTGTCCTAGGAACATGATTGAGGTTTGATGGAGGAACCCTGTGTGCAGGGAACATGACTGAGGCTTGATGGTGGAACCCTGTGGCCTGGCAACAGGACTGAGGTTTGATGGTGGAACCCTGTTGCCTGGCAAGATGACTTAGGTTTGACTGTGGAACACTCTGGCCTGGGAACATGACTGAGGCTTTATGGTGAAACCGTGGCATGGCAATAGGACTGAGGTTTGATTGTGGATCCCTCTGGCCTGGGAATATGACTGAGCTTTAATTGTGGAACCTGTGGGCTGTGAACATGACTGGGATATATTTTTGAAACCTGTGTCTAGGGAACATGACTGAGGTTTTATTCTGGAACCCTGTGTCCTGGGAATATGACTGAGGTTTGACTATGGAAACCATTGACCTGTGAACATGAGTGATGTTAGATTGTGGAATACTGTGGCCTGGGAACATGACATCGGTTTGGATTCTGGTACCCTGTTGCCTGGGAATATGAAATCGGTTTGATTCTGGAAACCTGTGGCCTGGAAATATGACTGAGGTTTGATGGTGGTACCCTATGGCCTGGCAAGATGACTTAGGTTTGATTGTGGAACACTCAGGCCTGGGAACATGACTGAGGCTTGATGGTGGAACCCTGTGTCCTGGGAACATGAGAACGGTTTGATTCTGGAAACCTGTGGCCTTTGGAACATGTCTGCGGTTTGATGGTGGAAACCTGTGGCCTGGTAACATGACTGAGGTTTGATTCTGGAAGACTGTGGCCAAGGAACATGATATCGGTTTGATTCTGGAACCCTGTGTCCTGGGAACAAGACTGAGGTTTGCTTCTGGACGCCTGTGGGCTGGGAACATGACATCGGCTGGATTCTGGAACCCTGTGGCCTGGGAACATGACTGAGGTTTGTTTCTGGAAGCCTGTTCCCTGGGAACATGACTGAGGTTTGATTCTGGAACCATGTGTCCTGGGAATATGACTGAGGTTTGATTCTGGAAACCATTGGCCTGGGAACATGACTGATGTTAGATTGTGGAATCCTGTGGCCTGGGAACATGACATCGGTGGATTCTGGAACCCTGTGGCCTGGAAACATGAGAACGGTTTGATTCTTTAACCCTGTGGCCTGGGAACATGTCTGAGGTTTGATGGTGGAAACTTGTGGCCTGGCAACATGACTGACGTTTGATCCTGGAAGACTCTTGCCACGGAACATGATATCGGGTTGATTGTGGAAACCTGTGTCCTGGGAACAAGACTGAGGTTTGCTTCTGGAACCCTGTGGCCTGGGAACATGACTGAGGTTTCTTTCTGGATGCCTGTTCCCTGGGAACATGACTGAGGTTTGATTCTGGACACCTGTCTCTTGGGAGCATGACTGAGGTCTGATTTTTGAAACCTATGGCCTGGGAACATGACTGAGGTTTGATTCTGGAACCATGTGCCCTGGGAATATGACTGAAATTTGATTATGGAAACCATTGGCCTGGGAACATGACTGATGTTAGATTGTGGAATCCTGTGGCCTGGGAACATGACATCGGTTTGGATTTTGGTACCCTGTTGCCTGGGAACATGAAATCGTTTTGATTCTGGAAACCCGTGGCCTGGGAATATGACTGAGGTTTGACCGTGGTACCCTATGTCCTGGCAACAAGACTGAGGTTTGATTCTGGAAGACTGTGGCCAGGGAATATGATATCGGGTTGATTCTGGAACCCTGTGTCCGGGGAACAAGACTGAGGTTTGCTTCTGGAACCCTGTTCCCTGGGAACATGACTGAGTTTTGATTCTGCACACCTGTGTCCTGGGACCATGACTGAGGTTTGATTGTTGAAACCTGTGGCCTGCGAACATGACTGAGGTTTGATTCTGGAACCATGTGTCCTGGGAATATGACTGAGGTTTGATTCTGGAAACCTGTGGCCTGGGAAAATGACTGAGGTTTCATTGTGGAAACATGTGTCCTGGAATCATGTGTGTGGTTTGATGGCGGAACACTCTGGCCTGGCAAAATGACTGAGGCTTGATTCTGGAACCCTGTGGCCTGAGAACTTGACTGAGGTTTGATTGCAGAAACCTGTGGACTGGCAACATGACTGAGGCTTGATTCTGGAACCCTGTCGCCTGGGAACATGAATGAGGTTTGATTGTGGAACCCTGTGGCCTGGGAACATGACAGAGATTTGATTCTGGACACCTGTGTCCTAGGAACAAGACTGAGGTTTGATTGTTGAAACCTGTGGCCTGCGAATATGACTGAGGTTTGATTCTGGAACCATGTGTCTTGGGAATATGACTGAGGTTTGATTCTGGAAACCATTGGCCTGGGAACATGACTGATGTTAGATTGTGGAATCCTGTGGCCTTGGAACATGACATCGGTTTGGATCCTGGTACCCTGTTGCCTGGGAACATGAAATCGGTTTGATTCTGGAAACCTGTGGCCTGGGTATATGACTGAGGTTTGATGGTGGTACCCTATGGCCTGGCAACAAGAGTGAGTTTTGATTCTGGATCCCTGTGGCCTGGGAACATGACTGAGGCGTGATTCTGGAAAACTGTGGCCTGGAAACATGACATCTGTTTAGATAGTGGAATACTGTGCCCTGGGATCCTGACTGAGCCTTGGTTCTGGAACCCTGTGGACTGGGAACATGACTGAGGTTTTATTTTGGAACCCTGTAGCCTGGGAACATAACTGAGGATTGATTCTGGAACGCTATGGCCTGGGAACATGACCTCGGTGGATTCTGGAATCCTGTGGCCTGGGAACATGAGAACGGTTTGACTCTGGAACCCTGTGGCCTGGGAACATGTCTGAGGTTTGTTGGTGGAAACCTGTGGGCTGGCAACATGACTGAGGTTTGAGTCTGGAAGACTGTGGCCAGGGAACATGATATTGGGTTGATTCTGGAAACCTGTATCCTGGGAACAAGACTGAGGTTTGCTGGTGGAACCCTGTGGCCTCGGAACATGACATCGGTTGGATTTTGGAACCCTGTAGCCTGGGAACATGACTGAAGTTTGATTGTGGAACCCTGTTGCCTGGGAACATGACAGAGATTTGTTTCTGGAAGCCTGTTCCCTGAGAACATGACTGAGGTTTGATTCTGGACACCTGTGGCCTGGGAATATGTCTGAGGTTTGATTGTTGAAACCTGTGGCCTGCGAACATGACTGAGGTTTGATTCTGGATCCATGTGTCCTGGGAATATGACTGAGGTTTGATTCTGGAAACCTGTGGCCTGGGAAAATCACTTAGGATTCATTGTCGAAACATTTGGCCTGGGATCATGACTGAGGTTTGATGGTGGAAAACTCTGGCCTGGCAAAATGACTGAGGCTTGATTCTGGAACCCTATGGCCTGGGAACTTGACTGAGGTTTGATGGCAGAAACCTGTGGACTGGCAACATGACTGAGGATTGACTGTGGAACCCTGTGTCCTGGAAACATGACTGTGGTCTGGTACTTGAAAACCATGGCCTGGGAACTTGACATTGGTTTGATTCTGGAACCCTGTGTCCTAGGAACATGATTGAGGTTTGATGGAGGAACCCTGTGTGCAGGGAACATGACTGAGGCTTGATGGTGGAACCCTGTGGCCTGGCAACAGGACTGAGGTTTGATGGTGGAACCCTGTTGCCTGGCAAGATGACTTAGGTTTGACTGTGGAACACTCTGGCCTGGGAACATGACTGAGGCTTTATGGTGAAACCGTGGCATGGCAATAGGACTGAGGTTTGATTGTGGATCCCTCTGGCCTGGGAATATGACTGAGCTTTAATTGTGGAACCTGTGGGCTGTGAACATGACTGGGATATATTTTTGAAACCTGTGTCTAGGGAACATGACTGAGGTTTTATTCTGGAACCCTGTGTCCTGGGAATATGACTGAGGTTTGACTATGGAAACCATTGACCTGTGAACATGAGTGATGTTAGATTGTGGAATACTGTGGCCTGGGAACATGACATCGGTTTGGATTCTGGTACCCTGTTGCCTGGGAATATGAAATCGGTTTGATTCTGGAAACCTGTGGCCTGGAAATATGACTGAGGTTTGATGGTGGTACCCTATGGCCTGGCAAGATGACTTAGGTTTGATTGTGGAACACTCAGGCCTGGGAACATGACTGAGGCTTGATGGTGGAACCCTGTGTCCTGGGAACATGAGAACGGTTTGATTCTGGAAACCTGTGGCCTTTGGAACATGTCTGCGGTTTGATGGTGGAAACCTGTGGCCTGGTAACATGACTGAGGTTTGATTCTGGAAGACTGTGGCCAAGGAACATGATATCGGTTTGATTCTGGAACCCTGTGTCCTGGGAACAAGACTGAGGTTTGCTTCTGGACGCCTGTGGGCTGGGAACATGACATCGGCTGGATTCTGGAACCCTGTGGCCTGGGAACATGACTGAGGTTTGTTTCTGGAAGCCTGTTCCCTGGGAACATGACTGAGGTTTGATTCTGGAACCATGTGTCCTGGGAATATGACTGAGGTTTGATTCTGGAAACCATTGGCCTGGGAACATGACTGATGTTAGATTGTGGAATCCTGTGGCCTGGGAACATGACATCGGTGGATTCTGGAACCCTGTGGCCTGGAAACATGAGAACGGTTTGATTCTTTAACCCTGTGGCCTGGGAACATGTCTGAGGTTTGATGGTGGAAACTTGTGGCCTGGCAACATGACTGACGTTTGATCCTGGAAGACTCTTGCCACGGAACATGATATCGGGTTGATTGTGGAAACCTGTGTCCTGGGAACAAGACTGAGGTTTGCTTCTGGAACCCTGTGGCCTGGGAACATGACTGAGGTTTCTTTCTGGATGCCTGTTCCCTGGGAACATGACTGAGGTTTGATTCTGGACACCTGTCTCTTGGGAGCATGACTGAGGTCTGATTTTTGAAACCTATGGCCTGGGAACATGACTGAGGTTTGATTCTGGAACCATGTGCCCTGGGAATATGACTGAAATTTGATTATGGAAACCATTGGCCTGGGAACATGACTGATGTTAGATTGTGGAATCCTGTGGCCTGGGAACATGACATCGGTTTGGATTTTGGTACCCTGTTGCCTGGGAACATGAAATCGTTTTGATTCTGGAAACCCGTGGCCTGGGAATATGACTGAGGTTTGACCGTGGTACCCTATGTCCTGGCAACAAGACTGAGGTTTGATTCTGGAAGACTGTGGCCAGGGAATATGATATCGGGTTGATTCTGGAACCCTGTGTCCGGGGAACAAGACTGAGGTTTGCTTCTGGAACCCTGTTCCCTGGGAACATGACTGAGTTTTGATTCTGCACACCTGTGTCCTGGGACCATGACTGAGGTTTGATTGTTGAAACCTGTGGCCTGCGAACATGACTGAGGTTTGATTCTGGAACCATGTGTCCTGGGAATATGACTGAGGTTTGATTCTGGAAACCTGTGGCCTGGGAAAATGACTGAGGTTTCATTGTGGAAACATGTGTCCTGGAATCATGTGTGTGGTTTGATGGCGGAACACTCTGGCCTGGCAAAATGACTGAGGCTTGATTCTGGAACCCTGTGGCCTGAGAACTTGACTGAGGTTTGATTGCAGAAACCTGTGGACTGGCAACATGACTGAGGCTTGATTCTGGAACCCTGTCGCCTGGGAACATGAATGAGGTTTGATTGTGGAACCCTGTGGCCTGGGAACATGACAGAGATTTGATTCTGGACACCTGTGTCCTAGGAACAAGACTGAGGTTTGATTGTTGAAACCTGTGGCCTGCGAATATGACTGAGGTTTGATTCTGGAACCATGTGTCTTGGGAATATGACTGAGGTTTGATTCTGGAAACCATTGGCCTGGGAACATGACTGATGTTAGATTGTGGAATCCTGTGGCCTTGGAACATGACATCGGTTTGGATCCTGGTACCCTGTTGCCTGGGAACATGAAATCGGTTTGATTCTGGAAACCTGTGGCCTGGGTATATGACTGAGGTTTGATGGTGGTACCCTATGGCCTGGCAACAAGAGTGAGTTTTGATTCTGGATCCCTGTGGCCTGGGAACATGACTGAGGCGTGATTCTGGAAAACTGTGGCCTGGAAACATGACATCTGTTTAGATAGTGGAATACTGTGCCCTGGGATCCTGACTGAGCCTTGGTTCTGGAACCCTGTGGACTGGGAACATGACTGAGGTTTTATTTTGGAACCCTGTAGCCTGGGAACATAACTGAGGATTGATTCTGGAACGCTATGGCCTGGGAACATGACCTCGGTGGATTCTGGAATCCTGTGGCCTGGGAACATGAGAACGGTTTGACTCTGGAACCCTGTGGCCTGGGAACATGTCTGAGGTTTGTTGGTGGAAACCTGTGGGCTGGCAACATGACTGAGGTTTGAGTCTGGAAGACTGTGGCCAGGGAACATGATATTGGGTTGATTCTGGAAACCTGTATCCTGGGAACAAGACTGAGGTTTGCTGGTGGAACCCTGTGGCCTCGGAACATGACATCGGTTGGATTTTGGAACCCTGTAGCCTGGGAACATGACTGAAGTTTGATTGTGGAACCCTGTTGCCTGGGAACATGACAGAGATTTGTTTCTGGAAGCCTGTTCCCTGAGAACATGACTGAGGTTTGATTCTGGACACCTGTGGCCTGGGAATATGTCTGAGGTTTGATTGTTGAAACCTGTGGCCTGCGAACATGACTGAGGTTTGATTCTGGATCCATGTGTCCTGGGAATATGACTGAGGTTTGATTCTGGAAACCTGTGGCCTGGGAAAATCACTTAGGATTCATTGTCGAAACATTTGGCCTGGGATCATGACTGAGGTTTGATGGTGGAAAACTCTGGCCTGGCAAAATGACTGAGGCTTGATTCTGGAACCCTATGGCCTGGGAACTTGACTGAGGTTTGATGGCAGAAACCTGTGGACTGGCAACATGACTGAGGATTGACTGTGGAACCCTGTGTCCTGGAAACATGACTGTGGTCTGGTACTTGAAAACCATGGCCTGGGAACTTGACATTGGTTTGATTCTGGAACCCTGTGTCCTAGGAACATGATTGAGGTTTGATGGAGGAACCCTGTGTGCAGGGAACATGACTGAGGCTTGATGGTGGAACCCTGTGGCCTGGCAACAGGACTGAGGTTTGATGGTGGAACCCTGTTGCCTGGCAAGATGACTTAGGTTTGACTGTGGAACACTCTGGCCTGGGAACATGACTGAGGCTTTATGGTGAAACCGTGGCATGGCAATAGGACTGAGGTTTGATTGTGGATCCCTCTGGCCTGGGAATATGACTGAGCTTTAATTGTGGAACCTGTGGGCTGTGAACATGACTGGGATATATTTTTGAAACCTGTGTCTAGGGAACATGACTGAGGTTTTATTCTGGAACCCTGTGTCCTGGGAATATGACTGAGGTTTGACTATGGAAACCATTGACCTGTGAACATGAGTGATGTTAGATTGTGGAATACTGTGGCCTGGGAACATGACATCGGTTTGGATTCTGGTACCCTGTTGCCTGGGAATATGAAATCGGTTTGATTCTGGAAACCTGTGGCCTGGAAATATGACTGAGTTTGATGGTGGTACCCTATGGCCTGGCAAGATGACTTAGGTTTGATTGTGGAACACTCAGGCCTGGGAACATGACTGAGGCTTGATGGTGGAACCCTGTGTCCTGGGAACATGAGAACGGTTTGATTCTGGAAACCTGTGGCCTTTGGAACATGTCTGCGGTTTGATGGTGGAAACCTGTGGCCTGGTAACATGACTGAGGTTTGATTCTGGAAGACTGTGGCCAAGGAACATGATATCGGTTTGATTCTGGAACCCTGTGTCCTGGGAACAAGACTGAGGTTTGCTTCTGGACGCCTGTGGGCTGGGAACATGACATCGGTTGGATTCTGGAACCCTGTGGCCTGGGAACATGACTGAGGTTTGTTTCTGGAAGCCTGTTCCCTGGGAACATGACTGAGGTTTGATTCTGGAACCATGTGTCCTGGGAATATGACTGAGGTTTGATTCTGGAAACCATTGGCCTGGGAACATGACTGATGTTAGATTGTGGAATCCTGTGGCCTGGGAACATGACATCGGTGGATTCTGGAACCCTGTGGCCTGGAAACATGAGAACGGTTTGATTCTTTAACCCTGTGGCCTGGGAACATGTCTGAGGTTTGATGGTGGAAACTTGTGGCCTGGCAACATGACTGACGTTTGATCCTGGAAGACTCTTGCCACGGAACATGATATCGGGTTGATTGTGGAAACCTGTGTCCTGGGAACAAGACTGAGGTTTGCTTCTGGAACCCTGTGGCCTGGGAACATGACTGAGGTTTCTTTCTGGATGCCTGTTCCCTGGGAACATGACTGAGGTTTGATTCTGGACACCTGTCTCTTGGGAGCATGACTGAGGTCTGATTTTTGAAACCTATGGCCTGGGAACATGACTGAGGTTTGATTCTGGAACCATGTGCCCTGGGAATATGACTGAAATTTGATTATGGAAACCATTGGCCTGGGAACATGACTGATGTTAGATTGTGGAATCCTGTGGCCTGGGAACATGACATCGGTTTGGATTTTGGTACCCTGTTGCCTGGGAACATGAAATCGTTTTGATTCTGGAAACCCGTGGCCTGGGAATATGACTGAGGTTTGACCGTGGTACCCTATGTCCTGGCAACAAGGACTGAGGTTTGATTCTGGAAGACTGTGGCCAGGGAATATGATATCGGGTTGATTCTGGAACCCTGTGTCCGGGGAACAAGACTGAGGTTTGCTTCTGGAACCCTGTTCCCTGGGAACATGACTGAGTTTTGATTCTGCACACCTGTGTCCTGGGACCATGACTGAGGTTTGATTGTTGAAACCTGTGGCCTGCGAACATGACTGAGGTTTGATTCTGGAACCATGTGTCCTGGGAATATGACTGAGGTTTGATTCTGGAAACCTGTGGCCTGGGAAAATGACTGAGGTTTCATTGTGGAAACATGTGTCCTGGAATCATGTGTGTGGTTTGATGGCGGAACACTCTGGCCTGGCAAAATGACTGAGGCTTGATTCTGGAACCCTGTGGCCTGAGAACTTGACTGAGGTTTGATTGCAGAAACCTGTGGACTGGCAACATGACTGAGGCTTGATTCTGGAACCCTGTCGCCTGGGAACATGAATGAGGTTTGATTGTGGAACCCTGTGGCCTGGGAACATGACAGAGATTTGATTCTGGACACCTGTGTCCTAGGAACAAGACTGAGGTTTGATTGTTGAAACCTGTGGCCTGCGAATATGACTGAGGTTTGATTCTGGAACCATGTGTCTTGGGAATATGACTGAGGTTTGATTCTGGAAACCATTGGCCTGGGAACATGACTGATGTTAGATTGTGGAATCCTGTGGCCTTGGAACATGACATCGGTTTGGATCCTGGTACCCTGTTGCCTGGGAACATGAAATCGGTTTGATTCTGGAAACCTGTGGCCTGGGTATATGACTGAGGTTTGATGGTGGTACCCTATGGCCTGGCAACAAGAGTGAGTTTTGATTCTGGATCCCTGTGGCCTGGGAACATGACTGAGGCGTGATTCTGGAAAACTGTGGCCTGGAAACATGACATCTGTTTAGATAGTGGAATACTGTGCCCTGGGATCCTGACTGAGCCTTGGTTCTGGAACCCTGTGGACTGGGAACATGACTGAGGTTTTATTTTGGAACCCTGTAGCCTGGGAACATAACTGAGGATTGATTCTGGAACGCTATGGCCTGGGAACATGACCTCGGTGGATTCTGGAATCCTGTGGCCTGGGAACATGAGAACGGTTTGACTCTGGAACCCTGTGGCCTGGGAACATGTCTGAGGTTTGTTGGTGGAAACCTGTGGGCTGGCAACATGACTGAGGTTTGAGTCTGGAAGACTGTGGCCAGGGAACATGATATTGGGTTGATTCTGGAAACCTGTATCCTGGGAACAAGACTGAGGTTTGCTGGTGGAACCCTGTGGCCTCGGAACATGACATCGGTTGGATTTTGGAACCCTGTAGCCTGGGAACATGACTGAAGTTTGATTGTGGAACCCTGTTGCCTGGGAACATGACAGAGATTTGTTTCTGGAAGCCTGTTCCCTGAGAACATGACTGAGGTTTGATTCTGGACACCTGTGGCCTGGAATATGTCTGAGGTTTGATTGTTGAAACCTGTGGCCTGCGAACATGACTGAGGTTTGATTCTGGATCCATGTGTCCTGGGAATATGACTGAGGTTTGATTCTGGAAACCTGTGGCCTGGGAAAATCACTTAGGATTCATTGTCGAAACATTTGGCCTGGGATCATGACTGAGGTTTGATGGTGGAAAACTCTGGCCTGGCAAAATGACTGAGGCTTGATTCTGGAACCCTATGGCCTGGGAACTTGACTGAGGTTTGATGGCAGAAACCTGTGGACTGGCAACATGACTGAGGATTGACTGTGGAACCCTGTGTCCTGGAAACATGACTGTGGTCTGGTACTTGAAAACCATGGCCTGGGAACTTGACATTGGTTTGATTCTGGAACCCTGTGTCCTAGGAACATGATTGAGGTTTGATGGAGGAACCCTGTGTGCAGGGAACATGACTGAGGCTTGATGGTGGAACCCTGTGGCCTGGCAACAGGACTGAGGTTTGATGGTGGAACCCTGTTGCCTGGCAAGATGACTTAGGTTTGACTGTGGAACACTCTGGCCTGGGAACATGACTGAGGCTTTATGGTGAAACCGTGGCATGGCAATAGGACTGAGGTTTGATTGTGGATCCCTCTGGCCTGGGAATATGACTGAGCTTTAATTGTGGAACCTGTGGGCTGTGAACATGACTGGGATATATTTTTGAAACCTGTGTCTAGGGAACATGACTGAGGTTTTATTCTGGAACCCTGTGTCCTGGGAATATGACTGAGGTTTGACTATGGAAACCATTGACCTGTGAACATGAGTGATGTTAGATTGTGGAATACTGTGGCCTGGGAACATGACATCGGTTTGGATTCTGGTACCCTGTTGCCTGGGAATATGAAATCGGTTTGATTCTGGAAACCTGTGGCCTGGAAATATGACTGAGGTTTGATGGTGGTACCCTATGGCCTGGCAAGATGACTTAGGTTTGATTGTGGAACACTCAGGCCTGGGAACATGACTGAGGCTTGATGGTGGAACCCTGTGTCCTGGGAACATGAGAACGGTTTGATTCTGGAAACCTGTGGCCTTTGGAACATGTCTGCGGTTTGATGGTGGAAACCTGTGGCCTGGTAACATGACTGAGGTTTG